>NC_050581.1:8575000-8907500 GCF_011100635.1 Trichosurus vulpecula | reverse complement strand
TATTTTATGGTTGTTTGGAGGTGAATACGGAAGAATTATGGTGATATCCTGCTTACTCCACCATCTTGGCTCCCAGAAGTCTTTTAAAAACAATCTTATCAAATCTAATGGAAAGAAATAGAAACTTGACAATTATAACCATTAATATTAATAGACTAAGCTTACTCCCAAAATAAGACAGAATGGAAGAATGGATTAGAAAATAGAACTCAATAATTTCCTGGATACATAAAGTAAACCCAAAACACAAGGACACATACAGAGTGAAAATGAGGACCTGGAATAAATAAACCTAATATGAAGCAGGATCATAGATTTAAAGTTAGAAGAGACTTTAAACACCATCTAGTCCAACCCATTCATTTTATAGATGAGGAAACCAAGGAACAGAGAAATTAAGTGATTTGTTAATGATAGTTACATATCTCCTTTGATTCCAAGTCCAAGGACTTTTCCACTGTTCTACATTGTCTCTCATGACTGTAGTTTGGGCAATCATGATTTCAGTTGTAATCATTTCATTTGAGGCAAGAATAAAAATAGACGTTCTTAATAGAGGCAAACAGGAAAGCTATATTATACATAAAAACAAGTTTACTCATTAAAGCAATTCATTTAATCCACAAGTATTTATTAAATGTGCACTACATTACGAGAATTAGGATAGATGCGGGGGATGCAAAGACAAAATAATCCCGCAAGGAATTTACATTCTTACTGGGAGGCAGGGAACAAGACATGCAATCAAATAACTATAAAATATACACAAAGGAGATTCAAAGTAATCTGACGGAAAAGGTACAAGGAATTGGGGTGATAGATAGGGATAGGGGTTGAAAACACTCTATCTCACTTAGTTCTGATGACTTTATTAGGTGAGAATAAATCTCAGGACAGCTCTAGGGTATGTCTGCACAAAGAGGGTAGAACACTGATGAAAATATAGCAAAAGAAATCATGGAGTGGCTATCCAGGTAGAAAAGGAACCAGAAAAGACCAGTGTCATGAAAATCCATGGAGGAAAGGTTGTTTAGGAGGAGGTGGTAACCAACAGTGTCAAACACCGTAGAAAGGCAAAGAAGAATGAAGCCTAAGAAAAGGGCATGGATTTGGCAATTAAGAGATCGTTGGGGTCCTCCTCCAAGATAGCACATTAGTATAGGCAACCTGGCTGAACTCTCTCAACATTCCCTTCCAAATAACTTTGAAATAATGCCTCAAATCAAATTTTGGAGTGGCAGGGCCAACAAAAGGTCAGAGTGAGATGTGTTTTCCAGCCTAAGAAAACTTAAGAGAAGGAGGAAGGGGGAGAAAGGAAGGGGACAATTATTTCATATAAAAGAGGCACGAAAGGAGGAGCTTTTACAGTGGAGGGAGAAATGGGAGAGGGTGGGCACTGCTTGAACCTCACTCTCATTGGAACTGAGTTAAAGAGGGAATAATATATTTCCACACTCAGTTGTGAATAAAAATTTAACTTACCCAATATGGAAATAGGAGAGGAAGGGACTAAGAGAAGGTGGGAGGAATAATAAAAAGGGAGTAAAATTATTGCCTTGGAGGGGGATGGAATTTGAATTTGTCTAGTCCAGCCCCCTCACTTTGCATTTGGGACATGGAGGTGGTAGATGCCTCAAGGTACCAGGATTTGGCCTAGGTACACAATCTGTGGCACCTGAGTGGAAGCAGCAGCAGCTTTGGGAGCTCTTAGCCCAGACACAGTAAGGGGTTAAATAACTGGACAGAAAGAAATTACAGGGGACCCTTTGCTGGCTCTGCGTAGAGCTACCACTAAGTGACAACTTGTATTGCCCATACACAGTTCTGGGTCGAGGTTACAGGGAGGAGAGGAGCTCTGGGAGTTGGTCCCAAGGGAGCAGTTGGTCACAGTATCAAAGCAGAGAGGAGCACAAGTACTTGTAGCTGCAGGGAACCAGGGACCCTTACTGGGTAAAGACCAAAGCACAGACCAGGAGAACAGTAACAACACCTCTTCCAAGATCACACTACCTCAGAAGCACCAAAAACTTGCAGACCCCCAGAATTAGCTCTGAAAAAAGCTTGGGACAGTGCCTCTGTACCCTCATGTAAGCAGATCCCAACTTTAAAATATATGAAGTTCAAAGTCAAAAAGTAGGATGAGCAAACAACTAAAAGAGATTTTGACCCTAAAAAGTTACAGTGGTAGCAAAGACCAAGACATAAACTCAGAAGAAGACAACAATGTGAAAATAATTACCAAAAAAAGTTGCCAAAAAGTTACTTAAAGAAAAAAGTTAATTGGACCCAAACCCAACAAAAATATCTGGAGAGTTAAAGAAAGAGATAAGAGAAGTAGAGGAAAAATTAGAAAAAGAAATGAGAGTGATGCAAGAAAATTATGAAAAGAAAATTAACAGATTGATAAAACAGACACCAAAATATAGTAAAGAAAATAACACTTTAAAAAACAGAATTTACCTAATGGTAAAAGAGTCACAAAAATGCACTGAAGAAAAGAATTCCCTAAGAAGCAGAATAGGCCAAATGGAAAAGGAGGTAAAAAATGAACTAAAGAAAATTATTCCTTAAAAATTAATATTGAGGAAGTATGAGCTAATGACTCAATAAGGCAAGAAACAATAAAACAAAGTCAAACTTTTTTTAATTTAATTTAAATTTATTTATTTAACATATTTAGTTTTCAGCATTGATTTTCACAACAGTTTGAATTACAAATTTTCTCCCCATTTCTACCCTCCCCCCCCCACTCCAAGATGGCATATATTCTGGTTGCCCTGTTCCCCAGTCAGCCCTCCCCTCTATCACCCCCCTCCCCTCTCATCCCCTTTTCCCTTCCTTACTTGTAGGTCAAGATAAATTTCTACACCCCATTGCCTGTGTATCTTATTTTCTTGTTGCATGCAAAAACATTTTTGTTTGTTTTTGAACATCTGTTTTTAAAACTTTGAGTTCCAAATTCTCTCCCCTCTTCCCTTCCCACCCACCCTCCCTAAGAAGTCGAGCAATTCAACCTAGGCCACATGTGTATCATTACGTATAACCCTTCCACAATACTCATGTTGTGAAAGACTAACTACATTTTGCTCCTTCCCAACCCATCCCGCCTTACTGAATTTTCTCCCTTGACCCTGTCCCCTTTCCAAAGTGTTTGTTTTGATTACCTCCACCCCCATCTGCTCTCCCCTCCATCATCCCCCCCCTTTTATTTTTTTTATCTTCCTCCCTCTTCTTTCCTGTGGGGTAAGATACCCAACTGAGTATGTATGGTATTCCCTCCTCAGGCCAAATCTGATGAGAGCAAGGTTCACTCATTCCCCCCTCACCTGCCCTCTCCCCTCCTCCCACAGAACTGCTTCCTCTTGCCACCTTTATTCCAGATAATCCACCCCATTCTATCTCTCCCTATCTCCCTCTCCTCAGTATGTTGCTCTCTCATCCCTTAATTTCATTTTATTTCTTTTAGATATCTTCCCTTCATCTTCAACTCACCCTGTGTCTGCTCTCTCTCTTTTACATATATATATATATATACACACACACACATATATATACACATACATACACATACATACATATACACATAGATATATACATACACACATTCACTTATATATATATATACATAAACATATATATATATGCATATTCCCTTCAGCTACCCTAATACTGAGGTCTCATGAATCATATATGTCATCTTTCCATGTAGGAATGTAAACAAAACAGTTCAACTTTAGTAAGTCCCTTGCAATTTCTGTTTCTTGGTTACCTTTTCATGCTTCTCTTGATTCTTGTGTTTGAAAGTCAAATTTTCTATTCAGTTCTGATCTTTTCATTGAGAAAGCTTGAAAGTCCTCTATTTTATTTAAAATCCATGTTTGCCTTGGAGCATGATACTCAGTTTTGTTGGGTAGGTGATTCTAGGTTTTAATCCTAGCTCCATTGACCTCCAGAATATCGCATTCCAAGCCCTTCGATCTCTTAATGTAGAAGCTGCCAGATCTTGGGTTATTCTGATTGTGTTTCCACAATACTCAAATTGTTTCTTTCTGGCTGCTTGCAGTATTTTCTCCTTGATCTGGGAGCTCTGGACTTTGGCGACAATATTCCTGGGAGATTTCTTTTTGGGATCTATTTGAGGAGGCAATCGATGGATTCTTTCAATTTCTATTTTGCCCTGTGGCTCTAGAATATCAGGGCAGTTCTCCTTGATAATTTCTTGAAAGATGATATCTAGGCTCTTTTTTTGATCATGGCTTTCATGTAGTCCAATAATTTTTAAATTATCTCTCCTGGATCTATTTTCCAGGTCAGTGGTTTTTCCAAGGAGATATTTCACATTATCTTCCATTTTTTCATTCCTTTGGTTCTGTTTTATAATATCCTGATTTCTCATCAAGTCACTAGCTTCCACTTGCTCCAATCTAATTTTTAAAGTAGTATTTTCTTCAGTGGTCTTTTGGACCTCCTTTTCCATTTGGCTAATTCTGCCTTTCAAGGCATTCTTCTCCTCATTGGCTTTTTGGAGTTCTTTTGCCATTTGAGTTAATCTATTTTTTAAGGTATTGTTTTCTTCAGTGTATTTTTCAGTATTTTTTTGGGTCTCCTTTAGCAAGTCATTGACTCGTTTTTCATGGTTTTCTCGCATCCTTCTCATTTCTCTTCCCAATTTTTCCTCTACTTCTCTAACTTGCTTTTCCAAATCCTTTTGAGCTCTTCCATGGCCTGGGACCAGTTCATGTTTTTCTTGGAGGCTGTTGGTGTAGGCTCTATGACTTTGTTGTCTTCTTTAGGCTGTATGTTTTGGTCTTCTTTGTCACCAAAGAAAGAATCCAAAGTCTGAGACTGAATCTGGGTGTGCTTTCACTGCCTGGCCATATTCCCAACCAACTAACTTGACCCTTGAGTTTTTGAGTGGGGTATGACTGCTTGTAGACTAGAGAGTTCTATGTTCCACGTTTGGGGGGGAGGTGCCAGCTCTGTCACACCAGCACTACTCCTTCCCCAAGAACCCCCAGCCTGGGCTGGGCTTAGATCTTCAGCAGGCTGTGCACTCCTGCTCTGATCCACCACTTAATTCCTCCTACCTGGTGGGCCTGGGGCCAGAAGCGGCAGCAGCTGTAGCTGCCCCACCTCTGCTGCCCCCGGGGCTGGAAGCTGAACCACGAACTCCTTCTACTCCCGCAGCTTTTCCCACTAACCTTCTCCACAGTCTTTGGTGTTTGTGGGTTGAGGATTCTGGTAACTGCCGCAGCTCACATATTCAGGGCGCTAGGGGCCCCCTCCGCCCAGCTTCTGGTCTGGATGGTCAACGCCGCTCAGGCTGGGCTCTGCTCTACTCCATTCCCAGCTCCCAGCTCCGTTTGGGATAGACCTCATCCAGAGACCAGCCAGGCTGTCCTGGGCTGGAGCCCTGCTTCCCTCTGCTGTTTTGTGAGTTCTGCCGTTCTAGAATTGGTTCAGAGCCATTTTTTGTAGGTTTTTGGAGGGACTCGGTACGGAGTTCACACTAGTCCCTGCTTACCAGCCACCATCTTGGCTCTGCCCCCCAACAAAGTCAAACTTTAAAGATAAATAAATAAAATAATCAATAAAACAAAGTCAAAATTATGGGGTAAAAAGGAGAAAATGTTAAATATCTCAGTGCAAAATCAACTGACCTGGAAAATATACTGAGGAGAGATAATTTAAGAATTATTTGACTACCTGAAAGTTATGATTAAAGAAAGCACCTACACATCATTTTCCAAGAAATTCCCAAGGAAAATTTCCCCAATATCTTAGGTCCAAAGGGTAAAATAGAAATTGAAAAAAAATCTACTGATCACTTCCTGAAATAGATGACAAAACAAAAACTCCTAGGAATATTATAGCCAAATTCCAGAGCTCTCACGTCAAAAAGAAAATATTGCAAGCTGCCAGAAAGAAAGAATTCAACTATCATGGAGCCACAGTCATGATCACACAAGATTTATCAGCTTCCATGTTAAAGGATCCAAGATCTTGGAATATGATAGTCTAGAAGGCAAAGGAGCTAGGATTACAATCAAGAATAAACTATCCAGCAAAATTAGGTATCACTCTTCATTGGAAAAAAAAATTTAATGAAATAGAGGACTTTAAGCATTCCTGATGAAAAGACCAGAGCTGAATAGAAAATTTGACATTCTGATGGAATGAGCTACCTACATCCAGAGAAAGAATTGTGGAGTTTGAGTGTAGACTGAGGCATGCTACTGGCTCTCTCTCTTTTTTTCTCTTCTTTTTTGGTTTTGTCTCTTCTTTCTCATGATTCATTCCATTGGTCATAATTCTTTACAACTTGGCTATTGTATAAATAAATTTAATGCAAAGGTATATGTAGAACATATATTAGATTCCATGTCATCTTGGGGGGAGGGGGTAGAGGAGGGAGAGGAAGAAAATTTGGAACTCAGAAACTTGTGGAACTGAATGTTGTAAACTAAAAATAAAAAAATCTAAAAAAATTTTAAAAAGAAAATAATAAAAAAAGAAAATTTGACATTCAAACAGAAGACTCAAGAGAAGAATAAAAAGGTAAATAAGAAAGTACTCATAAGGGTCTCAATAAAGTTAAACCATTTACATTTCTATATGGAAAGACGGTAATGTAACTCCTAAGAACTTTGTCATTATTAGGGCAGTTAAAAGGAGTTTACATAGAAGGCATGGAGGTAAACTGATTATGTTGGAATGACCTCCAAAAACAAATTGAAAGAGTGAGAAAGAAGAATACACTGGGAGAGAGAGGAAGGGAGAGGTAGAATGAGGAAAATTTTTAATTTTAATTTAATTAGTTTTTTTTCTTTTTTTACATTTTATTTTTCCCAACTACATGCAAAGACAATCTTTAACATTCATTTTCTTTTTTTTATTTTAAGTTTCAAATTCTCTTCTCCCTCCCTGTCTTCCCCCCTCATTGAGAGGGCAAACGATTTAAACATATTTCCACATTCATCATGTTGTGAAAGAAAACACAGACCAAAAACAACAACAAAAAATAAAGCAAAGAAAAGTATGCTTCGATCAGCATTCAGATTCCATAAATTCTTCATCTGGAGATAAAGAGCATTTTTCATCATGAGTCCTTCAGAATTTTCTTGGATCACTGTATTGCTGAGAATAGCTAAATCATTCACAGTTGATCATCGTACAGTATTGCTGTTACTGTGTATACAATGTTCTCTTCATTCTGCCGATTTCACTTTGCATCAGTTCATGTCTTTCCAAGTTTTTCTGAGAGCATCCTGCTCATCATTTCTTACAGCACAGTAGTGTTCCATCATAATCATATACAACAACTTGTTTAGCCATTCCCCCAATCGATGGACATCCCCAAAGAGTATTGTTAATGTACCAATACCAAAATTTTTAATTAAAATTTCAGTAGATTATAACAATATGTCAAAAAATTATTCACTGCAACTAAGATAGATTTATATTGGGGATGCAGGGATGGTTCAACATAAAAATGAGCAAAATCAATCATTTTGTTAATAAAAACAAGACAATCCACATGATTATAATAGATATTAGAAAAACTTTTGACAAAATACAGCACTCACTTAAGATAAAAATGCTAATAATAGTCAACCTGAGGGAGTTCTTCCTTATTATGGTGAAAAGCACTTACCCAATTTAAAAAAAAAATCTAGTATTATTTGTAATGGAAAAAACACTCGGCTGCTTTCCCATTAATATTGAGGGTAAAACAAGAATGTCCCCTTTCTCCACTATTACTTAACACAGTAGTAAAAATGCTCATTGTAGCAAGACCACACTATAAAAAAGGAATTAAGGAAATAAGCGCTGGCAAAGAAAGAGCAAAATTACCCCTACTTGCATTTGATATGATAGTTTATTCCTTTAACTACCAAAAAAGATAGACAATGAGTTGTCTGCTTCAATGTAACAAGTCCTAAGTGCACCTTGGGAAGACACAAGTCCTGGTACCTGTATATTAATGAATAGAACTAGATCAAAGGTGGCTCAGTCAGATGTGTTGAGGTTTACCCGCATTGCCAGACTACATACATTCCTTCTATTATTCATCTATCATTAGGAAGTCTTCTAGTAAATGAGACCTAATTTTCTCCTGTTCTTCATATAATTCTACTGCTTGTGATCCAGGAAGACAATTAATGAATGAAAACAATAAGTTTCTTATTTAGGTGTATACATACATATATATATATATCCCTTTAGACACCAGTGGTCAGCCAAATTTAATCTCATCAATTTTCTTAATTAGATTGCAGGGAAGTAGAAAATTTGTAAGTTCACTTGAGGAGTTTTATTATATGATATAAAGCACTGATGATATTCTAAAATTATATAATTTCCCAGATCTATCAGTAAGACACAAGCCCTATGTAACAAGAAATTAGCCTGGGCATACATAACTTTGTCCCTAATGTAAGGAATGTCAATGTATTTTTTAGATACCAAGAAGTGACACAGTGACTGTCTTACATTGTTAGCTAATATTATACTTGATAGTTGAATTTATTTGAGGATCTCCTAACAAAGACCACTACTGTCCCTTTTATTCAAGAATTTGGTTCCTATTGATTCATTCAAGATATACAACTGTCGTTGGCTTGCTGTTACCCACTGTGTGTCCATAGTTATCAATGCCTTTACAACTAATGATTTCTATTTTGGGAGTTGCAAACAATGACCTGAAGCTTACCCCTGGGGCTACAGCTGCCTTCACTGTAGTGAAGGGCATAAACTGGGGAAAAATTCCAGAGAAAAACATCCATGTCAATCAGTTACACAAAGCCTAAGAAGCTCCCAAATTAATTGGGTATGTTTAGCACACATCGAGCTATCCGATTCTCCAGCTGGCAAGATGAAGGCAGGGCTATCATCAGCCTGAGGAAAGAAACCCATGGATGGAATTCATATTGGGTCAGGTAAGGATCACTCAGGAGGTGGGAGATGGATTATCTCCTCCCTCTATAGGGATGCTCCACTCTCACTTCCCACTGGCCAGAGAGAGCTTGATATACTCCCGTGTATTTCCCAAAGAGTGGGAAACCACTCCTTAACCCCAGGCTAAGCCATTTTCCTTTGAAATTCTGAGAAATATTGAGGGAATTGTCCAAATCAGCAGCCAGGTTTAGCTAAGCACAGCTACAGGTCACTGGTTCAGCTGCAAAGCCCAGCATATTTTAGGCCCCATAGCAGAATTCAGAAAAAGAGATTGGGAGATTTCTCTTGCCTCTTTGCTTGTGTGGCATGCATTCTCAGATGTGAAAGGGAGAATCATATTCAGTTTTCTAAAGGGCAATAATCTTTCAACCACATTACATTCATAATGCATTGAAAGTCAGTCATTTAGAAAGTGAGGGATCACACAGCGACTTGGAACTCTACAGATCTGTGTTCACCATACATATGGTTTTTACTTATTGTCTAACCAATATATGTTAAAAGTATCACTTCATACATTTGTGGTCATGATCAGATGTGGCCAAACTAGCTATATCCAAAAGAAAAAGACAACTTCGAGGCTTAATTAAACAATTTAAAAAGTAAAAGAATTAACAAGTACTGGATGATATCTCCTGCAAATAAACATCTTTCCTTCCAATCCCCATGGGAGAGAAGGCAATTTGAACACCTGGTCTCTTAAACTCAAAAAGCTCAATATTGCTTCAAGTGGGAAAAGATTTAGAGAAATCATGATATTTAGAACTACAAGGACCTTAAAGACCAACCCATGCATTTTACAGTTAAAGAAAGGAATGGGTTGGATATGAAGATGAATTTTTTTCCTGAAATAGTTTTCAATCACATTCGGTGAAAAAGTGGCACAGGAGAACTGTCAGCTTATAGGTGTATACCCAAACAACACTGTATAATAATCTTCAAGTATTTCCTAGGAATTTGGGATTGTTTCTTTCCTCCAACCTTAATTATAGTTATTTAATATATAAACAAACTAATACATGTGCTAAAACATATAAACTATACTATAGTTACTTTCTTTAACCTTAGTCATAATTACTATGATGCCATGCCTCCTATGTTGCTGAAGGAAAGCATGTGTTCAATTTTTCTACCTTCTAAATTTCAGTCCCCTAGGACAAAGTCAGGATGATAACTAGGCAAGGAGATCTGAGCAATAATATGAGCCCTCTCTCAGAAGATGTCATGCCAATAGTCTGCCCATATATGTTGCTAGGCTTTCCAAGGCAGTCCATTTCATACATCACACACCTGTCCCCACAGTTCACACACGAGAAATCTGTCCCCACTATACAATGTACTGGACACAGAAAATGGGTCAGACTCCTTTAGGATAGGTCTGCTTTTCATTATCTGAATTTGATTTCTGTTAATGTGGTCTGAGTCCCTTTTTCAAGAGCTGATGAGGAAGTAGGAGGTGAAATGCCTTGTCAGCTCCTTTCGAGACTTGGAATCTGCCCTGCCTCACCTAACATAAATCTTCTCAATAGGGTCCAAGATTCCCAAGTATATATTTTATGCTTCTGGGCATATTTGATTTACTTTAGCTATAATCATATAATCTAAGAGTTTTAAATGACCTTAAATAACGTAATCCAGCCCTTTTCATTTGACCAACATGGAGTACCAAAAAAGTGAAGTAACTTGTTCAACTTTACACAGCTATTTGTAGCTTTGGCATAGTAGATAGAAAAGGCATTTTTTTTTTTAAAAGTGTTTACTGTGTGCTAACCTCTGGGAATATAAACACAAATGTAGTGTGTGTCTGTATGTCTATGTAGGTTATGTGTGTCCATATGGGTCTGTCAGGACATAGTTCTCAGGGAGGAGTGAATAAATATTTTTAGTGTCCTCCATTTACCCTTCTCCAAAGAAAAGTCTGATTACAGCCAGAAGAAAAGCAGGAGACTGGGGCCATGAGGCTGGCTGCTCTGCTCTCCTCAGAAACAGGATACTAGGCTAGAACTATATCTATCCACTCTCCTAAATATTGTTAGTCTTGGGGAAATTAATTTTAGGTTCAAGCTGCTCTACTAACTGCTGTCCCTTTAATGGGAAAGAAGTGTTCCAAGAAATATATCCAAAGGCTTGACTCCCTTCCCACCAAATGCTGGTTCCACAAAGATCATCACACATAGTAAGTAGCAAATAAACCCATTTACCTGAGCTGAAAACAAACAGAAATCAAAGAAGCTATGCACATTAGAACATACCATAGAGTAAACAAGTTCTCCCACAGGGAGTGAAGTATCTGTTCAACCATAAAAGAGTGTCCTAGATCTCACCCAAGGGAAATTCCTTGAATTCTCCAGCATGGTAAACTGAGGATAGGGATTTAATTGAGGGACCATCTCCTCTTAATGTTGGCTTCTTCTCAGTCTTTCTTTTCAGGGGCTTCTCCTTGAAGAGAACCTGGAATCCAGTGTCTCCTCTCTAAAAAACTGATAACCAGAAGAACTAGGGTCTCTCCTCTCCTAAATTCTGGCCAATTCCACCCTTCAAGATTGTAATGGATCTCCACCAATGAGAGTCTTATGCAAAGGAGCTTGAGCTCCAGTTTACATAAGTAGAAAAAGAAAGACTCTGCCTTCAAGAAGCTTATATTCTACTGGGGGAAGACAAAGCTTACAGGGGAGCTGAAAAGGGGTGAGGTAGAAGGAAGTAGCTGGTCCCTAAATGGAGGTTCAAGGGGGAACTCATCAACTAGAAGAGGCTATGGGAGTGGAGACATTGCCAATATGAGAAACTCTACTAGGGCAGAGATAGAGAAGAGCAATCAAAGACATTTTCATTTTCTTATATGATATCCTGAAATGCATACCTATGTCTCCTATTTTATCTTTAAATCTGGTGATGGAGTTTTCAATAATCACGAATGACAGTGGAATACGTGGTCTTCGTTAAGGAGATAATTTTCTCTTCTCCCTGCTACAACCCTGACAGTAGGAGTAGGGATTCTCATTCCTTCAGTGGGGGAACGGATTCTTTCTGCTTCAAACCACAAATTGTAGCTCCTATGTCCTGATACAGGAACTCCAGCAAGTAGAGGAGGGTATGGGGCAAAAATGGACTGTGGATTCAGAAACTTTAAGAAGTTTTAGGTTTGGGAGATAATGAAAAAATGGACAGAGATTTGGAAGGTGGAGAGATTGTCTGTTATTCCTTCAACCCTAGCACTGGCCTTGAAGGAAGGATAGTATAGGAGAAAGGGAAGCATCAGCTTCTCCCCTGTCTCTGGCACTCCTTACTGGTAGAAGGACTATGAAAGGGAGAAAGTCAGAAGAGATGTCAAGCCCATGAAAAGTCCCTTGTTGACATCGGAGAGTAAAAGTACTGCTTCTGTCCTCTCATTATTTTTGTAGTTATTTAAAAAAAAAAAGAATTAACAAGTCAGATTCTTCCACTTTGGGAACCAACATCCTCTCTTATGTGCGGATACCCTCTTCTTCATTCCTAACTATTGCCTTTATTTGCAACCATACCCAGTCTCTTGGGCTTGTATTTGTTTCGCATTTTTATTCAATCTATATACTTTTATATGTACATATTTTCTCCCTGGATTGAATTAAATTTCTTGAGGGTGAGGATTGTTTTATTCTTTTCATTTTTATCCTCAGCTTCTAGCGCGATGCCTGCCACACAGAATATATTTAATAAATACTTGTTTGTTAATTGATATTATTGTACTAAGAAGACGAGGTACTAAGACCACAGAATCATTGAAATGGAAGGGAACTTGAGGGATTCTTTGTCCCAGGCCCCTCCTTTTTAGGTAGATATTTAAACATTCCAGGACCCATATAATTTTTTTATAAAGACCTCTAAAGATTGATATTTCACAACTTCCCTCAGCATCTTTTAAGTTTTTACAAACCTAATAGTGGCTTTTTAAGTGATTTCTTATGTTTAATTAAAAGAGTTCCTGATTTGATTTAAACACGATTCATAGAGCAAGGGCTGGCGATCTCTAGCATGTATGACAGAGCTGGCAGGTAGGATGATCTATAGTGCTTCACAAGTCAGTCTTTACAGACTTCACCTTGCCACTTGTGAGAGTCGGGGTAGTCAGGTGCCCATCCCCCAGCCCAGTTCCTGAAAATTAGAGTGCAGTACCCCTCCCATTACCCCAGCATGCCAGAGTAATAAAGGTAATCAGTTGGGTAACTGTACTTTTAATGGCTACCAGACTGTGTCCTGGAATATCAGTCCTTCAACAAATTCTTATTCAGTAGCAGTTATAACAGCATCACTGTAGTCTTTCACTAGACAAATCACATCTGGGGTCCTGTGTTCAGGTGTGAATGTCTTTCATGGCCTCTCTAAGTCTGAAGTTGTAGGCAAGGGCCTTTCACTTCTTATGATACTGAACAGGATTTATTTTTAAATGCCTTCCCTTTATCATAGATTCCTGATATTTTCTGCTTTTTGCCTGTAGGAAGTTTTATGGCAAAATTTTTCCCCTCATTCTCTTTATCCTAAAGCTGCTAGATATAACTTTTATTTTAAATTTTATTATCCCTTTCTTAAAATATTTCCACAACAGAATATATTGTTCTAGGGACTAGCAGAGTTTCCACTAATTTGTACATATGCATTCATCATGGAGATTGGGCTAGGCCACCTCTATGGTCTCTTCATATGAATATCTTCCTTCCAAATACATAAACACAGATGCATACATACCCTCTGGCTGTGCATAATCTTGGCCCTATACTTTCAAAGTATTAACCTGGTTCCCAGTAGAATGTAAGGTCCTCAAAGGCAGGAACTGTATCCTTTTTGCTTTTGTAACCTCAATGCCTATTACTTAAAATGCTTGTTGATTTGAAAAACTTAAGAATGCTGATCAATGCGATGATCTACCATGACTTCACAGGGATGATGGTGAAGCATGGTATCCATCTCCTAACAGAAAGGTGTTGGACTCAAGGTAAAGAATGAGATGAACTCCTAGAGAGTCAGCTGCCTATTTTTACCTTGAAACTATGGGGCCAGGTATGATTCTAACATACTAAATTCTAACATATGTTTTCGGACATGACAAATATATGCATTTGTTTTGCTTGACTATGCTTATTTGTTACAGAACTGTTGCTTTTTTTCAGTATATGGGTGTGTATGTATGTGTGTGTGTGTGTGTGTATGCAAGAGAAATTTACAGAGGAAAACAAAATTAGCAATAGTGATACCCCCAAAAAAAGAAAAAAAGAAAGTCCTTGAAGCATTTTTAAGATGTAGAGAAGGGAACAAAGAGAAATAAGACAGCTTTCAAAGTAGGTGCATTGTTGAATATATAATTTTTTTTTAAAAAGTAAGCTGTACAATTCGTGGTTTTACATATCACCCTTTTATGTGCTACTTTCATATAGAAATGTTCTTTTTTGGTGTTTAAGTTGAAAATAAAAAACAATTTTTAAAATGCTTGTTGAATTGAAACAAAGAACTGACTCAATGTAGCAGTGGGAATGGAGAAAAGAAGTGAAAGAACTTCTGAAGTGGGGTCAGGTAGCAGGTCTTGGGCATATAAAGAATGAAGACTCTCCCTCAGTTTTGAGAGTGAGAGAAGGTTTATGTTATGGGACTGTAGGCCTTTGTTTCCCAGCTCCAGGCAGTCCAGGAGAGGGTATTTAGGGAGACTCTACCAAGAACTAATAAGTATTAAAAGCTAGCAAGAAAAATGAAAGGCCTTGGAGGGGGTGGGAGGTAGACAGGGAACAGGATCCTGTGAAAAGAAAAGGGGACAGGACATGCTCTAGGCAAAAGGCTTAGTTTTAATGGCCAAACGCCTTTTTTTCTGTATCCCCTCTTTCTTGTCCTGATACTTTCTTCTATGCCCCAAGGCCCATGTATTACATCTTGGCTAGTACTAGTCCCTCCAATTGACTATTTTACCCAGCTTAACCTTGCCCCTGTGGTATCCCATGCTCCCAAATTCAATCAATAAACATTTAACCACCTATCCTGTGATAGGCACTGTGGAAGCTGTGGTGATACAAATGCAAAAAATGAAATAGGTCCTGATCAAGGAGTCACTCCTGTATGTTGTCCCCTTCTTTGCCTATTATCTTCTGCTCCCCTTTCCCCCCACCCCCAGTCAAAAATCCTATTCCTCTTCTCTACTGGGTGTTAAGAATGTGATAAGGATAATATGACCACAGATTCAGGGCTGGAAGGAACCTTAGAGATCATCTAGTCCAGACCTCTCTTTTTACAAATGAGAAAACTAAGACCCAGAAAATTGAAGACATTTGTTTCCACACAGGTTTATAGTCACAGATTTAAGACTGGAATTCAAGTCACTTGACTATACAAATCCAATATTTCAATCACTCAGTACTTCAACAGATCCAAAATTTCACAAAGTGGGTACTCTTCCAATGGAGAAGCCATCAGTCTAACCCTATTATCTTATCCTATTAGGCTTATTCAAGTCCTCCCATAAATTCTCCACAAAATATCATTCAATGCACTTCTAGGTCTTTTAATACTCCATGGGTACAAAAGAAGTGCAGAACTCTGGTTATCCATCATTATCCTTCATTCTTGTTATGTGTTCAGCCTATCTTTTCCAAACATCTATTTCCTATATAGTATCTTTTAGGCCACTTCTTACATGAAAATCATCATTGGTAATAAGCTACAGCCTCCATGTGTCCATTGTCCTTTGGGTCACCTGAAATTCTGGTTCTTTGGAGATCATATTGTTTCATGATTTGTAGCCAACATTACTGGGAAAGATATTAGCATTAAAAAGATGAGTTTTGTGTTAGGGAACAGCTTAGGATCTTCCAAATTTAATGCCTTTGTCAAATTACACTTAGGTGTGGCTAAATGACACTCCCTAACTCTTCTAGGATTAACATGTTAACCTAAATTACTCTAATTGGTGAAATGTCAGGATTGTGCAGGAGAGATGGTAGGGCAGCAAGTAAACATTCCCTTGCCTTATACCATTCTGTATACTCCCCTATATAAGGCCAGACCTGAAAGGGGAAAAGGAAAAGAAAATTTACAGGCCCCAGCCCTGTCCATCTTGCAAGATTAGGAACCTAACAGTTATAAGTTCTCTTTTTCCATCATCCCAGAGTCCTCTTCTTCCTCCACTCCATACTTCATTAGAGAAAGAGTTACAACAGCAGCAGCAGTAGTAACTAACATTTATATAACTTTAGGGTTTGCCAAGTGTTTCACATATATTATCTCATTTGATCCCATTTCTCTTTGACTATGGCCTATCAGCTTTCTTTATAAAGCCTAGTCTTAGTCATCAATAAAGTGGGGAAAGTGCTACTACAGAGGGGAACATACTAGCCTCACCTAACAGCAGCAAAGTCCAAGAACTCAGCAGCCTCTCCATCCTGACTTGCACCTGATCCCCAACGCATACCTGACCATGAAGTCAGACACCTGGCTGCATGTATCCCCTTTGATAACAGAATCATGAATTTGTTGAAAGAGTGGCTTAGGGAAAATTTCTCTTCTATTTAGTTCTTTCATTCCTCTGCCCACCCCCATCCCCAAATAGCCTTATAAGTGCCTGGTTTAAGTATTTGTAATAACAATGCTGCTAGCATCTCCTGTGGGAGTGAGTGTAAGACCAATAACACCAGCACACAGGAGGTTCTTTGATCTGCTTTTCTAAGGAAAGCAACTTCAAGGGGTTTACAATCTCACTTTAATCAAACATACATATATCATTCATTTAGTTTAGGGGGAAAAGTCAGCACCTTGAACTTCAGAGTAAATACAAACTGAAATTACAAGCAGAAATTATAAACACAGCAAAATAACAGAAATCAACAGACAGGCGTCTATCTGACCATAGCAATACATACACAGTTACAAGAGAGAGAAGAACCAACATGTGGGTTTTCAAAGCCGGGGGGCGGGGGGGGGGGGATGTTGTCCTCCTTAATGGCTACTCAGAGTCTCATCTGGTCAAATCACATGGCACTCTTCCAGTGAGTGAGCCACAAGCAAAATGCTAACCTCAGAGTATATATATCCTTTCTCAGGGTTGGAGTGCATCACACCTCTCCAGGGCTTCATATCTCTGGAGAGCTTCACACTTCTCTTGACCTAATTAGCAAAAGGGTGTGGGCCTTCCTACAAACAAAGGCAAGACTCAATCAAAGGCATTTGATTGCCTTGGTGCTGAGAAGCTCTCCAAAAGAAAAAACAGTAAAAACTCCCACTTTGCTTGCCCTTATGGTATTAAAGTAATTTCAATGACAATTATTTATAGAAAAATTTATGACATTTATGCTTAATCAGAATAATGATTGTATCATCACATTTTTGTTATAAGTTTTATTTAATAACAACACTAAAGCCTGCACATGTGTGCTCAGTCTTAATATTTTGTTGCTTATAACATGGTAATCTGTTCACAATTTAAGAAAAAAATTAGAAGCAGCATTAATTACAAAATAGAAGATGTGTATTAGATAATTTTTAAAGGCTGATTCCTGAAGATTTCTGTTTCATAAAGTACCTGTTAATATAGTTTTTACTACACAGGGTGACTCAAGCAGTTTTTAAGCTTAATAGCTTTTTTTAATGGCATTTTTATGAGCTCTCTGAAAGGGGAGTTTTGACATGAAACCCTAGAGTTTCAATGTGAAAATGAGTAACTGAATCTCTAGAAGCTCCTAGAAAAATAGGAGCTCTCATAACTGTTGTTTAGAAGAAACGTATCTAAAAAGTAAAGATGTGCATAGGGTAAAAGGCTGGATCAAAATTTACCCTATAGCGGGTGAATCCCAAAAGGAAAATAAGAAGTTATACTTTGCAAGGCTGCTGTCTAGGGATTATAGGAAGAAATGAACCAAAAACTGCCTCATGCTTGACCTGGGTCAGGACAAGTAAAGAATTTTGGTCAGTTAGGGAGGAAACATTGGCAGAGGCTTTACTCCCCCAGACCCACCCTTCTCTTTCTTGCTTTTGATTTCTTATTTCTACTTTGATCTTTTGCTTTACCTAGCTTCCTGGCTATGTCCCTCTGTTTCTTTCATTCCATTATAAATCCCAAAATTTTTGTAATGTGTTGTAATTTAAGCAATTTTTGTAAAGAATAATTTTATGCCTATAATGTATAAGAAAAACATGGGCCTGATCATTTAAAGGATTTGAGAGATCAAGGCTGTTTTGTGAGCTATAAGGGGTTCTCATAAACTGAGGGTGGAGAGAGAAATAAACTGACAAGAGCTGTGAGAGGAATTATAATTTCTGTGAGTAAGTATTTATTAAGTACCTACTATATGAGGGAGAAAATATCCTCTAGCAAGATAAGTCAAAATTACTTTAGAAAGAATACCCTAGATTAGCTTATTTGTGACTGAATAGACCAGTTTCTGAGAGACTATCTCAGAAGTATTATTATTATTAATAATAATAATAACTTTTATAAATTCTCTAGTGAACATGCCTTACTTTATATTACCTTTTAAAAACATCTTTATATGTTCTTGAATAGTTTATCTTCCATTTAAAAACTGGAGGATCCAAAGTTCTGACCTGTCTTATCTTTTAATTTAAGGTATGTGTTCCAAAGGTCACTAGGTTATTCAGCCATCCCCACCAGGAACCTTTTAGCACCAGGTGGCAGCAAAACCTGAGGGATGAGGTAAAATTCCTAGCTAGGATCTTTACTACTTAAGTAGTGAATCTCAATTGTAACAAATGGCATCATTCCATTTCTCTCTTTCTATCCTGTCTCTCTCTCCATCCCATCTGTCTGTCTGTCTGTCTGTCTGTCTGTCTGTCTGTCTCTCTCTCTCTCTCCGCCCCCCCCACCCCTGGATCTTCTCACCTGTGTGCACATCTGTAGTGACAATATTCCAATATCACACGCAGGCTGGCCAATAATCAAAAAACATTGGAGTCATCAGTTCTTGCTTCCCTGAGGAAGACACAAGAGGATGTAAACATTTGTAAGGTCAAGCCATCCAGGTAAGTGGGGATGATATCAAAGACATGGAGTAGAGCTATGATGGCGATTTGTAGTCCATAACCTGAGTAGTACTAGAGCAGTTATATACAAAGTTCTAAAATTGGTGAGACATAGGGCAGCTAGGTGGCACAGTGAGTAGAGCACTGGCCCCTGGAATCCGGAGGATCTGAGCTCAAATATGGCCTCAGACACTTGACACACTTACTAGCTGTGTGACCTTGAGCAAGTCACTTAACCCCAATTGCCTTCCCTTCTCCCCTCCAAAAAAAACAAATTGGTGAGACAAATTAGGGCCTTTGGTCTCTAATATTATGCATGAGGAGATTTTGGAAGTTAAAAAACGTCCTTGTGAAGAATAAGGTTTGGGCAAAGCAAGTTATTGAAGCTGAAATGTATCAGGTCTTAAAAACCTACTGCCATAGAAGTCATGACAGCTAGTGCTCTGAAGATTGATTGATGTATGCTTCTTTAAGAGATAAACCATGCCATATTCACCACATCCTATTAAGGGAATGATGTTCTCAATTAGCAGGACAAGCATAGCGGCTATTTCTAGAGTCAGTCCTCTGAGTTGCACACTTCCCGCGCTCTCAGGTACCCAAGCTTTGTTAATGATGAGTCCAATTATGACTCAGGTCTCCTCCAACATGACTCCTCCCCTTCTATCAGTAATGGTGGGGATCAGAGTGTGGTAAGTTGAACTATTGGCTCAAACCAATCAGTCAATCAAAAAAATGTACTAAATGCCTACTATGTGCTAGGCACTATGCTAATACCAGAGATACAAAAAGAGGCAGAAGATTGTCCTTGCCCTCAACAATCTTACAATCTGATGGGGAAAAAACAAATATATAGAAAGCAAACTACATATACGATAAATAGGAAATAATTAACTGAAGGAAGGCACTAGAATTAAGACAGATTAGAGAGGACTTCCAGTAAAAGATGGGATTTTAGTTGGAACTTAAAGGAAGCCAAGGAAGTCAGTAGGTGGAGAGGGAAAAGAACTGTCTAGAAAAAATGCCTAGAGCAAGAGATAGGAATGTCTTGTCCATGGAACAGCCAAGAGGCCATGTCAGGTAATAAGATATAAGAAGACTGGAAAGGTGGGAGGAGGCTCGGTTATGAAGGGCTTTGAATGCCAAGCAGAGTATTTTGTATTTGATCCTGGAGGCAATAGGCAGCCACTGAAGTTTGAGTAGAGGAGTGACATGATTAGACATGACCTTTAGGAAAATCACTTCCCTTTATGTACGGAGGATGGAATGGAGTGGGAAGAGACTTGAGGCAGGTAGACCCATCAGCAAACTATTGCAATAGTTCAGGCATAAGGTGATAGGAACCTGCACTCAAATGGTACCAGTGTAAAAGGAGAGAAGGAGGCATATCTCACACCCCCATAGCCAACAGATTAGCTGTGGGGAGGGAGAGATAAAAGACCCTGTTCCCTAGGCAGCAGAGAGACTGATAGAAAATTGTCATTTTAGAAGGAGGACAGAATTTGAAGATATCACCACTTATTTTAAGGGGAAGGGTTAGTTCCATATAGCTGGGTCTTCTAGCTTTCAGAAAGACTGCTCTAAGAAAAAATTGAGGATGGTGAATCATTCCTGATCCACTAGCTGGAATGTGGCAGTTAGAGAATTTGTAGGATGGGTTGTTGACTTCCTTGGGCCATCTCTATTTCCATAAAGTAATTGTCTACAGCTTGGACTGAAATGTAAGGAATGGGGTCAGAAACACCTGGCTGACACTTAGTTTCCAAATATATTAAATGAGAACAATAGCTTTAGTATCTAGCCCAAGTACACAATCATTCCCAGGTCTTTATTTGATGACCCCTGATAATATTAGGTCTTAGAGGATGCTTGTATCATCCCCTTCCTTCCCCTGCCCATTAAAATGCAAATGTACTCCTATTGCTTGTATTTCAAGTTTCAACTCAGTTCAAGTCTTTTCTTGTTTCTAAGTCCCCTATTTCATTAAAGATCTATTTTCCCCCTGTAGAATTACACTCAGTTTTGCTGAATAAGTGACTCTTGGTTGTAAGCCTTTATCTTTTGCCTTTGGGAATATTGTATTCCATGTTCTCTGCCCCTTTATAGTGGTAGCAGTTAAATATTGAATGATTCTGACTGTAATTCATTGGTACTTGAATTATTTCTGGCCATGTACAGTACAGGAAGTTCTGCTATAGAACTTGTTTTGAAAATGCAAATTTGTTCCAACAGGACTGATATATTAGGGAATAGTTTGAGCCTAATTTGAATATTGAGTTTGCTTAAGCATCATCTAGGAAAAACACACTAAATTGGTGGGGGTATACATCAGGGAGGTGGGGGGCAGACTACAGAGTGATGGCTGGGATGGGGGTGTGCCACCAGCATGCAGTGGGGTCCATGGGAAGAAATGCCTAGCTCCAACTCCAGGAAAGTAATGCAATGGTCATCTTCCTCAAACTAGGATGCAGTGAGAGCTAGTGGGAGTGGGAGGAAAGAGTATAAAATTCAAGGGATGAGAGGTGAAGAGCTAGAGAAGCAGGAAGGGAACAGAAGGCAGACTCACAAAGCACCCTGCTACCCAGGAACAGACTTAATGATGACCTAGCCCCTTTGATCCCCACCACCCTAAGATATGTGTTCAGGAAAAGCCCAGTCAGAGATGATCACACAGCACTGCTTCCATGGAAAGAAGCTCAGCACTGTGAGAGTGAAGATGGTCTCCTGCAACACCTCATGAAGAAGCCATACCAAAGGTTTCTGGTTCCGATCATTGTTGCCAGTGCCTTGGATCTTACAATGAGGGGTCCTTGTGTCGAGGCTGTGGTGGCTTCCCCTGGGACCTCAATTTTAAGTGTTCTGCCCCTAACTTCATTTTCCTCATAAGCTCTGTGGGTTTTTAAGTATGATTTTGTTCAGCACAGTGATTCTAAGAACACAAGTCATATTATAGCAGAATTGCCTCTTATTTTTTTCCTTGACCTGGAAGCTCTGGATTTTGGCTATGATATTCCTGGGAGTTTTCATCTGGGGCTTTCAGGAAGTGTCCAGTATTTTCACTTTGCCCCCTGGTTCCAAGAGAATTAACTTGTTTTGTGATTTCTTAAACTATGATACACTGGGTTTTGGGGGGTCATGGCTTGATTCAGGTTTCAAGTTTTCACTGATTACCTACTTATCTCTCTTTGATCTGTTTTCCAGATAAGTTGTGTTTTACATGAGATCACTCAAATTTCCTTTTCTATTTTGTTCAGACTTTTGCCTTTCTTTTAATATTATTTGCTATCTCATGAAGTCACTAACTACTATTTGGTCCATTTAATTTTCAAGGACTCTATAACTTGAGTTTTTGAGTTGAGTTTTTGCACCTCAGTAACTATTAATTCTCTTTCCTAGTCCCTATCCCATAGCTCTCATTTCTAATATCATTTTTCACTTTTTAAAACCTTTCTTGCTTCTAAAATGCAAATTGATCTTGTGGACAAGCTGTGTCTTTTCTTTTTTTTTTTTTTGCTTAAAGGTGTTGGTCTGCTCTTCTGGTTTTGAGTCTTGGGCATCACAATAGCCCTTTATCTTTCTTAGTTTGTTAATTTATTGTTTCAGAAATATGTTCTGGCTTAGCTGGGCAGATTCCATAATGTCAACCCGTTCCTAGTCCATAGCTCCTACCCTGGTCATTTGCCTATAAGTGAAATTTGTAATCCTAGGCTAGAAAGAGAACCCACTAGAGTTTCTTCTTTGATTTTTCAATTACTTCTTGGTCTGGCATTCTTCTTAAATTGTCACTGGAGTAATTGTAGGCAGGGTAGGCTGTTCAGTTTTTTACTACTCCCCCCATCCTGTCCTCTCTCCATCGATGATCTCTTAATTTCCAAATTTAGTGGCCTCTTCTTCTTAATGCTCATCTGTATCAACAAGGTGATAATCACAACATAGACGATAATTGTCAAAATGCCTATGTGGTTCTGTATCACAAAATATATGAGACTCTCTACATAGAAGGCGAAGAAGCAAACCACTTATTCAGACACCAAATAACCAGATCCCATAACCAACACACCCAATCCATCACAGCAGCAAAGAATTCAATACACAATACCACAGCAGAGAACCACTCTATCCCAAAACTCTCCACCCTCCTGCTGAGGCCTTCCCAAAAACTCACTCACAGCCACCACACATCTGCTCTCTTTCCCTCAGCTCTAACTGTAGTAATTGCTCTCTCAGCATTTCTTGTGACACAACTTCCTTTTTCTCTCAGCAAGCTCCTCCCACCACATATGACTTAGGCTTCCTGTGATGTAAGCAGGTCACATGGCCTATTAATGGGTGGGAAAGATCTTCAAATCTAAATTGCTATTTAATTCGGCCCCAAGATCTTTCTTATCCATTACATAGGGCAATGGGAGTTTTGGGATAACTGGTGTCAACAGAACTTTACACAACAAAATAACAGAGATAACACAAGATTAGCATATAAAACAATGTCATCATTCCCCCCTCGAAGGAACGGGCTCAAAGTCTTGGGGTAAGGGGCTAAGGTCTCCTCCTCCATAGCTTCTTCCTGCTGAAAATGGACATAGAGCTATCCTTGACTCAAGAGGTGAAGAGTCCCATTCTAGAGGTTAGTTCTTTACCAAGCTGGCATCTGGAGCTCGGTTGATGCCAGGTCCAGGGATGTCATGGCATAGTCATGGACAGGTCCAGGGATGACATCCGGCTTAAGCGATCAGGCATCTGCGGGTGGATGGTACTAAGCCTGCAGGAAACAAATCTCACAAACAAACTGAACAGACAAAAGCCAAAAAGAAATAAAGAGAAGAATACAGTTTCATAATCATTTTCTTCTGGATAAACAACTGTTACACTATTATCTTTCCCATGTGCTATAATTTCTGCAGCCTTTGGAACATCTTCCGGCTTCCGCTTTACCCATACTTTAGCTCCCAATTTTATTCTATCAGTAGAACCAAACCCTTCCTTTCCTCTGATAGTGATGTTGGAAGGAGGGTTAGTTTCCACAAGGGGTATTGTTTCTCAAGGAATAATAATCAATTGAACTATTCTATCATTTTTACAAAATTGTATAGGTTCTTCACCCAAATTTTGGAATGTTACAATAATTTCTCCTTGATAACTAGAATCTATCACTCTAGTCAAGACATGTATTCCCTGAGCTACTAATCCCAATTTAGGTAATATCCACCCAAAATGATTCTTAGGGATTCTCATATGTATCCCAGTAGAGATTTTTCTTATCTCTTTTCTATCCAACCAAAAGTTCTCTAAATAATGTAAGTCATATCCTGCCTAACCAGGTATTCCTGGATACGGTGGTGGGACATCTTCCCTCACAGTCCAATACTCGATATTTTGGATCTTTATGTGTTTGCTGTTTTCTAATTTGCAGATTTAGGGTCATCATTCTGGCTAGAGGTGTACTTCCTCCTAATGGTCTATTATTCAAATTATGTAAAGCAGTGAACAAATTACCCTTCCAATGTTGATACAAATTATTAGAACTTAACTTTCTTAACTGTTCTTTCAACAATATATTCAGTCTTTCTATCAACCCAGTTGTTTGTGGATAATATGGAATATGATATATCCACTCTATATTAATACGCAGTATCTCTTCATCTCATTACCTTTGAAACGTGACCCATTGTCACTTTGAATCTGCATTAGGGTTCCATAATATAGACTTATAATATCTAGAGTTTTACAGGTGTTTTTCTGGGTTGCATTCTTATAATATAGGACAAGCCACTAGTACACCTATATAGATGTCAACACAAGTACATATAAATTTGCATTCTTTATCTTGGGGTAGTGGTCCAATATAACCTACCTGCCAAATCTGGGCTGGAACTTTTCCCCTTGCTATTTCTCCAGTTACTATCCTAGGAACAGTCCGTTCCTTTTCCAATTGACATACATAACATTCCTCTGCTACTTGCTTTAACAATGAATGACAGTTACTTATACCTCAATCTTGTGCCCACTGGTCTGTGTCCTGGACCCCTAAATGGCCGGCCATTTGGTGGACCCATTTTGCTAGCACCAGATCATCAGCTGGCATCAGAGTAGGGACAATATGTTCAGTAGTGATCTTTGCTAGTCAATCAGCATGTGCATCAAACTCACATTCTGGCGTAGTGAGGGCCACATGAGCATCTACATGAAAAACTGACAAATTAGTAACCAAAGACATGTCCCATATATCTTCCCATAATTCTTTGCCCCAAACTTGTTTACCATGAATTTCCCAATTTTTCTTTTTCCACATTGGCAACCCATTAGCTACTGCCCACAAATCAGTGAATATATGACACTGTCTTCCTTTCTCTGTTTTAATAGCTTGATATACTGCCATAAGTTCAGCATATTTGACTACTTCCACCTATCCCCATACTTTACAAAGTCTGCTTTGTACATGGGTTATAGGCTACTGCTTTCTAATGTCTTTTATGGCCCAAATATTTTGCTGTCCCATCAATAAACCATGCATGTTTCTTTTGTTCTTCAGTCAATCCGTCATATCTGTCATTCCATTTTACCAAGAACTGTACCAACTGTTACCTTGGTTCAGGGGGTTTTTCATTTCCATCAGTGTCTTTATTTACTATAGATACATGTAGGGCAGCAACTACACTTTTGCCTGTTTTTGATCTATTCTGAATATACCATTAATTATGCTAGCCTCTCGTGCATGTCCAATTCTGTGAGATGCTGGGGTACTCATATATCCAAGTCATAATTGGGCTTCCAGGCCTTAATATCACTTCATGGTCCAGAATCAGTCGTTCAGTCTCTACCAAAGCCCAATATGCAGCTAACAACTGCTTTTCAAAGGTGTATATTATATTCCTGATGAAGGTAGCTTCCTTGACCAAAATCCTAAGGGTATATTTTGGCTTTTTTGTTTCTGCCATAAATTCCAATTCACATAGTCATCCTGTACAGTCACTTGTAATTCCACTGGTCCACTTTGCATAGGCCATAAATCCAGAGCCAACTGTATAGCAGCTTTAGCTTCTTCAAAAACTTTACTCTGTTCAAGTCCCCAATCAAATTCATATTTTTTCCTTGTAATTTTATATAAGGGTTTCAAAATCTGTCCTAAACGTGGAATGTGGTGTCTCCAATATCCAAATGGTCCTATGAACTTTTGGGCCTCTTTCTTACTGGTGGGGATAGAAAAATCTTGAATATTTTATGGAGCTTGTGAGAGAATTTCTCACAGTCCTTCATTCCATTGTATGCCCCAAAATTTTACAGTTTGAGCTGGCCCTTGAATCTTTGCAGGGCTAATTTCTCATCCTTTGCTTTTCATGTGCTCAACTAAAAGTATCAAACTCTTCTCCACTTCTTTTACATTTTCTCCCTGTATCATAATATTACTACGTAGTGGGTAAGCTGTACACCAGGTAGCTTTAATTCATCCAAATGTTCAGCCACAATCCTACGACAAATAGTTGGGCTATGGAGATATCCTCATGGCAAGCACGTAAAAGTATATTGTCAGTCCTGCCACGTGAAAGCAAACTGGTCCCATTGTTTGGAGTCTATTGGGATCGTAAAGAAAGCATTGGCCAAATCAATAACTGCATACCAAGTCCCATCATATTTCTGGATCCTTTCTATTAAGGTAACAGTATCTGGTACAGCAGCATACAAGGGAGGAGTCACTTTATTCAATTGTCTATAGGCCACTGTCATTCTCCATGTTCCATCTGACTTTCATACTGGCCATACAGGATTATTCCATAGAGTGGTTGTAGGGACTAACACTGCTGCTTCAACATATTCCTTTATAGTATTGGCAATTTCATCTTGCCCATATAGCACACGATACTGTTTCAAAGTAATTACTTTAGAAGGTTCAGGTTAAGTGATTGTGTCCATTTCTACTTTTCCCATTAGAACTGTATTAATTCCTATCTTCCTTACTGCAAATTGATTTCTACCTTCAGGTAAATTTAGAGTCATGACTTTGAATATATCTATTCCAATGATGTATTCAGGAGCGGGTACAATGACCACAGTATATTCCTTCTTAGGCAATTGTCCAATTTTCATCATTAGTTTAACTTGTCTCATTGATAATTCAGTCCCTCTTAGTCCTGTGATGGTAAGAGGAGTTGCATGTCTGAATTTGTCATGATTTCCATAAATCAAGGTGTCCTCTGCCCCGGTGTTTATCAATGCTCTAGTTATAGTGTTTGATCCATTTTTCCAATATATAGTCGGATTAATATGGGGTCTGTAATACTATCTGTGTGCTTCTTTAATCTGAGCTAGGGCTCGGCCTATTTCCTAGTCTCCCTGAAGGTGTGATTCACTTGGATACAAGGGTTCAAGATCTGTAGGATTTGTTGGGACAGTTCTTACTTCTCTATTCCATCTACTATTAAGCCCCTTATCTCAGTACATTTTGTATAGCTCATTAGCTGGAATACCATCTATTCTTCTAAAATCTACCCTTGCTCTCAATAGAGTAGTAAACGTTTCTTTTCTTGTCACTCTTCTGACACTGAATCTGCTGGCTATTCACTCTTCTCTCTTGAGGAAATTTATCTTTTCCCCAATCTCCTAAGTCATTTAACTGTGAGATCTTATCCAGCACCTCTGAAAGAGGGTTCCCTACTTCTACAATTAGCAGTCAGAATTAGGTGTTTGTAAGTAGGGGGAGCTGCTTTAACTATTAAATTTCTATGAGAGACTCCCAAGGGAGTATCATAGTATGAGTCTATGTTCCCATCATAATAGCAGTCTTCATTACCTCCTCCTTTAACTTTCTCATACAGTCCATAAGTGAATACCAGGGTCCATCTGCAATAGGCCACATAGAATCAGCAGGATATTCTCTATTACAATCTGTTGCAGTTAAAGCTAACAAATTGGTTGTTTGGTTACCTCCTAGCAAATGATAATCTCTAAAAACCTGCTGTACAGAAAGATTCTGATTAATACTTATGAATCTCATACAAGTCACAGTATCTACAGATACTCCTACAACCCCCTTCATCACCAATTCTCACCATCCAAGATATTAAAGATTCTCCCATTCTCTGGGTGAAACTAATCAAGATATCTGTGATTTCTTGCTGTGCAAACTGCTCCAGCATCTCTCTGAACACTGTATTATTATCTTGGGCTTCTTGCCTCCGCTGTATGGGGTATACTGCTGTTTGATGAGCCTGGTCCGATACTGTATCATTCTCTGACTCCATAGCATCATACCACAATATAACATTTCATGCCTCAGCTTCTGATATTGTATCATCCTCTCTGGACTCTCTCCCTTGTCACCACGGCGACCAGACTGGCTGCTAGACTTGACCTGGGCTGAACTGAAAGGCACTCTTGACCTCCTTGGCTCCCTCTGTTTTCTAGCCAAATTAACAGCAAAATGAGGAGATTCCTCAACAATAATCTGTTGTTCTGCCACCAAATACCCATCTTGCTGTGGTATAGAAATATTCTCATTCAGTAACTGTCTGAGTCTGATTTCTTTCTCCTAACAATCTGTCCTTGCTTTCGCATATAATATTATATGCTGTGAGTAAAATCCAGTCTTGTCTAGAGATTTCTGTTGGCAATTCTCTCCCTGGCTTAACTGTGATGTCTTGCAAACAACTTTCCAAATCTCTAGGTTCTCCCCACTGCAGCTTGTTTCCAGTCCTCACAAGAACCAGTGCCTTTAGACCATTCTCTTGCTAGGGAGGAATAAGTTACATCATCCCATCCTGGGATAACCATTTCTTCTTCTAAAGCCCTTCTACCTCCAAAAAGAGATCTTATACCATGCGATCCCATCCTATCCGTCGCCAAATGTATCAGCAAGGCAATAATCACAATATAGATGATAATTGTCAAAATGCCTATGTGGTTCTGTGTCACAAAATATGAGACTCTCCACATAGAAGGTAGAAGAAGTAAACCATTTATTCAGACACCAAATAACCAGATTCCATAACCAATACACCCAATCCATCACAGCAGCAAAGAATTCAATATATAATACCACAGCAGAGAACCACTCCATTCCAAAACCATCCATCCCCCTGCTGTGGCCTTCCCAAAAGCTCACTCACAACCACCACATGTCTGCCCTCTTTCCCTCAGCTCAAATTGTATGCTCTCTCAGCATTTCCTGTGACACAATTTCCTTTTCCTCTCAGCAAGCTCCTCCTACCACATGTGACTTAGGCTTCCTATGAAGCAGGTCACATGGCCTATTAATGGGTGGGAAAGATCTTCAAATCTAAATTGCTATTACATCATCCTTCTTAACCACTCTGCAGCATTTAAAACAACTGACCACACTCTACTCCTGGATACTCTCTCCTCTCTGGGTTTTTTTTGTCACAGTGCTCTTTCTTGGTTCTTCTTCTACCTATCTTACAGCTCTTCAGTGTTTGTTGAATCACTATCCATATTATGTCTCCTAATTGTGGATGTATCCTATGTAAATGTTCTTGGGTACCCTCTTCTCTATTCTCTGTACACTTTCTCACTTGGTGATGTCACCAGTTCCATGAACTTAATTATCATCTCTATGCAGATGACATCTAGATCCATATAATATATATGTATATACATATATATATATGTGTGTGTGTGTGTGTACATGTATACGTATATATGTGTGCCTAAGTATGTATGTGTGTATATGTATAATAACTGCCTAATTGTCTCATAGGCATCTTAAACTCAATATGTCCAAAACAGAACTCATTTATACTTGACTCCTTGCTCACAGCATATATCTAAATAGTTGCAAGTATTTGTTATTTCTATCTCTACAACATATCTTGTTGATATGTCTCCTCTTCATTCACAGAGATATCACCAAAGTTCAAGCCTTCATCACTTCCTGCCTGGACTATTGCAATATCATCCTAATTAGACCCCTTGCTTCAAATCTCTCCTTATTTCTACCCATTTTCCACACACCTGCCAAAGATATATTCTGAGCATAATTATTGTGTCATTCCCAATCACCTCTAGGATCAAATATAAATCCTCTGTTTGATATTCAAAACTTTTCACACCCTGGATCTATCCTACCTTTCTAGCCTCCTTTCATATTACTCTCTTACATGCTTTCATTCTTATAGTCCAACAAAACTAATCTTGCTGTTCTGCATATGTGACATTCTATATTCCATTTTCAGGTCATTGCACTGGCTGTTTTTCATAGCTGAAATGTTCTCCTTCCCCTTCTCAGCCTCTTGGAATCCTGGATTTCCTCCAAGACACAGCTCAGCTGCCACCTTCTATATAAGGACTTTCTTGGTCTCGCCCATAAACTAGTTAGTGACTTCTCCATAAGGTTACCTTGAATCTGTTTTGCATATACCTATGTAAGGATAGGGTTGAAACCAGTCCATTCCATTTTATCTGATACTTCAACTAGGAGAGATCATGTTTCAATCAATTCTAAGACCCTAGACTAAGTATGAAAAGGCCTTCAGACTAGAATGAATACATAAGAATCATGAGAAAACTTGATGACACTCTAGGGATTGTCTACAAATTATCAAGCAAGTTGAGACTGGATAGAATTCCAGAAATGTAGTAGTGTGGAATTATAGCTGAACCTCCTGAGAAGAAAGCCCTAGGGGGTAGAGTGGAATAAGGATGGGCCTTGGTTTGGGCTTCAGCCAGGTCTCCTTCTCCCCACGCCCTTTGATCAGATGATATTACAGCTTTGAAGGATGATACAAATGATGGCCTTTCCATCTGTTTTGTATGGGACATCTTTTATCTTATGCTTATATCACCTAGCAAGACATGGTGTGGGCATATTTCTATAGCTGCAGGATGATCATACTAACGTAGACTTTCCATTTTCCCCATGGTGTTCTAAACAGCATCCCCAGGTAAGTTAGCAAGAACAGAACAGACAATTCTACAAGAATCCCAGAAAAGAAACAACACTAAATTTAAGGGGGACTTCTTAAGTACCTCCAAAATGAAAGAAAAGAACTTACAGCAACAAGAAGCTGTGAATTACCTCTTTGTCTGGTGTATTCTCTAAGCTGGAGCTCACTTTCCCCCTGGACTTTATGTCCTTGGAGGAGGGTGGCACAGACTTGGTAGTGGGGAGTTACAAGATTTCCTATGAACTTATCTTATTGTACTCCTTCCTAAAAGCTATGGAAGGCTAATTGACTAAACAATGGTGGAGACAAGCCAATGGCTCTAGTGAAGGTTAATCCTAATTCCTCAGGGGGTTATCCTTAGAATCCTGAGGGAGAGTTATACTAGCCTAGATCTGGGAACTCAGTTCATCAGTGAGAGTGGGAGCTGGAATGAGGATACCTCAGAGTATATATGGGCAACACTTACATATACACATGCCATCTCCCTTGTTAGAATATATACTCCTTGAGGGCAGAAATTATTTTGTTTTAGTCTTTATATCTCCAGCACTTGGCACAGAGCCTGGCATATAGAGAGGACTTAACAAATGCTTAGTTAATTCAATAAATAATTGTCTATAAGGGTGCTGTGAGACTCAAATGAGATAGTGCATGTAAAATTGTTTGCAAACTTTAAATAAATATATAAATGTCAGTTACTACTGTTACTCATCCTTTATGGCCCAGTGTAAATGCCACTTCTACAAAAAAGTATTCCCTAAGACCTCATTAACCCACCAGAAATGACTGTTCTTTTCTATACACTTTCAGTGCACCTTATTCAAACCTCTTTCAAGAAACTCATATTTTATTTTGCATAGTAAAAAAATAATTCATTAAATAATAGGGAACAGGGACTAGACCTATGATTTTCATTGACATAGGGATCTATAATGAGGAAACTCCCTATACAAATGCAGGTTGACACCATCTTTGGAATTTATGGTTTTAGAGAGTTGCCTGCTTTATCGAGACAGCATGTGACATGCCCAGAGTCACACAGTGCATGTCAAAGTTAAGGCTGGAACCTATCTCTTCTGATTCTAAGGCCAGTTTTCTATCTGCTATCCTGTGCTGCCTCTCTCACTGCGTGTTTGGGTTAATAGTAACGATGACGATGATAGGTGGCATATACAGAGCGCTTTAACGTTTGCAAAAGCATTTTATAAATTCCATCTAATTTTGATCCTCACAACCGCCCTGGGAGGTAGGTGCTGCTATTATTCCTATTTGACAAACGAGGAAACTCAGTGACTTGTCCAGGGTTACACAGCTAGTCAATTCTTAAGGCCTAATCTGAACTCCTAACTCCAGGGTCCAGCACAGGGCTGTAGTGAGCATTATGTAAAGAGTGAAAAAATGCATATAAAGTGCATTGCAAACCTTAAATTGCTATATCAATGGCTGCTATTGTTGTTGTCTCAAATGTAAAGACAGCATAAAAACAATGTATTAAAATGTATTAGATGTATCCAAAGTCCTAGTTAGAGGCAAATGTACAGTCCTAAAGGCCTAGAACAACAAAAGAGAAACAGGGTAAGCTCCATGGGTTGCAGCAAGCATTTTGATATCACGTACCCTTTTGGCAATTCAGTGAGAACTATGGACCCTTTCTCAGAATAATGTCTTTAAGTGTATAAAATAATATCGAATATAGAATAATATAGAGATAACGTCGAATACAGGAAGCGAATTATATTGAGATATCATTATCAAAATTTTTTTAAAAACAAGTTCACAAACCCCAGACCAAGAATCTTTGATTGAAAGAAATCAGATTTAGATAATTTGTTGCATGAGGATAGATGAAGTGGATTCAATCTCAGAGATTTATCAATAACAAAATTTTACTGTTGTTCTATTCCCATGCTCCCACTGAGGGTTTTTCTAGAAGATCAGAAATAACCTTGCTTCTATGGTATCCAAGTTAATACATCTGCCAATAACCAAAGCAACCCATAAGCATTTTGCACATAAAGAAATAAAATCAGAAATGGAAATCAGGTGTTCGGCATCAAGTTTTCAAAAAGTTGATAGGCAATTAGTAAATTTGATTTTAAGTGAAAATCAGATGACTAAAATTGGAAATGAGAGAGGGAAGATTACAATGGATGTAAAGGAAGCTACAAAAAGCATCAGAGATGACTATACACAGAATTATGTTAACAAAGCTAAGAGTAAAAAAAATAAAATGCCCAAAATGAGAAAACAGGAAATAGGTAACTTATCTCTGAATAAATGAGAAATGAGACAGGTCACTAATGATCCAACTTGTACAAAGGCATCAGTGCTGGTTAGATTCAGAAGTAAAATCGAATCAACAGGCCTTTATCTCCTAAATCTTTAAGAATAACAGTAATAATGATAAATGACATTTAGATAGTGCTTTAAAGTTTACAAAGCACTTCGCATACAGTGTCTTACTTGATCCTCACAACAAGCCTGTAAGACAAGAACAAGTAACTCCTATTTTATGTTGATTGCTTTCAAATATGGAGAAAAAAACATTCTACCCAATTCTTTCGACACAGTGTTGGGGGTAGCCATTTGGCCAGTAAATTTGTGAATGCTTTAACTTAAACCACACCACAGGACACATTTGTAATGAAATAAGTGTAACTTTAAGTGCTATTCTTTCCTTTGGAAAGAAGAAATGAAACTGCCTTCTTTAAAAAAAAAGTAACGAGAACCCCTGACCCTCTTCTGTGAGACTCCTCAATTGTATACCATCAAGAAAAATATAGGCAGAGGTATCAAACACAGGCTGCAACACTCACAAAGTACTGCTTGAACCAGATTAAAATTGGAAAACACTTAACAAAATAAATAAAAATACAACAGAACGTAGATATTACGTGACTTTCTACGTCAACAGGCGGCCCTCAGGAATCCTTGTGAATGGTTCAATGGCTCCCCTTTCTTTTTGAGTCTGGTACCACTGCTGTACAACATTGCCACTAATGCTGTTCACAAGGAGGCCCCGCCCTACAAGTTATGTGCACGTATGAGTTGTGTGAGTAAACTCATATAAAATGGAGCTCTGCAAGGCCCTCTGCGTGTACTTTACTATGCCATGATTAAGATACATCCTCTAGCACGTTCCATGGCACAACTTCTCAAACCACCAAATAAAGTTAAATCTGTTTAATTGCATATTGTAACTATAAGTGGGACTCCCCTCCCTACTTCCATTCAGGAATTCTAAATAAGGGAGAAATGTCTGTAATTTCTTTGCTTACTAGGCAATCTTCCTCCAGAAACTGCTATGTGGCTTTGTATGCTTGTGAAGACAGAGCTGATAAGAGGCCTAGCCAGACTAAGGTGGTTGTTCATGATAAAGGCAAAATGGCTAGGAAAGCCAATCATAAACCTGGTTACTATGGGCCTGATCATTTGTTGCCTCTAAGACCCCTGAAGCATAGGGCTTGACTCAAGCGTACCATTGTATGTCAGAAAAAGGCTATTTTCTATATAAAAAGCCCAAAGGTAAAGTATTGCCCATCTACAAACCTCACATACATGTTAGTGCTTATGTTGTGTTTATGTGCTTACTGATAGCTGGCATAGACATTCTACAGAACCAGACAAAATACACCCCTCAGAATGGAAAGCCATTGAGTCCCTAAAGCTGTCACATTCCCTACACTTGCAGTTTATCATACAAGATTCAGTCAAGTTCAATCCTTGCATATTATATCGTTGAATAAAAAGTTCTTTGGGAAATGAGTTGTACAGTGGATTACAATTTCATTCTCAGTGGCATGGCTTCAAGCTTACCAAATCACCAGCTGATTTAAAGGTCAAGAACATGAGAGAAGGTCCATTTCAATGGGCTTCAGGTAATAGAATCTCCACCTACAACAAAAGCAAATTTGATAAAGAAAAGGAAAAAAAAAGAAATATATCGGTCAATACCATTCATGAATAACCAATTATGAAATAAAATCCTGGCAAAAACAGAATGCTGCAATATATTAAAAATATTCATTATCAACACTTAGGGTTTATATGAGGAATGCAAGGATGATGTAATACAAAAACCTATTTAATAAATTAAGTGTAGAATTTCAATTAAGTATTTGTTAAGCACTTAACTGTTCCAGGCACTGTGCTAAGCACTAGGGATATGAAGAAAAAGCAAAAATAGTTCCCTTAAGGAGTTCCCATTCTAACAGGGGAGACAACAGGTATATAAGGTATGTATAAGATACAAACAGAGTAGACAGAAGTTAATTTTAGAGTGGAAGGCACTAGCAGCTGAAGGGACCTAGTATAAAGCCTCCTGCAGAAGACAGTACTTGAGGTGAGTCTAGGAGACATAAATGAGAGGGAGGGCATTCCAGGCATGAGGGACAGCTAGTGCAAAGGCACTGATGTAGGAGATTGAGCACTGTATGAGAGGAATAGCAAGTAGGCCAGTATGGCTAGACTTTGTGAAGGGGAATAAAGAACAAAAAGGCTGGAAAGATATGAACATTGTGAAAATCTTTAAACTACAAAGTTCGGCCCATACTTGGAAATTTTTACTTTCTATAATGCACTTGACAAGTGTTCATCCAGCATCTGCTTTAAGGCCTCTAATGATGAAGAATCCATTACCCGAGGCAGTCCATTCCACTTTTTGATAGACAGATCTAATTGTTACACAAACATGTCTCTGCAAAATATTCATAAAAAGTTTAAGATGTTTATTAAGATAGTAGATTCAGAACTGGGAGACACTTCAGAGGTCATCTAATCCAATCCTTTCATTTTAGAGATGAGAAGATGGAGGCCTAGAGAAGATAAGTGACTTATCCAAGGTCATACAGGTAAGTGACAGAGTAGAATTTGAATTCTGGTCTTCTAATTCCAAATTCATTGCACTATGCTGCTTCCCAAGTTGACATCAATCCATTAATGACCACAGTTTGGTTCTAGTCATTCAACCAGCTCTGAATCCACCCAACTGGAATATTGCTTAGTTTATACTCCATTCTATCCTCCAAGATGTAGTTCTACATGCAAAAAACACCTGTGCATGATAACTGCCATTTTTAAGTTTTACAAAGTACACACACATATCCATTATGTGAAATGTGAACTTCACAAAACCTCTAGAGGTAGGTGACTGCAGGTATTATTATCTCTAGGGTAATATGAAGTATTTATTAATGGTTTATTTTTTTCCAAAACTACTAACTTCCTATAAAATAGTGGAATAGGAAAAGGGAGCGCAGAGCCAGCTCTGCCCAAATCTCCTCAAAGAACTATAATCACTTCCTGCTTGCTCTGTCACTCTCCATCCCCAGCAAAAAGGAAAAGGAAACAAGGGGTGCAGAAAGCAAACAGGAAAAAAATGCAATTTTAACCACCAATGGTTAACCACCAGTGCCCTGATCCTATTTAACAGGAAGAATCTAGAGCAGAGCATTCTCATGCTCACCTTAGCTGCTTTGCACATGCCACCTGTTGGGTCAGTGTTGAGGAAGTGCCAAGCTCATTATGAGATATGCTTCCTGAGTCCTAGTCATTCAACTTTGGCTTCATGGACTTAACTCTTCCCCCTACGTGAACAGACATGACACACTTAAGGGCATGCAGGCATTTCTCTTGTGCCAGTTATTAATAACAGCACGTTAAGGTTTGGAAAGCACTACACACGTTATGTCATCTGACCCTCATAACAACCCTAGGAGACAGGTGCTATTTTATCCCCATTTCACAGTTGAGGAAACTGGGACAAACAGAGGTTAAATGACTTGGTCACACAGCTTTTAAACTGTTTGCGGTGGAATTTGAACTCAGTTCTTCCTAAAGACCAGCACTCTATCCACTGTGCTACCTAGTTGTCTCTATTTTATTAAATAAAATAATAAGATACATAATCACAAATAAACAATGTCTGATAAAACATCTATCACTCAACTATCTGCTACAGTCTCTCCCATATTCTCTAGTAGCCCCCCGATATAAGCTACCTCTAACCCAGGTATTCAAGGAAATGCACAGTTTGGGTTTGTTGGCCACTCCCACTAAACGCAAGCAAAGGAGTACAAACAATACAGCCTGATTCCCACCTGATCTTCAGCTCACATTTCCTGTAGGACCAGTTTTATCTGAAGACTCAGGAACCAAGAACTTGGGATCTTGGCTCCTCCTCCAATACAAGGACATCGACTAAGGACCCAGGAGATTCTGGAGAAAACAGATGCTCGTGGTCCGCACTCTACTCCGTCTCAGCTCAGTCTTGTCTCTGGCAGGACCTGCAGATCTCTTTTTGCTACAGCCAATTCAGTGCTTACAGAGCTGAGTGAGTAGACAGACCCCAGCAAGATGAAGCTTGTCGCTGATATCTTACCCTTGCCCCCCTCCCCCACAGCACTCCTCCCCCTGTAGCTTCATCAGACCACTTCCTCTTTTTCTCTCACCAAAGTCCTACAGCACAGAGAGGGGGAAAAAGGAGAAGCAGATGTCATGAGAGGGCTGCTACAAATTTTTAGTAATCTAGAGAAAAGGAGGTTACTCCAACCAGTGCTGTGGTTGGAACTATACTGTCATGCTGTTCTTGAGTTTCAGAGTCTCACTGGCCTTACTACCACCAACCCCAGTACATTACCCCCTTTCACAGTCCATATGGAGAAATTCACTATCCCCATCAATCTCCTGCCTGGCCTGGTTAGGGGCATCAAGTTGCTGAGGCCTTATACCAGTCACATGTAGGCTTAGGGATACTTAGAATAGTTGCTACAAATGGTGCAGGCTCCAGGTCTCCATCCTACTATCTCTCCCACCAGAACCAGGGAAGTCCTTCCATCTCCCCATCCACAAACCCAGTGGTTAAAAACCCAGCCCGGGCCAAGGGGAAGTCAAGTTGCTCTAGGTTTTTGAAACAACTGGGGATTTGGTGAGTTCTACATTCTACCTGTACTCTAGAAATAGAATGTAACTAGCATGACTTATTCCTATCTGAAGTCTTATTGGTGTGTGGGGAGTTCTTTTGAGTCTCCTTCCTCAGAACTAGGCTTGGATAAGGGGATCATATCCTACCAATGCTGCAGCCAGACTACCTCTGGAACATCATTGGCAGGACTAACAAAATAAGCAAGATTCTCTTTTCCCGCAGCCAGTAATGAGAGGCACACTCTTCCACACCATCCCTGCCTAAAGTCTTCAAAGTTGCCTACACCAACTGCTAAAGACAGAGGGGATTTCCCTTGCACTCCTCCCACAACCCCTCAGCAGTTTTCTACCACCCCACTCCCCACCAGAGAAAGTGGAGGGGATTTCCTCTGCCCTTGTCTAAAGCCCCAGGGAGTTACCTGCTCCTTGCCACTGTGGAGAACCTAGTTTATTTCATTTATTAGTCCCAAAGCCTTGGAATGTCCCCCCTTCTGATGATCAAAAAAAGAAAAGGGGATTCATTCACACGCACACACACACACACACACACACACACACACACACTCCTAAAGCCCCCAGAAATAACATATCACTCCCAGCAGACTAATCTCCACCACCTGCACAGCAGCCAAAGTTCAAGCTAAAATCAGACCTGCCTCATTTACCAATCCCATTCCCAAATAGACACATGAGTACAGGAGTCCCCCAAAAGTCAACACTCTAAAGATGTAAGGGGTACATGCTGGTCGTTTAGGTTACGCTTATGTTCACATGTGTATGTCTCAACCCTAGCTCCCAAGGTGTCCTAAATATCTCTGCAATCTTCCCTATCCATCCTTCTCCAAGGGAAATTTTGATTCCTGCCAGGAAAGGAGCAAGAAACTGGGGCCAAAAGGAAGACTGCTCTTGCTCTCCACAGAGAGGGGGTAATGGGCTAGAATCATATCTTTCTGTCCTTCTAAATGTTATTAGCCTGGGGAAAATAATTTTTAGTCTGTGTTCCTGGTCACTATCCCTTTACATGAAAAGAGTGTCCCAAGCTATATTCAAAGGCTTGACTCTACCAAATGCTAGTTACACAAAGACCATCACATATAGTGAATAGCAAATAAGCCCATTTATCCAGGGAGAGGAGACCAAACAGAAGTCTAAGAAATTATACAGAGAGAATATACCCTACAATATATGGAGTGAATGAGTTCTCTCTCTGAAAGCAAGATATCATAGCTCAAACATAAGAGGGAGTCCCACTTCTCATCCAAAAGGAAATTCTCTGAAGTCTCTAATGTAGTAGTAAACTGGGAACAAGGACATGATCAGGGTGCCTGCTCCTCTATATGTTGGTTCTTCCTAGACTCTCTCACCCTCCAGGGATCGCTCCTTGAAGAAAACCTGGATCCGCTTATGCCCTCTCTCAAAGTTTGAAGCCAAAAGACTTAGGATATCTCCTATCCCAAGTTCCAGCCAACTCTATCCTTCAAACAGAGGAGACCACTGTTACAAAGAAATTCTGTAACATAAAAGATCCAGAGGATAATGTTTCCTCAGAAACACTTGTTGAAATTCTGATGGGCATATTTTGAGGAAGAACAATACTCTCTGTCCCTGGTTTCCTGTCCAGACCCTAAAGTCATTATTCACATGTGGAGACTTCACCTGGCAATGACCTCCAAGATGTACAGCCACTGCTCCTGAAGAGGCAGGAAAAAAAGTTCTCATTGCCAAAATCTTGGCACTGTTAAACAGTTCATCAGAAATGGATATGGTTTTATCAATGTAAATGACACCAAAGATGAAACGCCACTGAATCCTGAGGACCATTGGTCCTCTCTATCTTCTTTGCAGCTCAAGTTATCCTATATGTGTTATATCTCTGGATATGTGAATTCTTGAGAGCAGAGTCTGTCTTGCTTTTCTATTAGTATTCATTTTGGGTAGATTGAGGTCAAAGATTAGGGCTCAGGATAGGGTATCTTCTGCAGTGCCACCCACTGGTAGTATGAAATGTGACAAGGCCAGGGAACGTTCTCAAAGAAGATACAGGTATTGTGTGGGCAAGGCCAACCTGAGCCAGGCTGCTCCAGATAACTTTCCCATGCCCTCATAAACTGACACACAATTCTCTCATTGGACTGTTTCCTAGATTTCCATCATTATTTGCTCAGAGCTGAGACTCTAATCCCTAAAATAGATAAATGTGCAGGGTATATTTCACTATTCCTTTGCTAAATGCTTTAGCCCTGATCAAATGTCTTGCTTTTATTTCTAATCTTATTTGATTATATTTTTTACTTTTATACCACCTTTACTTTTAAACATACCTCTTTTATTTCTTCTATGAAAGTCATAATAAAGATTTTAAAAGAAGAAAAAAATACAGTATAATGCTTTTTAAAAATGCATGTTCCTTGTCAAGAAACAAACTGAGTTCAGACAATTTTAGAGGTTCCCAGCCAAGCTGGAATGTCAACTGACATAAATTTACAACCTGACTTATGATACTTTGAACTCAGTAGTTTGTGTGAATTTAGACTTGAACAGAGCATAAGACACACTTGGTAACTATTTTTAACAACATTTATACCATCTCAAGATGACTGGTAGCAATATACAGAGGAAAAGTCATTCTAAAACTTAGGGTTGGCTTCCTTGTCAGTACAGAGCATTATCACCGAGCCACTAGACCTGCCAAAAGAAATGATAGTGATTTTAGATATCATTTCCATTATGCTCATATTTTAAGGAGCAGAGTTTCATGCACTACAGATTTTATCTGGCCAGAATGCAGTATACTTAAATTGTCAACATGGGGATATACATATTTTTTAAACACAAGTACAAAACCATTTAAAATCCATTAAACAGATTTTAGTTACAGTGTAAGGTGGATTATAAACCATTTTTTCCTGACATTTCCCTACCTAGGCTATAGTTCAAAATCGTTTACTTCAATAATTATATTTTCCAAGCATTTTTCTTAATGGGGGCTAGAGTTGGAGCTTTTAGGCATTTTGAATTTTTTTTCTTGTTTTAAAAAGGAATGATTTTAGGAACCCTATTTGCTCTTTGATGCATGTGACTCTTAAAATAGACTCCATAATTTGACAAATCCCTAGAAGGTTTGGAAAGAATTGTTTGTATGTATATGTAACAAATATATTTATTTATTATATAAAACATATAATTTATATTATGCAAATAATATACAATTTACATTGCATGTACTTATATATTTATTATTAACTATATTTTTATTATTTCTAAAGCTTTCTACTTATTTTTAGATTTATACATATATCTATGAAAGCCAATTATATTTATTATCTTCCTATTGAGCTTGAATCTACCCTTCAGTACTGCAGTGATACATGCAACATATCCTACTTAGAAGAAGAATAATCTGCCTCTGTTCTCCTGCTAGATCTTTGGAAAAATCTGGACTTATTTCTGCTTATTCTAAAAGAATCATATGACGCTGATACAGTCCTGGAGAATGGCAGGGAAGACAACAAGATTTCAATCATGCCAATTCTTAGGCTTTAAAGATTTGGGCTCTCCTAGATAGTAGCAGGGGACCAAGAGCCTCATGCAGAATCGTCATGGTTCCAAACTCCATGCCAGTTGGCCATACCTCAATGTGGATGTGCATTTAGCAGGAACTGCACTCTTGGAATGATATAAAGAACCTTTTCACTCATGATTTGTGGGGAGTGGGGACTTTTCCTCTATAGAAAATCCAGTGTATTGCTTAGGGGAAGGAAGATAATTGGTTTGAAGAACATGTATATATAAACTACCTTGATAATCCAAAAGAAGTAATTTTTTTAAACTAATTCTTCCGGCGTAGTTCTTATTTTAATGGGTAGGCATTGTAGTCTAACAGGAATGACATGTGTCACATTTATTAATTCTTACTAAGGTTTCTAATATTGAAAGTAATGAGCAGACTCACATTCAAACCCATAAAGCATTTATTAAGATTCAAAATGTATATGTATAGAGACACAGAAACATCTTGATATAATGTTTTTACTTGTTTGGGGATAGTTTTCAGTACTGCAAGGATGAAGGGAAGAGGAATACTGGCCATATGGTGTTAAAAGGAGACCAAGGGGGTGGGGAGAAAAGGGGAAGGCCTCATTCATCAGCCTAAATGAATATTTGGACGGTACAAGTACACTATTAACATTTACATTTCAACTACCCAATACTATATGGCACTATTTTTAAAAAAATGATTAAAACTTGAACTGACTCCAAAATATTTATGTAGTGTATGTACTAGACTTCCCAGAGGAAGTCAGGAAAAGAGCTTTCTGAATATTTCTATTTCCTTAATAAGGCATGAAGTTCCCTTGAAAAGAATTTACCTTTTCCAAGATATTTGTTGCCCAGCAGACACCACACTGAGGAAGATTCATTACTAGTTCATACCCTTGGGCTTGACCTTCAAAAGCAAACTACAAAGGGACTCCAAAAGTGGGAAACCTAGAGGTAGATGCAGAGAAGAGTGGAGCTACATGTAGGCTGGACCTGGTTTCCTGCAGGAAGACAGTAAATTCACAATTACCCAAGGAGCAATAAAGCACTAGGGATGGCAGTGGAGTGAAGTAGTGTCAGAGTGCCTGGGAGTTCTTGGGCCCATCTAAGGGATATATTAGTGCAACAACAGTGGGTATGGTGACAGGAAAGCTCCTGTGCTATAGAGAGAGGAGCTCCTGCACTACACCTAGTTGCAAAACAAAGGAGGATTCAGAGTCAAGCATCAACAAGGTACAGAGCCATGGCATTGTCTAGCAGCCTCCAATACTCTTATCAGTTCTGCTCTACAGTATTCTCCTGCGTTGGGCCCAGGTTAGCCTCTCCACCTTCTGGTCCCAAAACCTTTGCCAGCAAAGGCCAATTGCCTTAGTCTCCTGACAAGGTTCCCATATCTCTTCCTGCTGTTGTGGTGTGTTCACAGGGGCCTCACAGAACACAGCTTCACCTCCTACTACAAGGTTGGATCTTGAGGAAGGTCCTGAAACAGCCTAATCATGTGCCTCCCTCACATACCTTTCTCCAACCACTGGACCTCTGCCTTGACTCAGTCTTCAATGGTTAGTATATTCCCATCCTCATACTCTACCATCCCCATAAATCTAAACCCCTGCCTGCTGATACACAAATCCTCTTTTTCATTCCCAACTGCCCTCTCCCTTACTCCCATCCCCTTTCAACTCTCCCCCCAAAAATGTCTCACTCCAAATCAACCTACCCCTTCTGGTTCCTCTTACTCTTACTGGGTCCTCTGGAAGGCCTGCTACATAATTAATAAACTTCCTTTCATTTTAAACATCTTCATTTTTGACTCAGTACCATCTCAGTACCATGGCCAAAGGCCATGAGACTTGACTTCCTTTTGATGGCACTGCTTGCCACCTTTTTTAAATCCTGATGTAATTTCATGCCCTTCAACTTGCTGGCTGAAGTGGGGACAGTCACAATACTCCTTTCTTCCCAGCGTCATTTCCATATTTTCCCTCTACTACCATCCCTCACTAATCTCTCTTCATTTGATGTTTACAATATCCACAATTATCATCCAATCCAGATCTAGAGGCTGCTATCTATCAGCTCCAAAGATATTCTCCTTCTTTCCTCAATGCATTCAGTGCTAGGTTTACAGTGTCTCCACCCCTCAACTCCTGCCCTCAAATTAGGGCATACTGAGGCTTCTTCAAATATCCTAACTTCCCGGGTGCTAAATCTACTCAATCCCCATGGTCTACTCCTCAGCTACACCTCAGCTACACACAGAAATGGTTACCATTTATCTCAACCATCACCCACAAGTATTTTAATTCCATGTCTGGGCTCTCTAAAATCCCTTTATCTGACCATTTAATTATTCCATCTTTTCCTATGCCTTTTGGCCTCTAACTGTTCTTCATCCTTACTGCAACCTCCATTTCCTCTACCTTTAAGTTCTTTCACCTCTCTTCTAGCTACCGTCCCCCTTTCTTGACCCTGTGGTGAACTAATTCAATTCTATGCTATCTTCTACACTCAAACCCCTTGCCCCCCTTGTCCTTTTGCCAGTCATCTCAAAGCTCCTCTTTTCCCCTTCTCATATCACATCACTCAGATACACTGCCTAATTGTATCCTCAGCAGCCTTACTCCCTTCTTCTTCTTCTTAAGGTCAACAGCCCTGTATACAGCCTTGATCCCATCCCCTCTCAACTTCTTCAAAAACCTTCCCTGCTGCATAAAACATGACTGTGTCATTTCATTCTTTTTTTAAATAACATTATATTTTCCCCAGTTACATATAAAGACAATTTTTAACATTCATTTATAAAAATTTTTGAGTTCCAAATTCTTTCTCCCTGTCTCACCTGCCCCCTCTCTGACAGAGTAAGCAATTTGAAAAGGCTGAGATTTCATTAGGTGTCTAGAAGATAAGATCGAAAGAAATCAGGAATGGAGGGATAGGAAAAGAGGCAAGACCAAATAATGATAAACTGGGCTTATGCTTGGTCAGGAGGGTAGTTGTTGAAACTGAATTATCGGAAAAGAAGGCTGAGCTAGAGTTAGTTCTGGGAGGTGAGTGCATATATAAAGACATCCTGATTTTCAAGGAGAAAGCTATGTATGATTTTAGAACTAATGGGTGAAGGAAATGACATTTGGCCTGGAGAAGAGAAGGCTTAGGCAGGTACGTGTCCACTGGATGCAAATGATCATCTACTCCAAAACTCTCATTTTACAGTGAGAGTAGAATTATTTTGCATAAATGACTACTAATAAATATAAGAGCCAAAACTTAAACTCTGGTCTTAGGACTACAATTTTTATTGGGATGAAACTTACCAAAATGAATTCTTTCTACTTACTTATGTGGCACATACGGGTAAATATCTTTGTAAACAACTGATGTGTAATGGTAAATTTCAGCTGCTCCCCAACTGAGTCTAGAAGGAAGAAAGAATTAGGCCCCTGCAAGTTCAGATGTTCATTCTCCTTTCTTTAGCCTTGTTACAAAAAGTGTCTTTCCCACAATTTCACAATTGATATTCCCATGTCAGTGGCCAGAAACAAATCAGTCAGTTCATACTGACTGATATAATGATACAATTCAAACAAAAAACTATCAGTATTATATAATTATTATGAACCATAAAATACCTTTTTCTCATCTTTCTCAATTACTAAAGTAATTTAAAATAAATTATTTTGAAATTTTCAAAATTGTATAGATTTTTAAAAATACTATTAGAAAACGATCACAAGGTTTAGAGCTACAGATCATATAGTCTAACAACTTCATTTTATAGATAAAAATGAGACCCAGTTAAGTATCTTGTCCTAGGTCAGAATTTGAATTCATTATCAGACTAAAAATCCAGCTTCTTCTACTATGTTGTTACCAGTGGCATACCTATCCTCCAAATCCTAACCATGAAACTATATTTAGACAACAGCACTCTGCCCAATTTCCTAGGTCAACCCAGACTTCCCTTCTTACCCTTCCCTTGCCTGAGCCATTCTTGACACTTGTTGTTGCTGCCACTATCCATACCACACTTTAGGCTTATTTCATTATTTCAGCACCTGGTTCCTATTTTCCCTCTACTACTTGTCCTGCCATAATCCCTAGCAAATTCGATATCTACATTGATGACTCATCTAAGCTCCTGACCTCAAAGTTTCTCAACATCTTCAATTCCAGTGACCTTTAACAGTACTCTACTTGAGCCACCCACAGCAGAAATCATCTCTTATACCTCTCTGACTTTCGGCACCTGGCACAATTTCTATAAACAGTAGTTCTATTAATATTTATTGGTGATGATGGGTTTGGATCCAATATGTGCTGAAGTAGAGGGAACTCACACTAAGTAGCTTTGGTCTCCTCAGTAAAATGAAGAAAAATATTCACCTCCTAAGAGTGAAAGAAGGCTGCATAATATATTTTCCAGCCCTCTCTACCTCCCCAACCTTATTTTCAAATACTTTCTAGTTTCTTCATAATTTCACAACTTCAGAGTCACTGATAACCCTTTGCTCTTCTCCACCTTTCATATCCAGTCCACTGCCAAAATTTGTCAAGTCAATCCCCACAGCAAAATTATTTGCATAGTCTTCTCCATTGGAATGAGTGTTCCTCGAGAGCCTGGACTGGCTTTTGGGTTTGTTTTCCTTTCTTAGTGTCCCTACTGCTTAGCAGGGTAGGCACTTAATAAATGTGTGTTGACTTGACAGCTTCTTTCATATACATATTTACTCCTTGGTACTCACACAGCCACCAACTTAATTTAGGTCTTCATCACCTGTCATCTGAAGTACTGTCTCTAGGATCAAATCTAAATTCCTGTTTGGCATTTAAAACCCTTCACAATCTGGTTTGCAATTTACCCTTCCGGAGTGATTTCACATAACACACTCTCGTGTACACTACATTCCAGCCAAAAGCATGTTTGCTGCTCCACTAACAACACACAGTCTCCTCTTTTAGTGTTTTTGCACAGGCCTGGAATGCTCTCCCTTTCCCACAGCATTCCCAAAATTCCCAATTCCCTCTTCAGCACTCAGATCAAGTGCCTGCTCCTGAAAGAGACCTTTCTTGATTCTTCTAATTGTTAGTGCTCCCTATCCACAAAATTACTTCTGTGTACATGTCGGTTGTGTCTGTTACTGCTTCTCCCCAGTGGAATGTAAGCTCCTTGAGGGCTGGGACTGTTTCACTTTTGTCTTTCCATCCCTAGCATCTAGCACAGAGTTTGACTCATATTAGATGCTTTTATAAATGCTTGCTGAATTAAACTGAAACAAAGAGTTATTAAACTGCCTATACCCTTTGACACTGTAATACCATTACTAGGTATATTTCCAAAGATGATAAGGGAAAAAGGAAAAGAACCTATATAGTCTAAGATGTTTATAGCAGCTCTCTTTGTGATAGCAAAGAACTGGAAATTGCAGGGATGCCCATCGATTGGGGAATGGTTGAACAAGTTGTAGCATATGATTGTGATGGTATACTACTGTGCTATAAAGAATGATGAACTCAATGATCTTAGAAAAACATGGAAAGATTTGCACAAAATAATGAAGAGCAAAATGAGCAGAACCAAGAGAGTATTGTATACAGTAATAGCAACATTGTTTTAAGAATGACTTTGAGCAAATAAGTCATTTTTATGACTTTTGTATAAATACCAAAATTAACTACAAAGGATTTATGAAGAAAGATGCTATCTGCATCCAGAGAAAGAACTGATAAATAGAAGTAAGTATGGAATAATTTTACATACATATGTCTATTTGTGTCTAATAGTAGCCATCTCTAGGGTGGAGGGGAGGGAAGAAAGAAGGGGAAAAAAGAAATTTACATGATAATTTTACTATATGTTTTAAAGGAATAGCAAGTTGTACATGACAGATGTGCAATTTCATGTACAATCAACTTTTTTATTATACTACGTAATGGAATTGTTTGTTATATTCCATAAATTAAAAATAAAAGAAACAAACACATCCTTTCTTTTGCAGGGTTATTTTCCTCAATGTCATCAACATACCATGGTAATTTCTCTGTGTGTCTCTTTATTGTTTCCTCTATTTACAATGTCTTCCTTCTACTTCTCTACGTATACTAAACTTCCCATACTTTAAAAGCCACCTTGAGTCCCACTTACAATCCTATAATATCAACTGAAAATTAGGATTTAATTTTTAAAATTCCATTTACACACTAGGTTTAAGAACAGTTTCTACAGAATGTACAAATGAATGGCAAAAGCATTTATTAAGCACTTACTATGTGCCAAGAACTACTGTGCAAAGTAAAATACTCTCTATCGATAAAAAGAAATCTTGACATTTATGTTGTTTCTATAGAATGTATTATTTTTGTAAAGCTATGAAATTTACTCAATACTTTAAAAGTCCTTAAAACCATCTAGTTTTTAAATTTAAAAAATTGCAAGAAAGATTATATGTGGAGATAGTCAGTGGGTCTCCTTGTGGGAACCACAAGATATACCATCCTTTCTCATAGACTTGCACTGTAATGCATGCATTCCAAATATCTTTTATTAATAGAACAAATTACATTCCAGCTTTTAATACAACTTTAATAAAATAATATTTTGAGCTGAATAAGTAACAGATTTTTATCTCCTGATGTAGTAATAGGCTGTGGTTCGTTGCTCTACTATTTGAACTTTCATGGAGTTTTAAAACACTCAAGAATAAAAACCTAAGTAATTTCAAGATTGTATCCTTTTAACAAATTCTTTTGAAAACATAATTCGCATTTTAACTCATCTTAACTAATGCAGTCTGAGACATCTAGGCAAAAATGTTCTGTTACTATATTCTACATTGCAGCATCAAATTATTTTCAAGGGTTATACTATATATGATTTCAACAGTATTTTAAAAGCTATAAGATTAGAAGTAGAATCAGAAAGATAACTGGTTGCAACATACTTTCTTGATATTCCATAATCATGCAAATTTCCCCAGGAGACATTTCAAAGTAAGTGTTAACAGTGCTTATTGAGTAACAAATAAAAACATCAGGGACTCAAATAGTCCAATCCCTGTATCACCCTCTAGGTTTAAACTGTGACCCTTTGTTAACTGCATTAACTCTTGGTCTGTGTTAAAGATGTTTATGACTAGGCTAATTTTGCAAAAAGCTGTTCAAAACAACTTCAGAGGGAGAGGCCCTAACAGCTAGGAGGACCAGAAAATGTCTCTTGCAGAAGGTAGCACATAAACTGTTTTTTTAAGGAAACCGGAGATTTTGAGAGACAGAAATGAGGAGACAGCACACAGGCACAAGGTACTACCAGTGAAAAAGCTTGGAGGCAGGAAATAAAGTCTTATGTAAAGATCAGCACATAGTCCTATATGGCCAGAACAAAGAGTTTGTGGAAAGGAGAAACGTTTTAGAACAGTGGAAAGATAGGAAGGGGCTGGGTTGTGAAAAGCTTTAAACACCAAGACCCCTGAAAGGAAGGGGAAAGAGGAGACCAGAAGGTATTGGCAGCTTTTGAGCACATTAATCTTTGAATTATGCCCCTGCTATTGACCCTTCCCATTCTTTCCTAGGCCAATGATCGAGCCCTCATATTGGCACATTGAATCTGTGTAGGATTTATATTTGATCCTAAAGGCAATCACTGGAGTTTGTTGAGTAGGGGATGATTAGGTCAGATCTATGTTTTAAGAAATCATTTAGGTGGTTGTATAGAACAGAGGGGTCAAACACGTGGCATGCAGAGCATGTGGCCCACAACACTCTCAAATGTGACAAACCAGATTAAAATGTAGCTTCTCTCTGATTTTACTAGGTTGATGTATTAATTAAAAATGAAATATATAAAAGTGTTTTTCTAAGTTAATAGGTGGGCTGCAGGGATCTTTTTGTATGCTTTAGGGGCCCTGTTCTATACACTGGTGTAGAGGGCTGGAGGGGAGAAACTTGAGGAAGCTAGACCAATTAGGAAGTTACTGTATTAGTCCTGGTGAGAGGTGATAAAGATATGAATGAGGGTAGTGACCATGTGAATGGATAAGTAGAGCATGTAAGGGCTATTGTGAAGATAGAAACAACATGTTCCAAACAGAAGACTTGCTATTCACCATCCACATTATTCCAGATCCTGCCTCCCCTTGCCTGGAATGCTCTTCTCCTTAGCTTTGACTCTTGGAATACTCGATTCCCTTCAAAGCACAGGTCAACTCTTATCCCGTACATGACCTTTCCTGATCCCTCCTGTTCTGCTCTTGTCCTAAAAGATCAATTTGTATTTGTTTTGCATTTATTTAGTATTTACTTATCCAGTACATGTTGTCTACCGTTACCACAAAGCAGAATGTAAGTTCTTAAAAGACAAGGGCTGTTTTGTTTATAGCCATGATTCTTCAAAGACTTGTGATTTCCTTCTGTTTTGGCACTTCCTACACCAACACATATTATAACTTAAGTCTTAGAGGGAAAAATGTTATAAATTATTAATAATTAAAGAAGTACAAATTAAAACAATTCAAGTTCTACCTCACACCCATCAACTGATAAATATAGAAAGAAAGAAAAAAAGAAAATTACAAGAGAGGCTATGGGAAATCCAGCATGGTAATTCCACTGCTGGTCAAATTGGATTAATCTAGAAAGTAACAGGGAACTTTCCCCCCCAAATCACTAACTACCTATATCCTTTAATCCATTAGATTATGAGCTCCTTGAAGCAGAAACTGTCTATTGCCTCTTTTCACAGTCCTTTTGTTGTTGTTCAGTCACATCTGACCCTCTGTGATCCTATTTGGGGTTTTCTTGGCAAAGGTACTGGAGCGGCTTGCCATTTCTTTCTCCAGCTCACTTTACAGAATAGAAATTGAGGTAAACAGGATTAAGTGACTTGCCCAGAGTCACACAACTAGTAAGTGTCAGGTCAGATTTGAACTCCAGTCCTCTTGACTCCTGCCACCTAGCTGCCCTTTGTACTCCTGGCATTTACCATTGTTGTTTGTCCTTCATTCTCCAAAAGGACCATGACATCAAGAAGGTGCTGCCATGACTTGCAAGTGAATTGAATTTAAGTGAGGCAGGGCTGTGCAAAGTCACCAGCCTCATTCTCTAATCTGGAGCCATTTGGGCCCAATGGCAAAATATAGATCAGGATGAGTGGAGATGGCCCTGGACGCAGTGGGAGACCTTGGCCTTTTTAAGCTAAAGTTTTTCCCAAGTCTCAGTTTGTCTGAGGCAATGGCTAGGTAAAATGAGGCAAAGAATGACTTCTTTTACCTAGAAAAGAAGGAAAAAAAGAAGGAAGGAAGGAAGGAAGGAAGGAAGGAAGGAAGGAAGGGGCTTACCATTTCCTTTTCTAGTTCATTTTTTACAGATGAGGAAAACAAGGTCAAGATGGGTCACACAGCTAGTAAGTGTCTGAGGCCAGATTGGAACTTAGGAAGATGAGTCTTCCTGATTTGAGGCCCAGTACTCTGTCCATTGTGCCACCTAGCTGCACTGCTCTTAGGTTTAAAAATATGCTTTTGGTCATTATTAAAGATGGTATTTCCATGGCTTTCATTCTTTTTATTTATTTTTTTTAATGCAATTTATTTATTTAACATATTTGGTTTTCAGCATTGATTTTCACAACATTTTGAATTACGAATTTTCTCCCCATTTCTACCCTCCCCCCCACTCCAAGATGGCTTATATTCTGGTTGCCCTGTTCCCCAGTCAGCCCTCCCCTCTATCACCCCCCTCCCCTCTCATCCCTTTTTCCCTTCCTTTCTTGTAGGGCAAGATAAATTTCTACGCCCCATTGCCTGTGTATCTTATTTTTTAGTTGCATATAAACATTTTTTTTGTTTTTGAACATCTGATTTTAAAACTTTGAGTTCCAAATACTCTTCCCTCTTCCCTTCCCGCCCACCCTCCCTAAGAAGCTGAGCAATTCAACCTAGGCCACACATGTATTGTTATGTATAACCCTTCCACAATACTCATGTTGTGAAAGGCTAACTACATTTTGCTCCTTCCCAACCCATCCCGCTTTATTGAATTTTCTCCCTTGACCCTGTCCCCTTTCCAAAGTGTTTGTTTTGATTACCTCCACCCTCATCTGCCCTCCCCTCCATCATCCCCCCGCCTTTTATTTTATTTTTATTTTTTTTTTATCTTCCTCCCTCTTCTTTCCTGTGGGGTAAGATACCCAAATGAGTATGTATGGTATTCCCCCTCAGGCCAAATCTGATGAGAGCAAGGTTCACTCATTCCCCCCTCACCTGCCCTCTCCCCTCCTCCCATAGAACTGCTTCCTCTTGCCACCTTTATTTGAGATAATCCACCCCATTCTATCTCTCCCTATCTCCCTCTCTCAGTATGTTACTCTCTCATCTCTTAATTTCATTTTATTTCTTTTAGATATCTTCCCTTCATCTTCAACTCACCCTGTGTCTGCTCTCTCTCTTTTACATATATATATAAACATATATATACACACATACATACACATACATACATATACACATAGATATATACATACATACACATTCACTTATATATATACATAAACATATATATATATATATATATATATATATATATATATATATATATATATATATATATATATATATATACATACATACATATTCCCTTCAACTATCCTAATACTGAGGTCTCATGAATCATACTCATCATCTTTCCATGTAGGAATGTAAACAAAACAGTTCAACTTTAGTAAGTTCCTTGCAATTTCCGTTTCTTGATTACCTTGTCATGCTTCTCTTGATTCTTGTGTTTGAAAGTCAAATTTTCTATTCAGTTCTGGTCTTTTCACTGAGAAAGCTTGAAAGTCCTCTATTTTATTGAAACTCCATATTTTGCCTTGGAACATGATACTCAGTTTTGCTGGGTAGATGATTCTAGGTTTTAATCCTAGCTCCACTGACCTCCGGAATATCGCATTCCAAGCCCTTCGATCTCTTAATGTAGAAGCTGCCACATCTTGGGTTATTCTGATTGGGTTTCCACAATACTCAAATTGTTTCTTTCTGGCTGCTTGCAGTATTTTCTCCTTGATCTGGGAGCTCTGGAATTTGGCAACAATATTCCTAGGAGATTTCTTTTGGGGATCTATTTGAGGAGGCGATCGATGGATTCTTTCAATTTCTATTTTGCCCTGTGGCTCTAGAATATCAGGGCAGTTCTCCTTGATAATTTCCTGAAAGATGGTATCTAGGCTCTTTTTTTTGATCATGACTTTCAGGTAGTCCAATAATTTTTAAATTATCTCTCCTGGATCTATTTTCTAGGTCAGTGGTTTTTCCAAGGAGATATTTCACATTCTCTTGCATTTTTTCATTCCTCTGGTTCTGTTTTATAATATCCTGATTTCTCATAAAGTCACTAGCTTCCACTTGCTCCAATCTCATTTTTAAAGTAGTATTTTCTTCAGTGGTCTTTTGGACCTCCTTTTCCATTTGGCTAATTCTGCCTTTCAAGGCATTCTTCTCCTCATTGGCTTTTTGGAGCTCTTTTGCCATTTGAGTTAGTCTGTTTTTAAGGTGTTGTTTTCTTCAGTGTATTTTTCAGTATTTTTTTGGGTCTCCTTTAGCAAGTCATTGACTTGTTTTTCATGGTTTTCGTGCATCCTTCTCATTTCTCTTCCCAATTTTTCCTCTACTTCTCTGACTTGTTTTTCCAAATCCTTTTTGAGTTCTTCTATGGCCTGGGGCCAGTTCATGTTTTTCTTGGAGGCTTTTGTTGTAGGCTCTATGACTTTGTTGTCTTCTTTAGGCTGTATGTTTTGGTCTTCTTTGTCACCAAAGAAAGAATCCAAAGTCTGAGACTGAATCTGGGCGCGTTTTCGCTGCCTGGCCATATTCCCAACCAACTAACTTGACCCTTGAGTTTTTCAGTGGGGTATGACTGCTTGTAGACTAACAAGTTCTATGTTCTACGTTTGGGGGGGAGGTGCCAGCTCTGTCAGAGCCGTACTCCTCCTTCCCCAAGGACCCCCAGTCCAGACTGGGCATAGATCTTCAGCAGGCTATTGCACTCCTGCTCTGATCCGCCACTTAATTCCTCCCACCAGGTGGGCCTGGAGCCGAAGCAACAGCAGCTGTAGCTGCCCCACCTCCGCTGCCCCCGGGGCTGGAAGCTGAACGGTGAACTCCTTCCACTCCCGCAGCTTTTCCCACTAACCTTCTCCGCAGTCTTTGGTGTTTGTGGGTCGAGGGGTCTGGTAACCGCAGCAGCTCACATATTCAGGGCGCTAGGGCCCCCTCCGCCCGGCTTCTGGTCTGGATCGTCCACGCCGCTCAGGCTGGGCTCTGCTCCACTCCCTTCCCAGCTCCCAGCTCCCAGCTCCGTGTGGAATAGACCTCACCCAGAGACCATCCAGGCTGTCCTGGGCTGGAACCCTGCTTCCCTCTGCTGTTCTGTGGGTTCTGCCGTTCTAGAATTGGTTCAGAGCCATTTTTATAGGTTTTTGGAGGGACTCCGGTACGGAGCTCACTCTAGTCCGTGCTTACCAGCCGCCATCTTGGCTCCGCCCATGGCTTTCATTCTTAGGGCTTTCAACATGAGTGCTGTAATTTGTAGAATAAACATGAGGTTTTTGTTTACTGTTTATATAATAGTTATGTCAGGCTTTTGTTTTACATTGAACCATCTTCACGCCCTTGATATGAGCCTGTCTTGATTATTGTGAATTATTGTTCTATTTCTGAATGGAGTTCTCTCAATTTCATTGGGCAGCTAGGTGGCTCAGTAAGTAGAGCACCAGCCCTGGAGTCAGGAGGACCTGAGTTCAAATCTGGCCTCAGACACTTGACACATTTACTAGCTGTGTGACCTTGGGCAAGTCACTTAACCCCAATTGCCCTGCCTTCCCCCCTCCAAAAAAAATTCAATTTCATCTAATTTTTTATATTAACATTCATCAGGCAGACAGATCTATAGTCTCTTTATTTTTTCTATATTTGGATGGGCCTTCCTGATTCCAAGCCCAGTACTCTATTCCATTATGCCAGGGTATCTTGCCTACATGTTAATATATAGGGATAGGAAATGGACCTATGATTTCACTGATATAGGGAATCCCAAGGTGAACAAAGTACTTCTATTGTAGGTTGGCACCTTCTTTGCAATTTATAGTCTTAGAGGATTGCCTATTGCAGTGGTATCAAACTCAAATAGAAACAGGGACCGTTGAATCACATATAAGAATGTTGACTTAGAAAACCACATTTCAACATTATTTGTGTTCTCTATTGATCAGAAAAATGAAAAGTAAAACAATTCTGAGGTACCATCTCACACCTATCAGAATGGCTAATATTACAAAAAAGGAAAGGGGATGTGAGATAACTGGGACACTAATGCCCTGCTGGTGGCATTGTGAACTGATCCAACCATTCTGGAGAACAATTTAGAACTATGCCCAGAGGGCTATACAACTGTACATACTTTGATTCAGCAATAACATTGCTAGGTCTATGTCCCAAAGACATCCAAAAAAAGGGAAAAGGACCTATTTGTACAAAAATATTTATAGCAGCTCTTCTTATGGTGGCAAAGAATTGGAACTCAAAGGGATGACCATCAATTGGGGAATGGCTAAACAAGCTGTGATACGTGATTGTAATGAAAAGTTATTACAGTGCTAGAAGAAATGCCACACAGGATAATTTCAGAAAAACCTGAAAAGACTTACATGAAATGATGCCGAGTGAAGAGAACAGAACCAGGAGAACGTTGTATACAGCAACAGCAATAGTATTGTTCAGTGAAGAACTGTGAATGACTCAAACAATGATCCGAGACAATCCCAAATGACTAATGATGAAGCAGACTATCCACCTCCAGAGAAAGAACTAATATTGATTGAATACAGACTGAAACATGCTATTTTTTACTTTCTTTTTTTCTTTCACTTGAGTCTTCTTGTATAAAATGACTAATATGGAAATGTTTTACATAACTGTATATGTATGTATACTGATTGCTTACTGTCTCTGGGAGGGGAGAGGGCAGGGATAAAGGGAAGGATAGAATTTGGAACCCAAAACTTTAAATAAAAATGTTTTAAAAATTGAAAAAAAACCCTATTATTTGTGTTCTGTTGTCTTTTTATTTATTTTGTTTAATATTTCCTGATTACATTTTAATCTTGTTCTGGGCATCTCTGGCCTAGAACACTACGAAGTTAAGTGACTTTCCCTCGAGTCACACTGGTAGTAGGTGTCAGAGGGAGAGCTTGAACACCAGCATTCCTGGGATCAAGGCCAGCTCCATATCAATTATGGAACACTACCTCTTATCAATGTATTTACTTTTACAAATCCTTGCTCTCCTGTCTTACTGCCAATAATGCTTTGCCAAACTGCAACCAAGAATTAGTCCATCTGCCTCCTAGTTCCCATTCATGTGCTGCTAAAAGAAGATGGACAAAGTCCTGTAACTATGCTGACTGGGTCTACTATAAATTTTCTATTTAATCTCAATGGGGCCCTCAGTTCAGCAAAGCAAACCTTTAAGCCCTCTCTCATTGATTCCCTAACCCACTTCTCAGAAATGCCGTTCCAAACGTATACTTCTGTCCTCAAGCCTCCTACACTAACTCCCTCTGCCCAGTCTCATAGTTGAGGACCTCATTTGGTATTCTACTGGGAAAAAAAAGTGAGGCCATTTTTTGCCATGAGTTCCTTCTTCTTACCTTCTCTACAGGTCACACACTCTTGACATCATCACCTAGTCCAGGAATGGGGAACTTTTGATGTTGAGGCCACATGTGGCCTTCTAGGTCCTTGGGTTCGGCCTTTTGACTGAGTTCAAGTTTTACAGAACTTTTATGAAAGGGATTTATTCTGTGAAGTTTGGATTCAGTCAAAGGGCCACATTTGAGGGCCTAGAGAGCCATATGTGATCTTGAGGCTGCAGGTTCCCCAGCCCTGAAGCCCTAGTCCCTCCTTTATTCCAAACTCTTCTCCTCATCAAAGCCAACCACTTCATATGCATCCTTTATCCCATCACCTCTCATCTTCTCCAACAAATTATCCTGACAGTCAACCTCTCTTTGCCTCAATCTCCAAACTCCCCCTTAAGTGCTAGTTCCTTCACTGCTGCCTAAGAACATGCTTTCTCAAAAGACTGTAGGTTTTATCATCTATCCACTCAACCTATCATCCTATATTTCTTTATCCTCTCTCTGCCAAAATCCTGGGAAAAGTTATTTACTCCCCCTTCGCTACTAAGTCTTTGCAACCTAGCTTCCACCCTCATGGATTCATTGAAAATGCTCCCTGCACATGTCCTCTTCCCTAAAAGAACCTAAGTTTCTTGAGCACAGAACAATTTTGCTTTTGTCTTTAGTTTCCTAATGCCTTCTTAGAACAGTTAGTGCCCTGCACAAAATAAGTGCATTCCTCATGCTTTTACCCCAGCTGTCCTCCAAGGTTAGAATACTCCTCCTCAGCTCTGCCCCTGAAAATTCCCAGATTCTTTCAAGGTTCAATTCAAACATCATAGGAAGCCTTTCCATCCCTTCACCCAGGTCATTCAACCAGCATTTATCAATTTGTTATGTGTCAGGCACTGGACTAAATGCTAGGCAACTGTAGAAAAGTAAAAACATTGTCCTTGCTTTTCAAACGGTGGGGTGTGGGTGGGGGCTGGAGGTGAGTATAATGGTAATTAAGGTGGGACTTCTTTACTGTTTTCTCTCTTGGGGCACGGAGGTAATAAAGTGCCCTTGATGAGTCTGGCCTTTGTTTCTTTGATTAAATCAGGAATCTTTGATGACCTGCTTATGAAACAAGAAAGCCTAGTTCACATAGGCTGTGACACCCTTTGACCCTGAAGAGGGTATATAAACTCAGAGGTTAGCATTTTGTTGCGGGTTCTCACTCACTGGAAGAATGTTGTGTGATGGGTTTCTGGGTAGCCGCTGGACACCCCGCCCCCAGCCTTGAAAACCCAGATGTTGGTGCCCCTCTCTCCGGTAACTATGTAATTCTTTGGTCAGACAGCTACGGGCCTGTCTGTTGGTAACTGTGTATGTTTGCTCTGTTGGTATTGTCTCTGTTTGTAATTTCTGTTTTGTATTTGCTCTGAAGTTCAGGGTGCTAGCTTCTCCCTGAACTAAGTGAATGGTATATGTATGGTTAATTAAACTGAGATTGTTAACCCCTTAAAGTTGCTTTCCTTAGAAAAGCAAATCAAAGGGCCTGTGCTAGCAGTCCTCCCATGTGCTGGTATTATTGGCCTTACACAGCCACAGTAGCAGCAAGCCACATTGTGTGGTTACAGAGAGACAACATGGGAAGTGATCTCAGAAAGAACTGACTAAGTGGGAGTTGGGGGGAAGATGTGCAATGGGGAAAAGCCAGCTGGAGAAGGCGAGACTTGAGCTGAGCTTTGAAGGAAGCCAGCCAGGCCAGAAGAAAGAAAGGAGGGCATTGTAGTGTTGCTAAGGGGCCAGCCAGGGAAATGGAGCATTTTGTGATGTTGTAGCAGTGTAGCTGGATCATAGCGCCTTGAGGGAAGAAAAGTGTAATAACAGAAGGGTAAGGAGTGACCAGGTGGTGAAGATGTTTCCTTTAATGATCCCACATAAATACAGATTGTTTTCCCTCACTAGATTGTAAGCCCCAAAGGGCAGAAACTTTCACTTTTGACTACCAAAGTGTCTGACACACATCAGGTGCTCAAATGATTGACTTCTTCATTGAAATCAGAAAGCTCACCGTGTCCAAGTCTAAATTAAATTGTATCTCACAATTTCTAAAGAAAAACATTATCCAAACGGTGAGAGCTGTTGTCAAGAACGGATGAATTGAATTTCTATCAAAGCATACTTTTTCCACTTTTTCTTGCTTGTGCGAATTCTTTAGCATCGTGGCTAATACAGAAATGGTTTGCATGACAATATGTGTTAATCAATATCATGTTGCCTGCCTTTTCAAGAGGTGGAGGGGGGAGAATGTGAAACTCAAAACTTTTAAAGATGTTTGAAATGTTCGTAAATGTAACTGGGAAATAGTTAACGAAATAAAAAATTTAAAAAGCCCTCCCGTAAGGCGAAATGTATCTCCCCACAAATTTGCTATATTAGTTTCATAGTATCTGTGTTAAGAGGCCAGGGTGAGTGGAACAGTTTGCAATTCTCCATCTCTGGAATAATTTTTTCTTCGAGGTTAATTTTTCTTCCCTGTGTTTCTTTTTAGCATGGGGGGGGTCCCTTAATCTTAGCTTTAGGTCCCTCCCAGATTAAAAAGCGAAAGAAAAATCATTTTTAATTGAGGCATTATTTTATTATCATATGTTCAAATAGTTCGAGGTACCTAAAATCACTAAGCACTCTATTGGTCTCTTAACTATCAAGATCTGTAACTCTCTCGTTTTTCTGACTTAGACCTCCTCCCCACCCAAAAAACAAACCGGTTTTCTACAGCCCTTTTTCTTTTCCTGGGAAACTTTGATCAACTCCAGGGCTCCTTGAAGTTTGTAAGTCACCGCAGCTCCCAAGAGTCCAAAGAAAAAGGCAAAGAAAACACAGCTGTTTACTTAGCAGCCCCGCGCCACCGGGGTGGGTGGGGCTAAGGGCGTGACCAGGAGCACACGCGGGGTGGGGGTGGGGTCGGAGCGTGTTTACACGAGGCGTGGACCTCGTATTTCAGGCCTTGCAGCCCCGGCTCCTCGGCCCCTCGGACCGGCTTCTACACATCAGCGAACTTCCGCGTGCGCGGCTTTTAATGAGCCCAAGGCCAAACACTCGGGCCTACTTACGTCACTCGGGAAGGCGGTCAAAGCCCCGGGTCAGAACAGGGGTGTGGCGGCGTCCGTTGGGTCACTCACGCGCACACTCGGCGCCGGCCGGGTGGAAACGAGTGTGCACGAGCGCGCCACGCCCACCACGCCCTCTTTCCTCCGCCGGGCCCGGGGAGCTCCAAAGCGAGCAAGGTCGGTCAGCCTCCAGAGCTCTAGCTCCGGCCGCAAGCTCCCCTCCCCCACGCCACCACCGCGCCTGCGCTAGCTCGCGCGCAGCCTCTTCCGGCGGGGGCGGGAATGCGGGTGGGAGGCGGGACGCGGGGGAGGCCCCAGTCCCCGCAAGCGTCCGAGGGCGAGGTAAGGGGAACGCTGGGAGGTGGGTTGCCAAGGGACCCGCGCGCGCGGGCCGCGGGACAGTTAGTAGCGCGCCGAGGGGAGGAGCAGGAAGAGATCCCGCCCGAGGACTGGGCTTAGCAGGGGCGGGGGGCCTACACCGGCCCTCTCTGTTAGGACCAGTGCCCCTCCCCCCGGCCGGGACCGAGCTGAAGAACTAATTTTAGGATTTCAGTTTCAATCTTGAGGGAGCTTTGTAGAAGCTTGACAAAAGGCACCGGAAGTGGCTTTGGCGCGCCCCCCCCCCCCCCCGCCTCGGGGGCGGGGCGGTTGAGCTTGTGACGTAGTGGAGTGTCTTGAGATAGACATCCTTTCCCTTTCCCTGTGACGTAATGGAGTGACACGTGCGGGGGATTGTTGGGGGCAATCCTTGGGCGCGTGGGTGGTGAAATCCATGGGCCCTGTCACTAGTGAAGTCAGTGGAACCATGAGAGAGAGGGAAAAAGATGAGCGATAGGAGACTTGTGTGCGTGTGACCCCCTGGGGAAGACCATGATGTGGGGGCTTCGTGTGGCCAGCCTGGAGATGATTGAAAAAGTTATGGGTGGGAAATGAGCCCTAAAAATACCCCTCTGGTAGGAAATCGGGTAGATGGCGGAGAAGCGACAGAGAAGTGTGACAGAGGACGGCAGTGGCGATGCGACTCTTGTGAAGGAGAGCTGTGGTTCCGTGGGATGGTGATCAGTTGTGAAATACATAGAGAGCCACAAAAGTTTTCATTGGCATCAGCACATTGTACAGGGGACAGAGCACAGAGACTCCCTACTTAGAGGACTTCGGTCCAAATCCCACTTCTACCAGTTAATTTTGTGACAGTGGACCAGGCAGTGCCTTCTCTCACCCGTTACCTGTTTGTGGCATTCAAAGCCCTTCATAACCTATCCGCCTTCTACTTCCCAGACTTCTTAAACTGTACTGCTCCTTGACAAGTACCTTTGAATCCAGTGACACTAGCCTCCTGGCGGTTCTGTGAACGAGACATTCCATTGCTCAGGTGTAGGCATTTTCTCTAACTGTTCATGCCTGGAATGCCCTCTGCTCAACTGTCTAGTGATCCTTCCTGGCTTTCTTTAAGGCCCCAGTAAAATCCTTTCTTTTACAGAAAGCCTGTCCCAACCCCTGTTAATTCTAATGCCTTCCCTCTTAAATATTTTCTACTTCTCCTGTGTATAGCCTACTTTGTATATGTTTATTTGGGTCTTGCCCTCCCCATTAGATTGTAAGCCCCTTAAGGACAGAGGCTCTGCCTTTTTTATATCCCTATTGCGTAGCACAAAGGCTGGTATATAATAGATGCTTAATAAAAGTTTATTGATTGATATTAGAAGTGTTAAATCTAACCACTGTATCTTAGAATTTGTAGCATAGGATTTTTTCTCAGAGGTGATCCGTGGATTCTTCACAACTGTTTTCTGTATTCTTAAGTGTCCACAAGTTTGGGGCACTTTTCTTTGTATTACTTCATGCATTATGGTTTTCGACTAATATTCTTCTAGGAAAACTGTAATGCTTTGATTGTCTGTGCAGCCTTTCTTCAAGATCAGTGTGTTTTGCTTGTATAGAGATAGAGATCCTATGTGTGAGTTGTAAAAATAATGTTGCATTTTGCTTCCCTTCTTTCAGATTAACTTTCATTTAATTATATTTCGATTCTCAATTATTTGTTCTCTTTTGCTTCCTGGAGAGAATCACCCCTCTTGGAATTAAATCATTCTGTTTTGCTTTGTAGGTCACAAATTTTGCTATTTATTCCCTTTTAACATCTGCCTTCAAGATTCTTGTTTCTCTCTTGAACAATTTGGGAACATCCCGCTTTGGTTCCATGCTCCCTTGGGAATCCATAGGCTCCTTTGCTTCATCAGGTGTTAGTTTAATTTCTTTTACAATATTCAATTAGAGATATTTGAACTCATTTAGACATCTTGGTGGCCATTTTCCCTTCTGTTTGAATATCGCCCAATTATCAGCATATGCTCTAGGTTTTTGACTAATTTCTTTTTATTCTAAGATTTTTGGTAGTTTCATTTTTTTACTCCTTATTTTCCTCTGTCACTTCCTGACTCCCTCTTTGATGGAGGATCCCTTGAGGGCTGCACTTCAAAGTTATTTCGGTCTCCTCCAGTGTTGGGAAATTTACAGCTTCAGCCCCTATCCTAAAGTGATTTCTTTGGGGACAGAACTGACCCCAGCTGGATGCCAGTCCCCTTTTCTCTGGGTCTGTAGTAGCTTGACTTACATTTGACACCTGCCTCAGGAGCAGCATGTTTGCCTGTACCCACTCATCCACACCCCACCCCCCCACAAGAGGATGGGCAGAGTTGAGGTCTGATACTTATTGCCATCAGATGATGGGGTGAAAATAGAGATAGAGTGCATTGACAGAGATTATAGTAGCATCAAGGAGATTGCTGAGTGGATCTGAAGAACATAAGCTGGTAGGATGGTTTGTGTTGCCCTGCCAGAGCGTGGGGGCTGGTGGGGTAGAGGATGCTGAATGAGTGAGTGATTAATTTATTGGATTGTTACCTCGTTAGCTCCTCAGGCCAAGATACTAAGAAACCTATCTATAATTCCTTACTTCTTGCTCATGATCCTATTTTGGGGAGTTTTGAGATTTCCTTAGGACTGGGGGAAAAAAGTCTAGTCTTCCATCTTGTTGGTCATATCTATGACACACTTTGAAGGAAATACTAAAAATATTTATGTAGTAGTATCATTGCCATAAAGCCTCCTAAGTGACTGTTTTATTGGGACAATACCCATTTAGATGTCTTAGTTCTGATACGTATTAAAATCCCTTGTGTTACTTTATTTTTTTCTTGTATATCATTATAATACTTTTGTTTAGTGTTTATGTAGAATCACATTGAAAAGAAATAGAAGACCATTAGCCCTCTTTTTGGCAAAGGAAGGGAACTTTGGATGTGGAATGTTGTGTAAACCATAAGATGTCATTGATGTATTAGTTTTGTTGAAATGCTTGTCTGCCTCTTTTTTATTCTTTGTTACAAAGAATGACTTGGTAGAGGAGCAGGGAAAGGATATATTCAGAAATCAAAAGGCAGTGAGTATTAAGGAACTACCATGTGCCAGGCACTGTGCTTGTTAATAGGCTACAAAGACCAAAAAAAGGAAATAATCTCTGCTCACAGGAAGCTTAGATTCTTTTACAAAGGAAGATAATGTAAAAATAAACAACACCAATGTAAAATTTTACTTTAAATGAAAGATACCGTATATTTCAGTCTTTATTAATGTGAAGGTCAGGTGATATGGAAATGATGACATCATCAATTCTAAATTCCCCCTAACTCAGGCCTTCATATTTTTAGCTGGAATATACAAAGAAGCATAAGACAAAATCTCTGTGAAGACATAGAATCTGTGCCTGGAAAGATCTAGTTTCAGATGTCACCACATATGCAATTAAGTCATTTATCCCTTTCGTGAGTTTCCTTATCTATAAAATGGAGACTAATACCTATAGTATCTGTCTGTCAGGTCTGTTGGGAAACTAAAGTAAGATAGTGATGCATATAAAACACTTTACAATTCTTAAAATATTGTGTAAATGTCAACTTAAATAACTGATGTGGCTTTTCCAGGTCCCATCTTGCCTTTCCCCTGCTCTCCCTTCCAGTATCTTCCTTCTGAAATTATCTTCCGTCTACTTTGTATATGCATTTTATGTACAGCAGTTATTTGCATATTTCCACTATTAAAAGTGAACTCCCAGATGACAGAGCCAGTGTTTTTGCCTTTCTTTCTATCCCCAGCATACAGCACAATGCTTCCCACAAAATAAATGCTTAATAAATGTTCATTAACTAGCTGACCTTGAAATCACAGCTCTGGGCCAAAAAAAAATTGCGTGAAATGTTGAGACCCTGTCATATAGGCAATTGTGTCAAGGTATAAAGATCAATTTATTGTCCTAAGAGAGTTTATTAGATTATGAGACCTTTAAATGCAGGGACCATGTTTTATACTTCATGTGCCTTCCGTTCACATGAGCAGTAAATATCCACTGATTTGAGTTTACACTCTTACAGAAAGAAAAATGCAATATGCAAAAAGTACATAAAATAACTACATAGGCAATTATAAACTTGCAGTATTTTTGTTTAAAGAAGCATAGCAATGAATGACTTGGATTATTATTCAAGGATGTATTTTCCTATAAAAAGTTATACATCAGCCCAACATACATCTCTTTAATCCCTAATGTATTTGAAGTACATTATGGATATGCCCCCACATAAAGTTGGTCCAATCACAGTCTCATAATTAATACATTTAAAAAAAATTTTTAACAGCTTGAACCCTCTGACTGGTGAAGTGTAGTTATAGGTAATCACAAAATGGTTGCTAGACAAGTTGAGAACAGTATTTTTCTTGCCCTGGGGCTGTTAATGCAGTAGAACAGACAAAGAGGGAGGCATATATGGTGTTGCCTGCCCTCCCTCCCCCAACTACAGGGTAAGAAATCTAGGAGAAGGGCAGCATTTGAAGGGAAGAAGGAGTCAGTACTGGGGCAGCTAGGTGAGGCAGTGGGCAGAGCACCAGACCTGGAGTCAGGAAGACCTGAATTCAAATCCAGCCACAGATCTGTACTAGCTTTGTGACCCTGGGCAAGTCACCCCTGTTTTTCTCAGTTTCTTCATCTGTAAAATGAGCAGAGAAGAATATGGCAAATCATTCTAGGATCTTTGCCAAGATAGGGGTCGTGATTTCCCAGTTGGGGTCATGAAGGCTTAGACATGACTGAAGCAACTGAACAGCAACAGGAGTTAGACTTGTCATCTGTTTGGAGCTGGTCCAAATTTTCACCATCCAAGAAGGTGTCTCCCATTTATCGTGTTGTGGATATGAAACTGCCTGCCCACGGTAATGTTGTTTTACCTAGAGTTGTCATAGGGTGGGTGGGATGATTTAAAGACGTAGGTGAAACTTCTTAACTGTACTAACTACTCTTAAATTTGACCACCACGTAACAATTTCTATGGGAAAATACACCCAAAATACCAACTGGGCCCGCTAGGAACACATGTCTCACCATTTCAGCGAAATCACAGTCTGATCCATCCCTCATCTCCTCTGTATTTTGAACAAGAAAAGTGGGGGAATAGCTAAAGAAATTATGGTATACAAAAGTAATGAAATATTATTGAGCTATAAGAAATGACAAAAGATAGTCCTTGCCATCAAGGAGCTTATATCTTATCATGAGAAACAACCTACTGTGTATAGTATGAATATAAATACAAAATAATTCAATGGAAGAAGCACTAGCGGCTGGAGAGGGTTAAGAAAAGCCTAATGTTGATAATATTTGAGCTGAGTTCTGTGGGAAACACTGGATTTTGAGAGGTAGAGATGATGACGCAATGCATTCCAGGAAAGAGAGAGACAGCTGGTACAAGGTATGGAGATAGGAGTTAGAATATCCTCATAAGAGGAATGACGAGAAGGCCAATTGACTAAATTGTAGATCGCGTAGAGGGGAGTAATGTGAAAGAAGCTTAGGAAGACAAGTAGAGGCCGAGTAGTGTAGGATTTTAAATGCCAAACAGAGGAATTTAAATTTGCCCCTAGAGGTAACAGGGAGTCACTGGTGCAGGGGAATGACATGGCCAAACCTGTGCTTTAAGAATATCGCTTTGACAGTTATGTGGCTAATCATCAGGTAGAAACATTTTTTTTAAAAGGCTGGCAGTGAAAGGAAAGAACAAAATAGGATAAAAGCTAGAAGGATTATCAGGGTCAAGTGGAAGGTTTTTAAAAGGTGGGAGGGAACTTCATGGGATGAGATAGTTTAGAGTTGAAAACAATCTTAGAGATCACTTAGTCCAAACCTTCATTTTACACGTAAGGAGGTAAAGCGTTATGTTCAGGGCTGCACAGGGAGTCAGGAGCTAAGCCAGAATCCAAATCTAGTACTTTCCCCATAATTCTGTGCATGCCTTAAGGAAAAGGGATGAGCCACCAAAGACATATAAAGAGTTTAGAGAAAGAAGGAGTAAATGTGGGTGCAAGGAATCAGCAAGATGTTGTGGGAAGAACAATGATTTTAGAGTCAGAAGACCTGAATTCAAATCCCATCTTTACTGCTTTATTACTTGTGTCTCTGTGATCAAGTGTCTTCACCTCCACTAGGTATCAGTTTCCTCTTTAATAAAATGAGGAGTTTAGACTTAGGCATCTCCAAGGTCCTTTCCAGTTCTAAATCCTGTGATTACTTAGCATTCAGAAAAAGATGGAAATTAGATGGAAAAGTTAGCCCTAAAAAAGAATAATTACTTTGTAACTAAATGTAAGGATGGGGTTTCATTGAAGCTTTTAACTATGATAAGGCAACATCTAAAGATTAGTGAATGAATTTCCCAGCAGCAGTCAGTCTAGTTGATATTAGACAACATAAATTTGTTGTGATAAAACTTTATCCTATTTCCTTAACAAGACTGTAACCAGCTGTTCTTAAAACTTCTCTGTATTCTCCGATAGCACCTAGCACAGTAATTGTTTAGACATTGTAAATAGTAAACTTTTTTTGATTGCTACATCTTCGGTTTGTCAAGTACTCACTTGATTTGATGTCTTAGCACTTTCTTGATGACTGTATCTTTAGTTTTCCAAATCTATAATCCTAATTATCAAAGACCATATCACAGAAGGATTACAGTTTGAATTAGTGAAGGTCATATTCATACTAATGAAATTACAGATCTTTGAAGTATTTAAGGCATTTGACCTGTAGCCTTAGGACTCATTTTTATGTGCAAAACATAGTGATCCTCCACTGAAGTCCTTCAGTGCTTTAGTGGGCTATAGAGAGGACTCTGGGTTCTCAATGTCAGTTCCAACACAGTGGTCGCTCCAGTATATATTGCTAGAGTGCAAAGTGTAGCCCCTAATGATGGACTTTATGTCTGGCTTCAGAAAAGTAGGCTTTCTAAGTTCATTGAGTCTTACAGTCTCAGAAGGAAGCTTGGAGGTCTTCTAGTCTAACTGGTACTTAAGAATCCGCTTTACCGCCTACTGAATAAATAGGCATCTGGCCTGTGATTGAGGATTGCTAGGGAAGGGGCAATAATAATCCACTGAGCCAACTCATTGCACTTTTGGGTAGCTCTAATTGTTAGGAATGTTTTCTTTATACCGAACTTAAAACTTACCTCTTTGAAATTTCTACGCATTGGTCCTGCTCTGCTCTCTAGGGCCAAGCAGAACAAATCGAAATGGGGAAGGAGGAGTTATTTAATAAACTTTGCACCCACAAATGCCATATCTTACCAAGCCTGCCATGCTCCAAATATGCTGAGTTTGGGATCATCTAGATAGTAAAAGAGCACCTGGAAACGAAACCCCACTACTTAGATAGTTGGTTTGTTTTTGTTTTTGTTTTTTATAGAGATCCATCATTAGTCCAGCTATAGGATGACAAGATTTTCAACCACAATTAAAACAGAGCTGGACAGAAAGGTGGCCTTAAGTCAGGAAGACCTGAATTCGAGTCTTCCATGACATTGCTGTTTGAAATTGGACAAGTTATATCACCTATATAGACCCTCAGTTTCCTTATCTGTGACCTCTGTGGTCCCTTTCAGCTTTAAATCTATAATCCTAATTATCAAAGACCAACTACCATATCGCAGAAGGATTACGGTTTGAATTAGTGAAGGTCATAGTCATACTAATGAAATTACAGATCTTTGAAGTATTTAAGCATAGTAGGCAGTCAATCATTTAAATTAAAGTTTGCTATGTGTGAGGCACTTTGCTAAGTGCTAGAGATATGAGAAGAGGAAGAAGACACCCCTTGCCCTCAAGGAGCTCCCAATTTAAAGCGGAAGACAACAAGCAAAAACCAAATATGAACAAACAAGCTATATACAGGATAATTAGGAAATAATTAGAAGAGGGAAGGCATTAGAATTAAGAGGGAATGGGAAAGGCTTTCTGTAGAATGTGGGATTTAAGTTGGATCTTAAAGGGAGCCAGGGAAGCCAGTCAACAGAGATAAGAAGGGAGAACATTCCAGGAATGGGGGACAGCCAGAGAGAATGCCTGGAGCTAAGAGATGGAGTGTCTTGTTCGTGGAACAGGAAGGAGGCTAGTGTCAATGGATTGAAGAATAAATGGCAGGGAGTAAGGTGTAATGGGGAGCCACTGGAGTTTATTGAGTAAGGGGATGATGTGGTCAGACCTGAGCTTGAGGAAAATCACTTTAGTGTCTGAATAGAGGACAGATTGGCATCCAGAAAGACTTCAGGGAGGCAGACACATTAACAAGCTGTTGAAATAGTTAAGAGGCTGTAACAGCAATTTGGCTAGCAGCAGCTGTTGAGGGGTAAGACCCAACAAGGCCAGCAACAAGAGCTGCCAGCTCAGGTTCTTTGGTCTGCTTTACTAAGGAAAGTAACTTTAAGGGGTTAACAATCTCACTTTAATCAAACATACACACACACACACATATATTATTTCAAGAGGAAAAGCCAGCACCCTGAACTTCAGAGCAAATACAAATAGAAATTATAAACATCAACAGTCAGACTTTGTCTGATTCAAATCACAATTCATAGTTACCAGGGAAGCATTAACATCTGGGTTTACAAGCTGGGGGGCTCTTAACAACGGCTGCCCAGAGTCTCTTCAAGTCACACACAACACTCTTCCAGTGAGTAAGAGACCTCAAAGGAAAAACACCAACCTCTGAGTTTATATACCCTGTTCAGGGTCAAAGGGCATCACAACATACCACTCAAACCCATGTGACCTGAAAGTGTCACAAACATGCATGAGCTAAAAGCTTCTGGTATCACAAACATGTGACTCAAACCCATGTAAACTAGGCTTTCTCTTGAGGTAAGGAGGTCATCAAAGACTCCTGATTTAATCAAAGAAACAAAGGCCAGACTCATCACAGGCACTTGATTAAATAAGTGCTCCAAAAGAGAATACAGTAAAAAAAAGCCCCACCTTAATTACTGATACACTCACAAGGTGATGAGAGCTGACTACAGTAGTGGCAGTTTCAGAGGAGAGAAGGGGGTGTATTTAATTGATGTTACAAAAGTGAATATTATTTGGCAACAGATTAGAGGAGGGGCTGGGGTGGTGGAATGGGGCTTGAGAGATAGTGATGAGTCAAGAATAACACCTAGATTGTGAGCCTGGGGGACTGGAAGGATGGCATTGTGCTCTATAGTAATAGGAAGGGTTTAGGGGAAAGATAATACATTCAGTTTTGAGTATGTTGAATTTAAGATGTCTCCTGGATATCCAGTTTGAGGTGTCTGAAAGGCAGTTCAAGATGTGAGACTGGAGATAAGAAGAAAAGTTAGAGCAGGATAGTTATATTTGAGAATTATCAGGATAGAGATGGTCATTCAGTCCATACGAGCTAATGAAATTGCCAAGTGAAGTGGTATAGAAGAAGACGAGGGCCCTGGACAGAGCTCAGAGCGACAGCTACAATTAGAGGTCATGACTCGGCATGATCTGGATGATGATCTAGCAAAGGAGACTGAGAAGAAGCAATCTGAGAAGTAGGAGGTGAGCCAGGAGAGAGTGGTGACTGAAAACCTAGAGAGAAAGTATTATCAAGGAGTAAAAGATGATCAGTAGTGTCAGAAGCTGGAGAGAGGTCAAGGAGAATGAGGATTGAGAAAAAACCATTGGGTTGGGTTTGTTTGGTTTTGTTCTTGTTGTTGTTTTGGCAATTAAGAGATTGTTGCTAACTTTGGACAAGAAAAAAAAAGTTGAAATGATGAGGTCAGAAGCCAGATTGTAAGGACTTAGGAAGAGAGGCACCTCTCATAGATATATGCCTTTTCAAGTTTAGCCACAAAGGGCAGAAAAGATATAAAACAATAGTTATTTACAATGCAAGGACCAAGTGAAGGTTTTTTCAGGATAGAAGAGTCATAGGCATGTTTGTAGGAAGTAATGAAAGAGGCAGTAGAGAGGGAGAAATTGAAAATAAAGTATGGGAATGACAGAAGGGGGCAATCTGTTGGAGGAAAAAGGATGGAATGAGATCTCTTTTGCAGATTGAGAGGTTAGCCATGGTAAGGAATAATGCCACTTCTTTATGTGAGACTGTGGAAGGAGGAGATAATAGCAGAAGGTATATGAGTAATATAGATGAGAAAGAGTGGAGAAGAGAGAGCTCATGGCAAATGGCCTCAATTTTTCTCTGTAAGATATGAGATAAGGTTCTCAACTGACAAGGTGGGGACAGGGGGAGCCATTGGAGGTTTGATAGGGATGAAAAGGTTTGGAAGAGCCTTTGTGGAGAGTCGGACATTGAGTTGATGAAGAAGGTAGAGTAGGATTGCTTAGCAGCAGTGAGGGCCCAGGTGAGATTGTATAATACAGATTTGTAGTGGACCAAATCATAATAATTGCATGATTTTCTCCACCTTAGTTTAACAGCATTCATGAAAGTGAAGAAGGTGAATGATAGGAGTGATCCAATGCTTGGACTTGGCAGGGTGTGATCAGCAGTGTGATAAAGGGATAAAGGGACTAGGGACTCAAGAGAAGAGGAGAGTATAGATTTGAATTGGTCAAGGTGAGGAAAAGAGGAGAGGGTGACAAATGCAGGGGTCATGACCTGGGAAAGAGCTGAGGGATAAAGGGATTAGACATCATGGTATGTATAAAGAGTAAGGGAAGGCAGAAGGAGAGGTGAGAAGCCAATAGATTGTGGTCAGTAAGGAGATTTTAGAATTCTTGAACATGGAGATGGTACATTTGTGAGTGATGGTAAGATCAAGGATATGACCCTCATTGAATGTGGCTTAGGGTATGGTAATGGGATGTGAATAGGTTGAGGAACTAGGTGGTTAGCATGTATACGGTCATTAATAAATATCTGTTTAATGAATAATAACCTTTGTCTAATAGCATAAAATTTTGCCTTTATACATTTATATATTACTTAGAGAACAGGTACAACTTTGCATGAGAAAACTAGAAAAGTGCATGTTTGTAAATGTGAGTGAAATGTTAGTGAATGCAAATAGTTGTATCATAGATGAAGAGAATGTGAAAAACGTGGTTTTTGGGATCACTGGACTTCCTAGGCAGGGCCAAAGTCCTGAAGAAGAACCCTGTGATAATCCCTAGGGAAGGCTGTACAGACCACAGGACTCCCAGAGGAAGACCAAGTGGTAGCCATCCCTTAATCTGTGGGGATCACAGGGCCTCCTAGGGGTCAGACCCTAAGGAAGACCCAAGTGATGGCCCCTTAGGATGGCAGTAAGATCACAAGGCTCCCGAGACAGGGCCGGAAGTCCCATGTGATGTCCCCTTAAGAAGGCCGTGCAGACCACAGGGTTCCCCAAGGGAATCCAGAGTGGTAGCCCTCTTAACACCGCAGTGGGGATCACAGGACACCCCAAGACAAGATCCAGGAGTAAGCCTGGCGAGCTTCTGCTGCCTGTTGCTTCCCTTCACTTGACCTTAGGAAAACCCATGTGATTTGCCCATTCACACCCAAAGAACTCAAGACCAGAGTGAGCAGAGGAAGACATTTTATTACACTCCCCGGGAGAGCAGGTATAGTGCTCGCGGGAACACACACTGATACAGCTGCAGGAGCAGGGGTAACCATTCCCTCCACTCCTGCTAGAGTCATGGTTAGTTTACAATCTTTGTTTTTTACATAGTTTTCCTAGGTTATATAGTTTACATAAATAGGATAATAAGGATACAGAAGCAAAAGTGAAGTTAATTAGATTTTCCTTGTCTTAGTTTAGGATTAAACTATATTCTTTTACTTCCCCTACTTTCCCTCTTTAACATATGCAAATGATGCAAATCAGTAGGCCTGGATTCTTGACCAAGACCAGACCCTAGATAAGCTTGAACAGGTTCAAGTGGGTTTGGCCTCTCTAATTCCCCAGACTGCCTTCTCAAACAGTATGCACATGCGTACAAGCCTCTGACCTCTCACCTGACCAACCTTGAGGCCTGGTCTCTGCTAAAGCTGGGGTGGGGGAGGGCAGGGAAGCACACCTTTAGTTCTGTGGAAACAAAACTCCTCCTCCCATTTCTTACAAGAAGAACCACAAAATTGTTATAGAAATCTTAACAGGAATTTCATTTTTGGAAACTTTTACTTAATGTAAGTTCTAAAGTATATTTCAACATATAGTTATATAATTATCTTGTTATTGTTAGAAAGTGAAGCATTTTGTTTTTGATGTTTGATACAAAATATTGTTCCATAGAAATGTTAAAGGATAGAGTTTCACTTTGAGTTTTATTTACATTCAGTATTACCTTTTCAATAAATGCCTTATACTTTGTTTAGAGCATTATGAAGTAGGTAAGTTTTTTTTTAAATTAAGTCATGGAAATTGATTAGCAAATATGCTTAAATAAATATTTATTTTTAGGTTTTTCCACATAAGTGAAGAAAGCAGTTTGGGCAAGTGGTGACACACTTCCACCTTACAATGTCTGAAGATGAAGAAAGAGTGAAATTGCGCCGTGTTGAGCCAGCTATCCAGAAATTCATTAAAGTAGTAATCCCAACGGACCTAGAGAGGTTGAGAAAACATCAGATAAATATTGAGAAGGTGAGCCCCTTCATTTTCTATCATGAGGAAACAGTTACATAGGTCTACTTTTATTTATTGGGGATATTAACTATATTTGAAATATTAGATGAGATGCTTTGCTAAAACACCTGGCTCCTGTTGATTTAACAATGGGGTTTATTTTATCTGTTGGTTTTTCTGCTCTGCAAATATGTCACTCTTAGAGTATTTCTTTAGGAAAAGGATATAAGGACATATCCTGTAGATTTTTTATTAGTCCATATTGATTTATTAGACTATTAGTAATTAAAATACAGAACCTATCCAAACATAATGTTTATACATTTCTTGTACTACAGTGGTGAGGGACAACCATCCTGTTCTCTGAATTCAGCTCTTGGCTTAATTTTTTCTGTGTCTCAGCAAGTTTTTAAACTTGAGAGTCTAATAGTTAGCAACCCCTTTTTCTTCAGGTAAGATGATAAATATGTAATTGTATATACATTTAAAATCAGGTGTTATCTCCTAGAAAAGTCCTTTCCTGATTCCCTCAGGTTATCAGTGTTCTCTCCATCTTCTAGAAATGCTTTGTTTTTATTCTGTGTATTCTTTTTACATATTTGTCTGTGCATGTGTTACATTTCTCCTCCCCAGGGATATATGTGATGATTTGTTTTTGTATCCCCAGTACCTAGCATAGTTCATGGCATATAGTAGATAATACATAAATTTAATTGATTATTGATAATTGATAAATTGATGTTCAGTGTTACAAAAGGATATCTTAACTTCATCATTTCACTCTGAGGCAGCATTTTAGAGAGGAAAAAGAGGTCTGAGACATTTTTCCCAGAGGTCAGTTTGGGGATGGAGGGAGAATAATTGATAGTGGTAGCAAAATGAAGGAATTGGAAATAGTGTTAATGTTGTGTAGTCCAAACTGGCCAGAGACTGAGTAGATAAGTGTAATAGTAATTAAGGTGGGACTTTTTGCTGTTCTTCTCTTAAGTGCCTTTAATGATTCTGGCCTTTGTTTGAATGGGGCAGATAAAGCGGGATTTTGTCTTGGAGTGTTTCTCAGCATTAAGACAATGGAGAGTCATTGAATTGTATATGATGTGATACTAGGGATGGGGAAATTTCATACACCCAGCCTGGATGAGGTCAGAGCCCTCAGGGCTCTGATCAGGATATAGTTGAGGGGAGCTTTGACTTTTGGGGCGCTCTTTGAAGGAGTGTTAAGCCTCTGGGCAAGCCATAACTGCTCCCCGGCTTTGTAACCCAGACCCGTTGGTTCTTCTCTGGTAACTATTGTGATTTGAATCAGACGATGTCTGTCTGTTGATGTTTGTAATTTCTGTTTGTATTTGCCTTGAAGTTCAGCAGGCTGATCTTTTCCCCCTGAACTAAGTGAATAATATATGTATGTTTAATTAAACTGAGATTGTTAATCCCTTAAAGTTGCTTTCCTTAGAAAAGCAGATCAAAGAACTTGTGTTGGCAGCTTTGTGTGTGCTGGTTGTTGGTGGGTCTTACACCCCTACAGCAGCTGTTAGCAGATTGTTGCTACAATAAGGGACTTCATGATTGGAGGGGATATCAGGTTGGACATTGATTGTACTGGTTGGCCAGTGGTTGAGCAGCAGGAAACTTGGGCCCCCAGGAGAGTGGGCATGAAATGGATGATGAGATCTTGAGGCAGAAACCTGAAAAAAAGTAGAGCCATCAGGCCCCATACAGACCCATTAAAGATCCCAGAAATTTCTGCTGCATGTAGCCTAGAAGCATACTACCCCTTTAGAAGAAGGGGAAGAAACAAAACAAATCTTGTCCAAACAGATTGCCTAGAGTCCAGGCGTGGGGAACATGTGGCCTTCTGGGTCCTCGAGTGCAGCCTTTTGACTGAGTCCAAGTTTTACAGAACAAATCCATTTATTAATGGGATTTGTTCAGTGATGTTTGGATTCGGTCGAAGGGCAGTGCTTGGGAACCTCGAGGCCACAGTTTCCCCACCCCTGGCCTGGACACTCCAAAGTATTCTGTACTTACCTTAAACTAAGGCTTTCTGCCCTGGCTCTAATAGGTATAGTTTGCATTGGTTTCTCCTGTTCCTGACTTCTCCCATCTTGCCCTGCCAAAAGATACCTGCTTCTCTCTGGACTCTGGAGCCTGTGTTTATGAGTGTATCCTGGTACAGCCCTCACTACAGGGTCTCTGACAGTAGTGTTGTTGCCTAGCCATAGTTATGTCCCTTTCCATATTATTTTTGACAAAATCAGTTTTTTTCATAGGCAGATAAAGGATCCCTGTCTTGCTCAGTACACAGCTGACAAATGTCTGACTCTCTTTTCCACCCTTCCCCTCATTTCCCTCCCCATGCTCTCCAGTTGTTTGACAAATGATCCCATTTATGTTACAAATTAACTCCTCATGTTTTTGAGATGTTTGCTTGTGGATGACAAACTAGGGGTTGTAGGGAGCAGAAGTCATAAACTATTCAGGAAATGTTTCTGGCAGTGGGTGAGGAGGACCTCAGCTGCTTCAGAGAAAGAAATGAAAAGAGGTTTGTTTTAGGGAATATATTTGGGGGGGGCAGCGCGGAGCCAAGATGGTGGTGTGAAAGCAGGGATTTACCGGAGCTCTCTTACAAATTCTGTCAAATACCTCTAAAAAAGTGAATCTGAGCAGATTTGAGAGAGGTAGAAGCCACTAGGAGACTGAGTGTGGCAGATTTCCAAGCCAGGAGACTCTGCAGGGTCGACAGGGTGGATCTGTGGGCTGGGATAGCACCAGGTGAGGAACAAGCAGCAGAACCTAGCCTGTGGACTGGTCTGGGAGAGTGCTGAGCCTGCAGAACTAAACCATACCTGAGCAAGAGCAGGCCTGGGGCCGAATTGCCAGCTGCAGTGGTGAATCCCAGGCTTCTCAGCCCAGGATGGGAGTCTTTTGGAGCTATGTGAGACAGAAGTGCAGAGCCTGTGGCCATGGCAGCAGCTAGTTCTGGAGCTCTCAGCCCACAGTCTAAAGGTTTGAAACTCACCTTCTTGAACTTCCAGGAGCCATGATGACCAGGTAAAATGGCTCTTATCCCTCCTTTGAATAACCAGAAAACACTACCCTAGGAGAAAACCTGGAATAGAGGAGCCAGAAGTGAGGGTTCAGTTTAGCTCAGGAGGCTAAGGAGACCCCTTCTTGAGGTGACGGAAGGAGACCAGTGCAAGAAGGGAGGCATCCCAGCAAGCCCCACCTTAGCAGACCAGTGGGAGTTCATTTGCCCCAGGGGGGTGGAGCCAGCAAGCGCCATCACCAGGACCCCAGGCTGCCTTTGCACAGCCGGGGAATTAGCAGACACCAGTGCAGAAGGCTGAGACCACCGGTACTATAGCCCAGCCCTAGCAGAAGAAGAGACTTTCAGGAGCTAAACCACCCCTCCCCCACACCTCACTCTCTAACTCCGGAGGAAATTCAGAAAGATATCACTGGGCCTCAGTCCTTGGCACACACCAGCCAGCTTCAGCTTAGCACCAGGAGAGGAGCAGCATTATATAGACTCCAGCTAACAAAACCAGAGGCCGCAGCACACAAAGCCAGTAACCAGGCGCCTAGCTCCCAACACAAGAAGTTTGGGACAGAGTCCCCTGGGCCCCAGAAGCAGAGATCCACTTAAAAAGCCAGGAAAAAGGCAACCACCATGAAGATGCAATCCAGAAAAACAAGGACCATTGATTCTTATTGTGGAGACAGGGAAGATCAAAATACCAATTCAGAAGACAGCATTGACACTATACCTACATCTGAAACCTCAAAAAGGAATATGAACTGGTCTCAAGCCCAAAAGGCATTCCTGGAAGAGCTCAAAGAGGATTTTAAAAGCCAAATTAGAGAGGTAAAAGAAAAAATGGGGAAAAAAATTCACTGATGAGAACAAATCTTTAAAAAGTAAAATTGGTGAAATGGTTAAAGAGGTACAGAACCTAATTAGAGAAAATGACTCCTTGAAAAGTAAAATTAGCCAAATGGAAAAGGAAGTACAGAAGCTAAATGAAGAAAATAATTCATTAAAAATTAGAATTGGGCAAGTAGAAGCTAATGACTCTATGAGGCATCAAGAATCAGTCAAACGAAATCTAAAGAATGAAAAAATAGAAGAAAACGTGAAATATCTCATTGGAAAAACAACTGACCTGGAAAACAGATCCAGGAGAGACAATCTAAGAATTGTTGGTCTACCTGAAAGCCATGATGAAAAAAGCATCCTGGACAGTATCTTCCAAGAAATCACTAAGGAAAGCTGCTCTGAGGTCTTAGAATCAGAGAGATCACCCCCTGAAAGAGATCCCAAATTGGAAAACCCAAGGAATATTGTAGCCAAATTCCAGAATTATCAGGTTAAGGAGAAAATACTACAAGCAGCCAGAAAGAAGCAATTCAAATATGGTGGAACTGCAGTTGGGATCACGTAGAACCTTGCAGCTTCTACATTAAAACATTGGAGGGATTGGAATATCACGTTCCAAAAGGCAAAGTTTCTTGGACTACAATCAAGGATCAACTACTCAGCAAAATTGAGCATAATTTTTCAGGCAAGGAGGTGGATATTCAATGAAATAAGGGAATTCCAGACCTTCCTGATGAAAAGGCCAGAGCTCGATGGAAGATTTGATCTCCAAATACAAACTCAAGAGAGACATAAAAAGGTAAACAAGGGGAAAAATGCTAGTTAATCAATAAGGCTGATTAGTTACATCTTTTATATTTGTTTTATATATATGTCTGTCTATCTTGAGAATAGTATAGTTATTATGACAATTAAAGTGAATACTCATAGTCAGAGGGTGTGAGTATAAATTAACATGATGATAAAAAAAGTGTTCTGGGAGATGAGGTGAGGAGGTAGAAGAGGGTAAATTATATCGCATGAAGAGGCACAAAAGCATATTATAGTAATGGGAGGGAGAAGAGCAGTGTTTGAGCTTTACTCTCATCGGGTTTGGTTCAAGGAAGGAATAACATACTCTGAAAAGTATAGAAATCAAACTTGTCCTATAGACAGTAGGTGAGGAAAGGGGAAAGAAAAGGGGGGAGAGAGTGGTTAGAAGGGAGAGAAGTAGCAAGGAGAAAATGGTAAGATAAGGGAGGGGTGTCATAGGGAGGGAAATTTGAGGGACACAGTGGTCAAAAGCAAAACTCTTTTGAGAAGTGGAAGGGAGAAGGGAGAAATAAAAGCATAAACGGGAGGGAAATAAGATGGAGAAAAAGACACAGATAGTAATCATAACTATGAATGTGAATGGGATGAACTCTCCCATAAAATGGAGGCAGATAGCAGAATAGATTAAAAATCATAATTCTACAATATTTGGTTTGCAACAAATATTTGAAACAGAGGGATACACACAGGGTAAAGGTAAAAGCCTGGAGTAGAATCTATTATGCTTCAGCTGAAGTGAAAAAAAAGCAGGGATAGCACTCCTAATCTCAGACAAAGCAAAAGCAAAGATAAATCTAATTAAAAGAGATAAGGAAACTATATCCTGCTAAAATACACCATAGACAATGAAGTAATATTATTACTTCACATATGCACCAAGTGGTATAGCATACAGATTCTTAGAGGAGAAGTTAAGGGAGTTACAGGAAGAAATAGACAGCGAAACTATACTAATAGGAGGCCTCAACCTCCCCCTCTCTGAACTTGATAAATCTAAGCTCAAAATAAACAAGAAAGAAGTTAAGGAGGTGCACAGAATTTTAGAAAAGATGGATACAAAAGACCTCTGGAGAAAACTGATTGGGGATATAAAAGAAATGTAATTGGAAAGGGTACATGGTTTAAGGCACAGGACTAGGGAAAGAAACCTTGGGAGGTGTTGTGGAAAGCAGACTCTGAACAAGAAGAATAGCTTTTCAAACCTTTCTTTCCCTTTATATTTAATGCTATTTTCCTGCTTTATGTCTTTTCCTCTTATAGTCCCCCAGTTCCTCATTCTCTCAATTCCTTTTGTGCTAAATCTTTCAGCCTTTTGCATGAAGTTTGCTTTGCTTTATTATTCTGTTCCAGTATTTGTGAAATTGCAGAAAGTCTCCAGATAATTATAGCACATGCACTGTATACATTTACTTTCAAAGCAAGTACCTAGTTTCAATGCTAGCATATAATACTTGACTCCTTTATTTCATGTCCCTGGTCATGTGATCTGTTTCCTGAGATGGTTTCTGGTCTTCATCTAATACAGTGCTTTATACATAATAGGTCTTCAGATTTAATTATCATTCAGTTTAATTATTTAATGGATTATGATTTTCCATCTGTATAGAATTAAACAGCACATTCTAAAAGATATGTTTTATATATGTGTGTGTATGTATCCATACATGCATATAGAAGTTTAACTAGAGTATAATTCACTGTGGGCAAAGAGAAAATATCAAGGACCCTAGAAGTAAGACAATGACTTACTTTCAAAAGAACACATTTTTGGAGAAAGCCAAGTGTCAAAAGATAGAATATTTATTATATTGAATGTCAGCCACCTGATTTTACTCTTCAAAAAAAGAAATACAGAGAAAATTGGGGGAAAGTTTTAGTTAAATCACCCTATAGCTGTAGAAAACAAGAAAGCGATGTACTGTGAACACCTGGAGCTCTGTATCATAGGATCTTCACCATTAGCTTACATTACATACCATAATATATATTAAAATTAACTTATCCAGGCAAGAATTTATGAAATAATTTCTTCTCAGCTGATAATTTTGTCTTTCAGAAAGTAAAAGAAAGAAGAAGGTGATTCGTTACTCTGGATCTAATTTTGATCAATAGTAAAGAAAGAGTAAGTTGGTGAAGTAGAAACAGAGCCTTAGAGAAAAAATGACTGTACCATGTTTTAGTTAGTAATTGCCAAGGAAGAGAATGAGTAAGTAGGCATACTTTAGACAAGCCAATTTCATACAGTTCAGAGAAAAGATAGGCACAATATGGCCTGAGATGCTAAAAAGAAACATGATTGAGGAAAATGGTAGGTTTTCAAGTGAAATTCTGACAACACAATAAAAAATATTATCTTAGTAAGAAAAGGACATATTCTTAAAAGACCCATGTAGTTGCAATGGCAGATCTGTGATAAGCTTGGATTTTAAAAGGACATGTTCAAAAGATGGAAGCAGGCTCATATAACCAACAATAAAAATTTAAAAGCAAAGAAACTAATGTAGCACACAAGAATAAACTCAAGGAGTCTGAAGCCTAGAATGAACTGAGGTTCTACCAGAAAAGAAAGTGAAAACAACAAAATAGCATAATGCTATCTTTGAATATTTGAAGAGCTAACAGTTTAAAAAGAGAGCAAACACACACACACTCATGACATTATATATACGATATTAGACTTTATATATTTATGTATTTAATGTCTAATCTCTGTTTTGCCTGTATGTGTATACACACACACACACACACACTCACACACTAGGAGAGGAAGAGCTACAGAAAAGAACTGGACTGATTGTTGGACGGGAGGCACAATTTGGTTCAGTATAAGAAAGAACTTTCTAATAATCAGAGCTAATCAAAAAGAGAGTATATAAACATGGAGGAAGGGTTGGAGGAACAAGTGTAAGGTGAACCTCACTTTTACTTAAAACAGTTAAACATACATACACACACACATTCAGGCACACACATACAGTGTTTAATATAGAAATACATTAACTCAAGAGCTAGGCTTTCTTGATTATGTTGTTACAAGTTTTTTGGGTTTTCTCCCCCCTTTCTCAGTCAGTTGGGGAAGTAAGGAATGAGAGGGCTTAGCAATAGTGCTGCCTCCCAAAAAGTGGGCCATTGAAACACTCAAAAATGCACAGAAGAGAACAGAATAAAGTTCTGAAGGAAGTACAGACAAGGGGGACAGTTTTTTAAATCTTTTTAAAAAATATTTATTTTCACATTTTTTTTTAAAATTTTGAATTCCAAACTTTGTCTCCTTTCAGCCCCTCCCCCATCCACTGAGACGGCAAGCAATATATCAATTATATATATGAAATCATGTAAAACATATTTCCATATTAGCCATGTTAAAAAATTAAAGAAAAAGTAAAAAAAAATTATACTTCAGCTTACACTCTGAATTCATCAGTTCTCTCTCTGGGGGTGGACGGCATTTTTCATCATGGGTCTTTTGGAATTGTCTCGAATCATTGTATTGATCAGAGTAGAAAGGGGACAGTTTTGAAAGTAATATATGGAATTTCCTGTATACTTAAAAAAATAATAAAAGCAGTATGAAATAGAGATGGACAATTTCCTATATATGGTCCTTTTTGTATTTCTGACTGCACATGTAAAATGTACTTTTTTGGTGTTTAAACTTAGGTAAAAAAATTAAAAACAAAATAAAGTACATGCATTCTACAAAAAAAGTATTTGTTGGAGGTGGTTGTTGGGGCCTGATATTGACACCAAGATGCATTTGTTAGTGAATCTATACCTGTTACATAAAAAGGCCCCTGACTAACAGGGCCCAGATGAGTTCTGGCTGCATAACTCTATGTTGGACAAGGTCTACATGATTTCCTGACTTTCTCCATCATTTCAGGATCAAGTGCCAACTTTGTTTCTTGTTCCACTTGATTTGTTTTTCTGTTTTGTTCAATTACTAATATTGCAATGATATTGTTTATCGTTTTCATTGTAAATATGTGCTATTTCAGCAACATTGTGGATTAAATAGACTTTTATGGGCTAGCCTGGGAACCTAAGCACCATTCAGAAATTTTTTCTTGGGGAAAAATAATTCCAAGTTCCAAACTTGAACTTTTGGAACACAGAGCCTTTGTAAGTCGGTAACTTCCTGTGTGTAGGCTCTTAACAGGGAGGACAGATAAACGATTCCTTCAGTTCACTAAAAGTGTATGGTTATTCTCCATGGTACAGCAGTTTATCTCTTATGTATGTGTCCTAGAAAGACTGTTGACGAATTTATCTGTGCACACTGGAATAATACCTTAACTGACTGGCAGTCGGGCTCTAAACGTTTATTAAATGCTCCCTTAGTACAGTACTGGGCACTGGAGACACAAGGAAAGGTAGAAAATAATCCCCGCACTTGAGCTCACAGTCTACTGGGGGAAATGACATATAAATAACTACGCATAAACAAGCTAAATATAGGATCAATTGAAAATAATCAACAGAGAGAAAGCGTGAGATTCAAGCGGGATTGAGGAAGACGTCACTCAGGACAGTTACGCTTTGCTAGTTTGTTTTGTAACTTACCTGTACCTAGGAGCTTAGGATTAGATGACTCTAAGATCTCTTTTAGTTCTGCATTAGTCAGTTCCTCTGCCCTATCTCCCTTCCTCAAAGCTCACCTAGATCTCAAACAAGGAAGGAATTGTAGCCTGTAGCTGCCACTTCACTTCTCTACTCCTAGAGAAATGTGTCCTGTCCCAAGAGCACTAGTAATTGTAATAAACTGAGGAAATAACTCAATTTGCTTCTGGAATAGGGTGGAGGACCTCTGACCCAAGCGTAGCAAAGGCCTAAAGCCGTGCCCTAGTTGTTTTTAAGAGAAAAAAAATCATCTTAAAGAAGGAAATTATTACTGAAAATTTCAGAACCTGAAGGAATTTCTTGAGTCAGGTTATTCAGTTCCTAAACATGAAAAATTGCATAGGTTTTTTTTTTTGTATTTTTTTTTCTTGTGTAGTATCAGCGATGCAGACTCTGGGACCGGTTACACGAAGAGCATATCCACGCAGGACGAACAGTTCAGGTAAGGATATTAAATTGTATCTGCTAAATCTACAAAAAATAAAAATTTTTTTTTTTTTTGCTGAAGTGAATATAAGAATCACATAACTATGAAGCTAGTCCTTTGGTCAAAGTTATTTCTCACAAAGTCTGTGATTTATAAAATGGAAAATTTATTACGTCAGTATTAGCAAACAGTGAGCTCCCTTTGTCATAGTCATACCTTTGTACTATCGGAAGATGTCATTTATATTGCTTAAAATTTTGAAGGTATGAGAATCTTTTATTTCTCAATAAATGCCTATTTAATTCATCAGTTGATCCCTATAAAGGTCTTGGAATAATTTTCATGTTTTTGGTTTGATGAGATTTCTCTTAGAAAACATCTAAAATAATACATGTTTCTAGATATAAATACAAATTCATAGCCTGCCTCATGGTTTGGGACTGGACCTCTGAATCCATCTAACCCAACCAGACTTAAATAGGAATCTCTTCCATGGCATCCTCAGCAAGTGATCATCCAGTGCTCACGGGAGGATACCTAGCAAGAAGGAACTCTGTTTCCCAAGGAATTCTGTTCCTCTTCTGGATAGCTCTAAAATGAGAAGTTTTCCCATCAGCTTCCATCTACTGCTCCTACTTTTGCCCTCTGAGGTCAAGGAGAATTAATTTTTTTAACTTATTTTTTTTCCCAATCAGCAAGCATTTATTTTTCCTTCCTCCACTGGGGAAAAAGAAAAAAGGGGAAAAAAACCTTTGTAACAAATATGCATATTCAAGCAAAACAAATTCTATATTGACCATTGTCAGAACTGTGTCTCACAGAATGAATTTTTTCAAATAAATTTTTGTTGATATCTTCTTTTTTAAAAAATTTCCCCTCACATTTCATCCTTCTCCCCTCCCAGAAAGCCATTCCTTATAACAAGTAACTTAAAAAAAAAAACAAAAGAGAAAAGAAATCCACAAAACCAATCAGTACATCAAAAAAAGAAATCTGACAGTGTATGCAGTATTATACACATAAGAACTCACCCCCTCTACAAAGGAGTAAAGGGGAATGTTTTCTCATATCTCTTCTTTGGAGCCAAACTTATTCCTTGTAAGTTTGTAATATACATTTTCTATCATCTTCATTTACATTGTTGAGGCAGCAAGCATAGAGAGCAGTACTTGGAGTAAGGAAAGCCTCAGTATGAATCCTATCTCACACATTACCCTGGGCAAGTCACCTAATCTCTTTGTGGCTCTGTTTCATCATCTGTAAAATGGAGATAATGATAGCACGGCAGCTTTCTGGGTGGTTGTGAGTTAATGTATGTGAAGCATTTTGCAAACTCTGAAGTGCTATATGAAAGCTATTATTATTATTGTAGTCATCATATATATTGTTTTCTTGATTCTGCCGAGTAGAATGAATTTAATCCTCCTTCCACATGATAGCCCTTCAAACACTTGAAGACAACTAACATATCTAAGATAATGAAGTCTTTTTTTTTTTTTTTTACTGGGCTAAGCACATATAGTTTGCTTGTGGCACATTCTCACCATGCCACATAGGTATATACAAACAAGTGTTCCACCTCCATGTCTGTGAACTCTTAAATTTTCTTATTTAATCGTTCTACTTCTCTCCTTTCCTTGCAACCACAAACCCTGTTCTTTGTCCTTACTATGGTTTCTCATCCCTCAGTTCTTTTCCAGGCCATCACCCCTGCACTGGATATACATGTCTTGACCCCTTGATGAGCCATAGTTCAACTATACACCATTCTCTTCTCTTGAATCCCTTGTCCCCTTATCCTATCACCAGTCTTGCATTGCCAAGTCTCATCTTGCATTATTCCCATCATCTACTGCCTTCATTCCTGCTCATGTGCTGTTGAACACGTTGGAGAAAATCATCAAACTGTGTCATTGGCTCTATTACAGATTTGTTTACATAGTTACAGTCCTTTCACACCTCCCTAATAGGTTCATTTCCTACACACCCCAGTGCCTTTTCCAAACTTTTTCGTCCTTCCTTCCTCTGGCCTTCTCAGCTGAAAATATCACCTCACACTTTACTGAAGAAATGGAGGCCATGCTACAAAGAGCCTCTTTATATTATTAATACCTTCTCCTCATCCCACATCACTCAGTTTTCCGCCACTATCTCCCCCCTTATCGCTGGCCCTTCTCCTAATCCTGCTCTAGAACAATCCCATTCTGTCCCATGTTCTTTTTCACATTGCCCCCTTGATCATCCTCTCACTCATCTTCAGTCTCTCTCTGTCTACTGCTTGCTTACCTACTTCCTACAAATAGGCCTGCATCTCCTTCCTCAAAAAACGCTCACTTAATCTGCCCATCTCTGCTGGCTCTCATCCTGTATCTCTTTTTCCTTTTGTAGCCAAGTTCATCTATAATCAGTGCTTCCATTGCCTTTACCAAGTTTAGTGAGGATTTTCTCAATTTTCAACCTTCTAGACCTCACTGTAGAACACCCTCTTCTCCTTGATACTTTCGTATCTCTAGGTTTTCATAACATGACTGTCTCCTGGTTTTCCTCCTACCTGCCTGATCATTCCTCTTCAGTCTCCTTTGCTGGATCTTCATCCACTAACTGTGAGTGTCCCCCAAGCTTCTAACCAGCACTCTCTTTTTTTCTCTGTATACTACATCACTTGGTGATCTCATGCATACCCTGTTCAGTTATCTCTATACAGCTGATTCCCAGATCTACTTATCCAGCCCCACCCTCTCTCTCAGTCTCCAGCTGCTTATCTTAAACTAAACTTGCCCCAAACTGAATTCCTTATCTTTCCCCCAAAGTCCTCCCCTCTTCCTGATTTTCATATTACTATCTACAGCACCATCATCATCCTTCCAGTCCCTCAGGCTCACACATAGTGGGTCTTAGTTGACTCCTTACTCTCTCACCCCCCATATGTAATCTGTCGTGAAGTCCTGCCAGTTTTACCTTCATAGCATCCATCGTATACTCTCCCTTCTGTTCTCTGACATTGTACTGGCATGAGTCCACTACCGTAGCACCACCCTAGTGCTAGCTCTTATCACTTCATGCCCAGATAATTTCTTAAAGTAGTCTTCTGGTTGGTTTCCCTGCCCAAGTCTCTCCCTGTTGTAGTCCATCCTCCACTCAGCTGTCGAACTGACCTTTCCAAAGTGCAGCTCTGACAACATCACCTCTCCCCCGCACCGGTTCAATAAACTCCAGTGTCTCCCTATTACCTCCAGGACTAAATATAAAATCTCTTATTTGGTTTTTGAAGTTCTCCATAACCACTCCTCGTTTTCCATTCTCTCTATAGCTCGCTCCCCACATGTACTCTGTTATACAGTAACACTAGTCTCCTCATTGTTCTTTACACAAAACGTTTCTGTCCCAACTCTAGGCATCGTCACAGGCTCTCCCCCATGCCTAGAATTCTTTTCCTCGTCATCCCTGTCTCTTGGTATCTCTCTCTTCCTTCAACTTCCAGCTAACATCCCATTGTGAGAATATCATAGGTGAGGTACCAAGAAGGAACAGAACTCACATTTCCCACCAAACTCACCCTTCTTATGAATTTCTTTATTTCTATCAAGAGCACTAGTGCCACCCAAATTCATGTCCTTGTATTTGTATCCCCAGTGCTTAGCACAGTGCCTGGCACATAGTTGGTGCCTAATGCATGCTGGTTGCCTGATTGGTTGACCCTTCTCTGTATGGAAACTATATTCTCAACATTTTTCCTCAAATGCTTCTAAAACTGAACACAATACTCAAATGTGTTCTGAACTCAAACTTCTCTCATTTAGTATACATATCCTTTTCTTATTATAACTTAGGATCAATTTTTGGGGGGGGTTATGTTATACTATTGATTTCTATTTACCTTGAAGTCCACCAAAAAAAACCCTTTAGATCTTTTATACAGAAAAAAAAAATTATCTGCCCATGCTACCCTTGCTATCTTGGATTTTTTATACCAAAGTAGATTTCAGACTTAGTAGTCCCCCCTCCCCCAGAATCAAAGAGGTAAACAGTCAGGAGTCACCCTGAACCTACTGAGCCTTCCATCTAGCTGTGAGAGAAATGATTATTAATAACCAATATCTTGAGGAGATTCAGAGCACTCCCCTTCCTAATTTCAGATTTGAAAAAGTTCAGTCTCTTGAAAGACATTACTGATAATGAGATTGAATTAACACTCCTCACCTTGGTCAGACTCCACCTAATCTTACAAGGAATTTAATCTAAGGCGGGAGTGCCGTAGTGTTCTAGCAAGCTTGGTTAGAGACAGATCCTTTTGTCTAGATAGCCCAAGGCTATTTACGATAACATTGCTCTCAGCCCCTTACTGAACACCTACTCTTTGGGAAGAGTATATAAACTGTGATCCCACCACTGTGATTGTCTTTGGTCAAAAAGAGATGGCCAAATGACCATCCTTTTACTAATAACCTGCTGGCTTTATTGTTAAATTACCCAGAAACTTATTCCACTCCCCCCCCCCAACATTTTTAATCGTCACAGCTGACAAAGACTGGGGCCTACAGCTGTCTACTGGAGTTGCACTTAGGGCGAATCTGCAGCTGTGTTGCGCGGACCTAAACTGAGGTTTAGAGCCTAGAAAGACCAGGAGGCAAGTAATCAGATTCCACCCTTGATCAGACCCTCTTAGGGCCCCCTGAAAGTTTGCAGCTCTCTAGCACAAGCCAGGATTCCTGTGATCAATGACAAGTATAGCACTGAAGAATGTAGGTGCAGCAGGACCTCAGTAAGACAAGCCAGGATCGTACAATGCTATGACAACCCTATCGGAAAAGCCCTAACAGAGCCTGGTCCTATATCTGTAGTCCCTATCTGGAGAGAAAGGCTAGTAAAATGAGTAAGTTAAAAAAGTTAAAGCGCTATCATGATGCCATGGATGCTCAACACACGAACCCCAAAGAGGAAAATAACTAAAAAATCTTCAAAGCAAAACATAGCTTGGCCACATGATTAGTTAGAATTCCTAAAATAAATTAAGGTGGCATTTAAAAAAAAGTGTTTATAACATTATAATTTATATCGGACACTAGAGGAATTGGAAAAGAAGTGAGAGCTTTGGAAGACTTAAAAAGAGAATTAACAACTTAGCACGATGGGTACAGAAGCTTTCCCAAGAAACAGACTCCTGTTAGATTAGACCAAAAAGAAGTTGATGCCTCCTTGAGTCAACAAGAAATATTTTTTAAAAGTTAAAAGATTGAAAAAATAGAGAAAAATGCAAGATATCCCATAATAAAAAAAAAAAACTGACCTCCAAAACAGATCAAGGAAAAATAAGAATCGCTGATCAAAGCAGAGCCAAGATGGCTAAGTGGTAGGGAGCAATGTGGTAAATTCCACTCCACAGACTCCAAACAGATTTAAATAATATACCAGACTGAATCCTAATGGGGAAATCTAGAAACAGCCACATCAAATCATTTGTCTAGTGTATCTTGGCATAGGGAGGCAGGGAGAGAGGCCTGCGGACACTGGGACTAGTGTCCAGTCAGGAGCACACCCCTCCTGAGCATTGCCATACCCAGGGAGAGGCTGTGCATCAGCAGAACAGGAGATCTTAGACCCATGAGGGGCAGAGCAATGGGGACAGGTGCAGATTAGCAGCTTTGTCTCCTGCTACCCAATTCCAAGTCACAGATCCAGTGCATACTGAAATGGAAACTTGTGCAGAATAGGGGAGAGTCTGAGCAGTGTATGGAAAAAGGAAGAAGTTCAGAAGCAAGCAGCAGCAGCAGCATTGTGGGGCAAACCCCAGGCTCAGAGCACTGTCTTACTTCCAACATCTAGCCCAGCCTGCAGGGGAATAACCAAGGCATAAATTCCAGACCAAGGGGGAACTTTCCAGACTTTCCAGCCGGCTGACAGGGTTCAAGTCCAGCAGCAGTCTGCTCTTCCTTAGACCCAAACCAGGTCAGGAACTTGCAGATCTCAGACCAGGAGGGCAACAGTAAGACCTTGCCATAAATCAAACCTCTTTATGGGCACTGACAGCCTAGAGGTCCGTGAGATACTAGAATAACACAACACTCCACACCCCAAGAAAGCAGCAGCAGGCCGAACGCAGACCTTCCCTCCAGAAATGCTAAAGAGCTCAGACCTAACATCAAGTCTAAAAGAATGAGCAAGTAAAAAAAATCACATCATAAAGAGCTATTATGGTGGCAAGGTAGCTTGCCAAACCCAAAAGAAGAATGGCTCCAAAACATCTACTTGCAAAGCTTTGGAGAAATATAAAGATCAGGCAAAAATTCAACTAGAATTCCTAGAAAAAATGAGGCAAGAGTTTATAAAAAGAGTTAAAAAAATTTTTAATAAATGAAATGAGAGCACTTGAGGAGGAAAATGGAAAAGAACTAAAAGTTGGCATAAGTGGAACGACCAAATAGAAGCCAGTGATTTTCTGAGGTAATGAGAAATATTGAAAGCAAAGTTGACAGACTGAGAGGAAAATATAAAGGTATCTCATAGCAAAAACAATTGACATGGAAAACAGATCAAGGAGAGGAAAAAAAACCTCCCTGGTAACATTATAGCCAAAATCCAGAGTTTCCAGGTTATATATATTTAGCAGCCACTTTTGGAACAAAGAACTTGAAATACATTATTCTAGAAGTCAAAGGATATGACTTAGAGCCAAGAATAACTTACTCAGCAAAATTGAGTATAATGCTACAGGGGAGAAATGGACCCTTAATGAAATAAGGGACTTCCAAGCATTGCTGATAAAAAGATCAGAGCTGCAGAGAAACTTTGAAGTTCAAACACAAGAGTGAAGAGAAACATAAAAAGGTAAACATGAATAAACAATGATAAAGAACTAGATAAGGATTAACTGCTTACATTCCAATATAGGGAAATGATGCCTATATCCCCTCTGAACCTTATCATCATCAGGGCTCATACAGGGAGTCCAATTAAACAAAGCCTAAGAGTGGTTCTGCTTTATCTTGATGATCTTAAGAAAAGAACAGAAAGAGAATGGAAGAAAAAGACAGTGGGCGGTAGGGGAGATGGGCAAGAAGGAAAAGGAAGGGTAGGAGAAATTATCTTGCATTTAAGTACACATCTGTACAAACTAGGAGGAGACAAGAAGGGGAGTGGCAGATACTTGAAATATACTCACATCAACACTGGTCAAAAAGACAAAGAATACATACACAGTTGAGTACAGAAGTAGTTTCAACAGGAAAATAGCGTAAGGGTAATGGAGTGAGGGAGGATTAAAGAGACGGCAGGTTCAAGGAGGGATTAATGCTGAGCAAAGCAAACTAAGGAGGTACAGAAATATTTAGAGCTCTTTTTCAGGTGTCAGAGAATGAGAATCTGAGGGGATGCTCATAAATTGGGGAATGGATGAATCAGTTATAATATGTAAATGTAATGGAATACTATTATGCTGAGCCCTTTATCAGTGTATTGACCAACCACCATTCCAGAGGACTAATGATGAAACATGCTCACCAACTCTTGATAGGGAGATGAAGGACTCAGAATGCAGGATGAGACAAAGTTTTTTTGGACATAGCGAAAGTAGAAATTTATTTTGATTGACTAGTCAAATTTGTAATGGGGAGCAAAAGAATTATTGGACTACCTGAAAGCCATGACCAAAAAGATATGGAGATAGGAGATAGAGTGCTGTGCGTGAGGAAAAGCAAGGAGATCATTCTGGGTGGATTACAAAATACAGGAAAAGGAGTAATGAATAGCAGATTTGGAAAGGTAATTTGGAGCCAAGTTATAAAGGACTTTAGAAAACAAACAGAAATTCATATCTGATCCTAAAGGTTTATTGAGTAAGAGGGACTTGCTCAGAACTGTGCCTTAGGAATATATATTTAGCAGTTATGTGGAGGGAGACTGAAGACTGGTAGACCAGTTAGATGGATTGCAGTAGTCCAGGTAACAGATGATGGGCCTAAACTCGGGTGATTCTTCTCCTTTCTTCCTGACTGCTCCTTTTTATTCTCATGTCCTGAATCATCATCCGTATTATGCACCCTAACTGTGGGATGACCCTGTCCTGGGTCTCCTTTTTCTCTCTGCACTCTCTCATGATGACCTCATTAGCTCATCCAGTCCCAGTTTTTCTCCTGAATGCTAGTCTTTCATCACCAGCTAATTAGACATCCTCTGAATGGGTGTCAGAAACTGTGATTGTTCTTCATGGCATACAAAAAGACATACTACAATACAATGAGAAACGGCATTCTGGGTCACTTCAAAATGTTCCTATATGGCTAACATGAATAAAAATCTGTCATCTTAAGAGTATCACTGAGACTTTGTGAATGGAACTTGTAACTCTTAAGTTTACATTGTTAGTTGTAAGTACTCTGTTTCAAATACATAGTTGATATATAATATTCGTTAAATGAATATCGGATAAGCGGCAGTATCTGTTCTTTATTTTTGTGATTGAACTAACGATTCTTATTTGCATGATGTCTTCTGCTTTCTGATGTTTAAAAGACAAGTGAAAGTGTTGTTATGCTGATGTTAGTGCACTAGAATAAGTATTTTACCGTGATACAAGTAAAACATTGTCTAGATCTTTGTTTTAATTAAATACTTAGGACTCTGGAACTCTCACTAATAAATTACATGATATCTAGAATGTGTTTGCTCTAAACTGTTTAAACATTTACTGACAGACTTGCGTTGTTTGTCTGCAAAAAGAAATCAGATTAATTATTGTGATACCAAATGTTCTCCACGGGACGCTTAGCTCTCAAAATTATGTGTTTTAAAAGTACATTAGGAATCCATAAGTCAATATCGACCCAGGGCATCCACTGCAGGTTTTAGACAAATATATGCATAGCCACTCTACATTTAATCCCTAGGTACATAATTAGCTATTTTCCAGAAATTTCAATTAACACAGAATAATTGCTTTTTGATGATTATAGAAATATAATTAAGTATAGATATGTATAAATTCTTATCTTTTATTCTTTATAAGTTAAATGAAATTTAAGAAAACTTATAACACTTTAATGCTGTTGAAATGATCCTGACATTTGTCATCTGTAATAAGATAATTTTTTTAAAAGCCCTGTGTTGGTGGCTAGTAGAATTTATTCAAATTGTTTTTAGTGTAGACTGGCATTACAGAAGCCTTCCCTGGTCCTGCTTAATAATAGTGCCTTCTGTCTGAGATCATCTCCAGTTTTATCTTTTATATATCCTGTTTGTACATAGTTGTTTTATCCTTGAGGACAAAGATTGTTTGGGGGACTGTTTTCACTATTCTTTGTATCCCTAATGTTTGGCACAGTACCTAGAAGGCATTTAATAAATTTATTAAATGATTGGGACCTCCTAAATTTTAGCTAATGTTGACTTGAAGGCATGTTGCTTTGTGTAGCACTTCCAGATTATAGCTTCTCACTAACTTCCTTCTCAGCCAGCTAGGGTAAGATATTAAGATAATGGCAAGAGATTATATAAATTAAAAACATTTTTAATTCTTGGGTTCCTTCATTCATTTAGCCATTGAATACCTTCTCTTTTACTGGCACAATATTCATATAGGGACTGTATAAATCTTGATATTAAGAAGATACAATTCAGATAGTTCTCCTGGATTATCCATAGACTAAGCTTTATTTTCTCTGGAGAGAACATTATCCTGCATTTCCAGGAACTATGTTTATTTTTCTTTTTTTTCTTTTAATTTAAAAACAATTTCAAGTAACAAGTATTTTAAAAAATTAATTTGTCCCTCTCAATCCCTCTTCCCCCAACTTAAATTTAAAAACAAATTCCTCTATACCTATCTGCATAACCCAGCAAAACAAATCCCCACATTAGCCATGTCTGAATATTGTATATATCTTTCTGCTTTTTAAGCTCCTCACCTTTAAGAGTCAAGAGGTAAGTGGTCTGTTTCATCAGTCATTCAATATTTATTAAACACTACTATGTGCCAGACACAGTGCTAAGTGCTAGGGACTCAAAAAAGAGGCAAACAACAGTCTCTGACTGCAGGAATCTTACAGTCTAGGGGACTCCTAGTTTATTATTAATTTGATCAAAGTTCCAAAGTCATTCAAAGTTGTTTTTCTTTATAACGTTGTAATCATTGTATAAATTGTTCTAGTTCTGCTCATTTCTTCCTGCATAATTTTCTCTGAAATTGTCTAGTAATTTTCCATTCCATTCATAGAATACAGTTTTGCCAGTCCCCAAAAGGAGGATACCCTCTTAGTTTCCAAATTTTGGATACCATGAAAAAAGCTACCATAAATAGTTTTGTACATATATATTCTTTTTCTCTTTCTTTGTTTCTTGGAAGAGTATAGGCCTATGAGAGACTGTGTCTTTAAATGTATGCTTTCATCCTTTCTCCAGAGGGCATCCCTAAAGGACCATTTAGTAGGTAGTTTGGAAACTTGCAAAGGGGTCTATTTGGCTTTCCTTCACAGTGAGTGTTCATTAAATACCCAATGTGTCCATAACACTAGCACTCTAGGTGCTGGCTGAGATATGTAGTTTGGTTAAGCCATGTTTCTTATTATCATAGACTTCAGAGTGCACTAAACAGAAATCACACATGTATTTTTTTCAATTATAAACACTTGCCTGTGAGAAATGTGTAAGAAAGGTATAAGCACAATACTTTATGAGATCCAAAGATGAAAAGATCATTATCATCTGAGGGAATTATGAAAGTTTTCATAGAAGAAGTATTTCATTTGAGTTTTAAAGGATGAATAAAAGTTCAGCAGTGTGAAAAAGAAGAGGGAATTCTCAGTACAGGGAACAGCGAGAAAAGGCATGAAAACAAAATTTGAGGTTGAGTATGGGGAGCAGTTAATAGTCATATTTGGCTAGAGCAGAGGTGTCACACACCTTGGCCTATAGCCTGAAACAGACTAAAATGTAATTAGGGATATTTAACAAAATAAAAATACAAGAGAACATAAATAATAATCCATATGTTCTTATTTTATAACAAACAAAAAATACAATAGAACATAAAACTACATGTAATATGTGATATTCTTAGTTGAAGTACTACTGGCAGGGATTCTTATGTATGCTTACCAACTGTATGTCTTTTTGAGTCTGCACCACTGGGCTAGCATATATGCTGAGCGAGGTCAAATTACAGAGGGAATTGAGTGATCTGTTAAGGATTCTGAACTTTATTTAGTAGGTAATAGAGAACCATTAAAGGGATGAAATGACCAGAGCCATGTACATTTCTTCAATACTTAAGGCTCCATAATTTTTTGTACTTACTCCCTTCAGTGAGTCACTCTCCTTAAAATTTAGTATATAGTCTTTAAGGGTTTTGGTGGCCTAAAAACGTATCACCCTTTATTCCATGCTGGCAATAAACTTCTTCAAATTAAACTAGGCTGGACTTTGAACAATGCACATACAGTCACTGGGCCCATGATTAAAACCTTTCTAACTTAATAGGGTCTGTCAAAGCTTGTGTTTCACTAGCATAGCTTTCAAAAACCCAAGATCGCCTCCACACCATGATGAGGTATCAGAGTAGTACTAGCTAGAGGAGCCTGGCTAAGCTTTGGTCCCATGATTTTATTTGCGGTTGAATATAGTGCATAAAGAAAATTAATCTGGCAGTATATGAAAAGATGTATTAAAGGGGGAAGAGAGAGGAGATATGAAAGGGAAAAAATGGTGTTCCTCTTAACAAAAATAGGGCACTTGGGAAGGAGAGTTAGTTTTGGAAAGAAAAAATGAGTTCATCTTTGAACCTTCATTAACTCTCAATTGACTAGATTTAACAGGGTTTGGGCTCTTAATTCCTACCTTCTTAAAGTTGGTAATTCTTTCATTTGTTTTAAACAGGCTTCATGATATATTATCCATTTATCCCTATGATTGTACTCTTCTCTCACTAATTTGCCATTTGTTTGTATAATCTTTTGGGAAGATATGTTCCTAGAGGATTAGATTAACCCCATGTCCCCCCTACCTTCCTTTTGGTTCTATTCCTTTTTTATTTAGTCATTTTTTTATATTGTGCTGCTGCTGCTGCTTAATAGGCATTGATTCACGCCAAAGCTGTGAAATAAGTATCTGTACTATCCCACTGGAAAAGATTCTTTCACCATTTCCTATGTCTGATATTTCTCTGTCTGAAATGGCACACAGAAAATCTTAGAGTTTGGAGGGTTTGATTTGCTGACCTTTAAACCCTTTGATTGACAGTACAGTATGCTTTCCTGGTCATACTTGGGTATTTCTTTTGGCAATTTTCTAGATATTGTCTTAAAGACAATCTAGCTAGATTTGGAGATGTTCTTACAAAATCATAGAATCTCAGAGTTGGAAGTACTTCAGCGGTCATCTATTTGAACCTATGCCCCAAAACAAAACATCCTTCAAGTTTGCATCTGTTTTTTGCTGGAAGACCTACCTCCAGTGATAGCCCACTATCTCCTAAGTCAGTCCATTCCTCTTTTGAGTAGCTTTCGTTAAAGCTATTAGGAGGTTTTTTCCCCTTATATCAAAACTAAATTTGTTTCTGCAACTTCCACCCATAGCTCCTAGTTCCTTCCTCTAGTGATAAACAGTACTGAATCTAATGCTGCTCTGCATGAGAGCCCTTCAAATATTTGAAGGTATTGTCTTCCCTGAGCCTTCTCTTTTCAGGCTAAAACTGCTCCCATTCATGCAACTGCTCTTCATATGGTATAGATTCAAAGCATTTAACCATCCTAGTTGCCTTCCTGCTTATCAATGTCCTTTCTAAATGTGGTGTCCAAGCCTGAAATAGTCCAGATGTTGCCTGACCAGGGCAGAATACAGAGATAACATCTCTTTATTCCTGGAAGCTGTGCCTCTCAATATAGCCCAAGATTGCATTAACTTTTTGGGCTGCCATGTCATCCTGTTGATTCATATTCAGTTCACAATCCTCCAAACCTCTCCAGATCTTTTTCAGACAAACTACAATCTAACCATGGCTCTCCCACCCCCATCTTGTACTTATGAAGTACTTTTTTTAAACCAAATATAAGATTTCAAATTTATCCCAGTGAAAACTCCACCTTCGACAAGAAGCCTTTCCTTATCCCCTTTACACTAGTGCCATCTTTCTGTTGATTATTTCCAGTCTATCCTGTATATATTGTGTTGCACCTAGTTGTTTTCATGTTGTCATCCCACATTACATTGTGGGACCTTGAGAGCAGTGACTGTTTTGCCTTTCTTTTATCCCCAGTGCTTAACATGGGGCAGTCCATGCTAGGTACTTAATACATGCTTACTGCCTGACTTATATTGTCTTAATCTTACACAAGTTATCTCTCTTCAGTTTTCTCATCTGTAAAATGACAGGGTTAGATTCAGTGACCTCCAAGGTCCCTTCTAGCTCCACATCCTCTAAGCTTATGAGTCTATAAAGTTCACTTGTTCCATTTCATAGTCTTTCTCTACCTATTTCCCAGATTATCATGAGAAAAGTTCTTTGCAGTCCTTAAAGAGCCATATGAATGTGGGTTTTTAACTTGTTACATTATTATATTCATTTCTGACATCCATACCATATGAAGGGTGAGAGAATTTAGGGGGTCTCTGGAGAACTAAAGAAGCAGGCTTAGAAAGTCTACCCTGTGGTAAAAGATGCCCAGCAACAAACATTGAACTGAGAGCAAAGACACTCATACATAGTTCTAGTCTTGGCTCTGCCATTGACTGGTCTTGTGGCTTGGGGTAAATCACTTCAGTCAGTAAATCAGTCGGCAGGCATTTATTAAAACTTAATATATGTCAGACACTGTGCTAAGTTCTGGGAAGGGAAGGGAAAAAGAAGGAAACAGGTATTCATTAGACACCTCCTGTGTGCCAGACATTGTGCTAAATGTTTTATAAATGTTACCTCTGAGATTACAAAGAAAGGTAGAAACAGTGCCTGCCCTCAAGGAGCTCACATTCTAATGGGGAAGACAGCATGTAAACAATTCTGTTTATGTAAGATAGAGTAGATGGAAGGTCATCCCTAACAATAGATGGGACCAGAAAGGGCCACCTGAGCTGAATCTTGAAGCCAAGGGAATAAAAAGGCACATAGTTGGGAGATGGAGTGTGTTATGCTAGGAACATCATTGATTGTAGAGTATGTGGAGGAATGTAAAGTGTGTGACCATAGATAAGAAGGCAGGTAGACAAAGGGGGTTTTAAGTGACATAGGATTTTATATTTGATCCTAGAAATAATAGGGAGCCACCAGAGTTTATGGATGAAGGGTAGGGGGTGGGGAAGGAGTGAAACACGGTCAGACCTGTGCTTTAGAAAAATCCCTTTGGAAGCTGAGTGAAGAATGGACTAGAGTGGGGGGAGACTTGAAACCATGGAGCCCAATCAGAAAACTATTGCAGTACTCCATGCCTGAAGTGATGAGAGTAGCCTATACCAGGATGAGGAGAGAGAAGAAAATGTATTCAGAAGGTACTGTGAAGATAAAATCAACAGAACCTGACAACAGATTGGATCTATGGAGTGCATTTGAAAATAGAGTTAGGGTCTACATAAAGGTTGTAAGCCTGGATGACTGGGAAGATGGTGGTGCCCATAATGGTAATAGGGAAGTTTGGAAGGGGGAGGAAGTTTGAGAATGAAAGGTGAGTTCTGTTTTGGACATGTTGAGTTGCAGATAAACAAAAGGCAGTAGGTGATATGGGCCTGGCGCTCAGGAGAAAGGATAGAATTTGATAATATAGATTTGGGAACTATTTGCATAAAGGTGATAATTGAATCCATGAGATCTGATGAGACTACCAAGCTAGGTAGTAGAGGGAGAAGAGAATAGGAGCCAGGATAGAACTTTTAGGGGACAGGCACCTTTGATTAGTGGGCGTGACCTGGATGAAGGTGTAGCAACAGAGACTCAGGAGGTGCAATCAAATAAGTAGAAGGAAAACCAGGAGAAAGCAGTGTTATTAAAACTTGGAGAGGAGAAGTTATCCAGAAGAGAGCTATCAGCAGAGTCAGAGGCTGTAGAGAGGTCAAGAAGGGTGACGATTGAGAAAAGGTCATTAGATTTTGCAATTCCGACATCATTGTTGACCTTGGAAAGACATTTTCATTCTCTTTGGACATCAATTTCCCCCTTTGTAAAATGAGAGGGTTGGTTAAAAAGCAGCATAGCATGGTGGAAAGACCATTGGCTCTGGAGTCAGAGGATGTGGGTTCAAATCCCACCTCTTAGACTTACGGTCAAGTAACTTAAACTCCCTTGGCCTCAGTTTCCACATATCTAAAATAAGAAGGTTAGACTAGATGGCTTCTGAAGTTTCTAAGGTCTTTTTCAGTTTTAATAGTCTTATGAATTTCCACCGTGAGGTGGGAGAAGAAGAATTATGGCCTAATAATGGTCAGTAAGAAGGGTTTATTTAGAGAAGGATAAGGATATTTTCTGTATGTGTTAAATATATAATAAAAGATGGACTTAAGCAGCAGCAGAGGTTATACAGATATAAGAATTTATTTACTTCGAGGCATGTTAGCTAGTAAAATAGGATTCTCATAAGATTATTACAGTTCCTTCTATAGAGTGGATTAAATGTGGTCCATCTTTCTTGAGGATAGGATGATGTACTAGGCTTATCCATTCCTATAATTATTCAAAATAATTTTATGTTATTTCTTAAATTGCCCTTTTTGCACATGGAGAAAACTTGTAACATTCCTAAAGCCATAAATTTTATTAAGCACCCATAGTGGACAAGATGCTGTGTAGAAAATGTAATGAATACTAAACATTTGGTAGAGAAGCACAAGGCAGGATCTGGTTTATAAGAATTTTTGTTTACCTTCAAAAGCAAGAATTGTCTTTGGTTTTAAAAGGACATCAGCATGTGACCTATTTATAAGTGGGCAAGCAGTTTTCTTTACTTTAGGATTTTGCCTCTGAAGGCTAAAGAATGTCTCATGATTTAGCAGAGGGGGTTGAGAGTTTTAGATTCTATTCTTGTGTGTGTTGAGGAAGTCTCATAACCTCTTTGTGACTCATTTGCTCCATCTTAAAAATTGACTCAAATAGTACTGGAGTATCCTGAAAACTAATTAATGTATGTAATGCCACCTAAAATTCACTGATGAAAAACATAGTGTGAACAACAATAATACTTTTTTTTTCTGTAAAACTATCTACAAATCCCTACAGATTGATTGTTCTACAGGGAAACGACATCTTCATGGTCATGCAGCTAGTTGTGAGGTATTCATGTGCTGTATTTGTTGTTTATTGGTTTTAAGAAAGCATTTGATGCAATATAGATGAATGCCCCCTTGTGTTGGCTCTTTTTAGACCAAGTATATCTCATCATTGCATCAGAATAATATACAAGATTATATAATAGAAATGACTGCAGAAGTACCTTTGTTTAGTGATCGCCTGATTTTTGATCCCAAGAGAGATATTTGCCAGAAGTGTCTATGAGTGTTGTCATGGATCTGGTGTAAGGTCCAAAACGAAGACTCCCTATTGATGACAAAATTCTCTAAATATTTATATTTTCAGATGACATTATATAATATTTTTCTTTTTCTTTATTTTCATAACATTACTTTTTAAAAAAAAATTGAGTTCCAAATTTTCTTCCTCCCTCCTGCCATGCCCCAACCCATTGAGAAGACAAGCAATATTATATCAGTTATACATGTGAAATCATGGAAAATATATTTCCATATTAGCTACATTGCAAAACAAAACCCCCAAAAGCAAGAAAATTAAATAAAGTGAAAAATTATGATTCAGTCTACATTCAGAGTACATCAGTTCTCTCTCTGGAGGTGGATAGCATTTTTCATCATAAGTCCTTAGGAATTGTCTTGGACCATTGTCTTGATCAGAGTAAGCTAAATCTTTCACAGTTGATCACCCTTACTATATCAGTGTTACTGTGTAGTGTTCTCCTGTTTTCTACTCATTTTACTTCATATCAGTTCAGATAGATCTTCCCAGATTTTTTCTGAAACTATCCTGCTCATCATTTCTTGTCGTACATTGTTATTCTACCACAATCATATACCACAACTTGTTGAGCCATTTCCCAGTTGTTGGGCATCCCCTCAGTTTCTAATTCCTTACCACCACAAAAGAGCTGCTCTAAATATTTTTGTTACACATAGGTCCTTTTCCTTTTCCTTTGATATCTTTGGGATACAGACATAGTGGTGGTATTGCTAGGTCACAGGGTATGCACGATTTTATAGCCCTTTGTTTCCAAATTGTTCTCCAGAATGGTTGGACCAGTTCACAACTCCACCAACAGTGTGCATTAGAGTCCCAATTTTTCCAGATCCCCTCTAGCATTCATCATTTTCCTTTTCCGTTGTTATTGAATCTGATAGGTATGAAGTCAGAGTGGTTTTAATATAAATTCTCTAATCAATAGTGATGTAGAACATTTCTTCATGTGACCATTGATAGCTATGATTCTTCTTCTAAAAACTACCTGTTCATATACTTTGACCATTTATCAATTGAAGAATTGCTTGTATTTTTATTAATGTGGCTCAGTTCCCTATATATTTGAGAAATGAAGCCTTTATCAGAGAAACTTACTGCGAAAATTTTTTTCCCAGTTTCCTATTTTCCTTCTAATTTTGGCTGCATTAATTTGATTTGTGTAAAACCTTTTTAATTTCATATAATCTAGTGCTGCTAGGCCACCTTCTTTCACATTTTTTTGATCTCCTTGATATTCTTGACCTTTTGTTCTTCCAGATGCATTTTGTTGTTATTTTTTCTAGCTCTATAAAAGATATCAAGATACTTGGTAGTTTGATTGGCATGGCACTGAGTAAGTAAATTAATTTAGATAAAATTGTCATTTTTATCATATTGGCTCTGCCTACCCATGAGCAATTAATATTTCTCTAGTTTTTAGATGAGATGTCCTTGTGTGAAAAGTGTTTTGTAATTGTGTTCATATAGTTTCCATGTTTGTCTTAGCAGGTTGGCTGCCAAGTACTTTATAACATTTGAAGTTATTTTCAAAGAAATTTCTCTTTCTATCTCTTCCTGCTGGGTTTTCTTGGTAATATATAGAAATGCTTGTGATTTATTGTATCCTGCAACATTGCTAACATTGTTAATTGTTTCTACTGGTTTTTTTAGTTGATTCTCTAAGTGTATCATCATATCATCTACAAAGAGTGATAGTTTTATTTCTTCATTGACTATTCTTATTCCTTCAGTTTTTTTTCTTGTCTCGTTGCTATAGCTAACATTTCTAACATAACATTGAATAATAATGGTGTAATGGACGTTCTTGCTTCACACCTGATCTTACTGGAAAACTTCTAATTTATCCCTATTACAGATCAATGCTTGGTGATGGTTTTAGATAGATACTACTTATAATTTTAAGGAAAGCTCCATTTATTCCTATGCTCCCTAGTGTTTTTAACAGAAATATATGTTATATTTTGTCAAAAGCTTTCTTACAGCTATTGAGATACTAATATGATTTTTGTTGTTTTAGTTATTGATATAGTCAGTTATGCTTATAGTTTTCTTAGTATTGAACAAGCCCTGCATTCCTGGTGTAAATCCACCTGGTCATTGTATATGATCTTTGTAATATATTGCTGTTAATATTAGTTAGTATTGTTGTTAGTATCTCCTTATTAGTATTTTATTGAAAAGTTTTGCACTGATATTCATTAGAGAAATTGGTCTATAGTTTTCCTTCTCTATTTTTGCTCTTCCTGGTTTAGGTATCAAAGCTATATTTGTGTTGTAAAAGGAATCTGGTAGGAATCCTTTTTAAGTATTTTTTTCAAATAGTATATATAATATTGGAATTGTTCTTTATGGGGATATTTTTCTTAGGGACTTTATATATATATGGGTTGTTCAATTTCTTTTCCTGAGACAGGGTAATTTAAGTATTCTATTTCCTTTTCTGTTACTCTGGACTATACATACATGCATGCATATAACTATATATATATATACATATGTATATGTGTGTGTGTGTGTGTGCGCGCGTGCATTCTTCCTTTTTTGAACCAGTTCATATGAGGGTGAGGTTCAAGTGCTGTGTACTTCACCCCGCCCCATTTGCCTCCATTGTAAAAACTCTTTCCTGCACACCTCTTTTGTGTGAGATAATTTTCCTTATTCTTCCTATCCCTTCCCACTTTCCCCCCTATATTCTTCTTTCTCAGCATTCTATTTTTCTTTTGAGATCATCCCAACATAACAAACTCGTACCCATGCCCTTTGTAGAGATGTAACTGCTCTAATAATGATAAAGTTCTTACGAGTTATATGTATCATTTTCCCATATAGGAATGTAAACAGTTTAACTGTATTGACGCCCTTATGATTTCTCTTTCATATTTATATTTTTATGCTTCTCTTGAATCTTGTGTTTGAAAGTCCTCTATTTCATTAAATACCCATTTTTTCCCCTTGAAAGGTTATACTCAGTTTTGCTTGGTTGTAATCCTAGCTTCTTTGCCTTCTGGAATATCATATTCCAAATCTTCCTCTCCTTTGGTGTAGTAGCTGCTAAATCTTGTGTATTCCTGACAGTGGCTCCATGGTATTTGAATGGCTTCTTTCTGTGCTGCTTGAAGTATTTTCTACTTGACCTGGGAACTCTGGAATTTGGGTATAATATTCTTGGGAGTTTTCATTTTGAGATCTCTATCAGGAGGTGCTTGGTGTATTCTTTCAATTTCTATCTTACCTCTTGTTCTAGTATTGCTGGGCAGTTTTCCTTTATAATTTCTTTGAATTATAGATGGTGTCTAGGCTCTTTCTCTGTTCATGGCTTTCAGGTATTCTTATATTATCTCTCCTCCATTTATTTTCCAGGTCAGTTGTTTTTCAAGTGAGATATTGCACACTTTCTTCTGTTTTTTTTTTTCATCCTTTTGACTTTGTTTTATTGTTTCTTGATGTCTCATGGAGTCATTAGTTTCTACTTGCCCAATTCTAATTTTTAAGGAATTACTTTCTTCAATGAACTTTTGTACCTCCTTTTTCATTTGGCCAATTCTGCTTTTTAAAGTATTATTTTCTTCTTTGTGCCTCTTTTACCATTTGGCCAACATGTTTTTTAAGATGTTATTTTCTTCAGCAATTTTTGTCCCTCCTTTCCAAGCTGTTGATTCTCTTTTCATAATTTTTTTTTCAATCAACAAGCATTTATTAAGCACTTAACTGTGTGATGGGCACTATGCTAACTAGTTCCTGGCGATACAAACACAAACATGAAGCAGTCTGTCCCTGCCTTCGATGAGTTTACATTCTGTGGCTGGAGACATGAACATAAATAAGCCTATATGTGAAATCTATACAAAATAAATACAAGGTAACTTTATAGAGGAAAGGCACCAGTAGTTGGGGGTGGAGGGAACATGGAGTCTTAAATTTGTTAGGAACAGCAATAAGGACAGTTTCACTAGGCTGCAGAGTGAAGGAAGTCATGTGTAATAAGGCTGGAAAGGTAGGTTGGGTCATAATTTTTTTGCATTGCTCTCATTTCTTTTCCCAGTTTTTCTTCTACCACTCTTATTTGATTTTTTAAATCATTTTTCAGCCCTTCCAGGAATTCTTATTGGGCTTGTGTCCAACTCACATTGTTTTTCTTTGAAGCTTTGCTTGTAGCTGTTTCAACATTGTCTTCTTCTGGGTTTGTGTATTGATCCTCCCTGTCACCGAAGTAGCTTTTTATGGTCAGGTTCTTTTTTGTTCTTTGCTCATTTTTCTAGCCTATTTCTTGACTTTGAACTTTATGTTAAAGTTTGGCTCTGTTCCTTGTGGGTGGGAAGCACTGTCCCATGCTTCAGGCTTTTTCATGCTACTGTTTTCATAGCTAGTTCTGGGGGTTTCGAAGTTTTTGGTGCTTCCAGGGTGGTATGATCTAGAGAGAGGTGTGGTCATTGCTCTCCTGGTCCATGCTCTGGCCCTTAACTCTGGGAGGACCTTGATCCTTTGTAGCCATAATCAATACTGCTTCCCAGGGCTCTTGGTCCCTTGTGACCAAAAGCATTATTGCTCCTGAGGGCTCCTGCTCCCCTGTGACCAAAAGCACTCCTCTCCACCCTGAAACTGTGTCCTGGAAGATGTATAGGCAATGGAGTTGCCAAATATGCTGGATGCTATGCGCAGTGCTAGCACAGGGGTCTCCTGTGAGCTCTTCTGACCAGTTCCGTGACCTCCTTACCATCTCTGGGCAGAGAGCTCCTGAAGCTGCTGCTGCTGCTACTGTTGCCACTCCCAAGGCCCACAGCTGGTGTTGCTGCCACAGGGGCTCTGAAGTAGCCTTCACTCTGGTATACACAACTCTCTTTCCAACCTTCTAAGCTGTTTTATGCTAGAAAAATGTTTCACTCTGACCTATTGTTGGCTCTTGTGCTCCAGAATTCTATTTGAGGCATTATTTTAAAGGTTTTTGATGAGGAATGTTGGGAGAGCTCAGCTTTAGTGCTTCCTCTACTCTGCTGTCTTGGCTTTGCTCCTGGAAGTTGACATTGTACAAATTACAGTGTGTTCTGGATAAATACAAAACCACCTCAGAAAAAGCTGCAATAATGTAAAAGAAAATGAAAAATCATTCTGCAAGATGAAAATTCTGAAACTTATATCGTCTGTCACTGGGGCTCTTCCCCCCGCCATCTGATTGTCAAGAGTGGGAGGTAAACATTGGAGAGCTCCTCCCAGATCCTCTGTCACTTAAAGGGGGCATCCAAAGCATTCACTGCACCATTTCTCACCCATCTGCTCTCTTGGACTTAATGGTCCCCCAAAACTCATCGTTTTGCAAGATAAAATCAATTGTAATTCACCTCTTCTCAGATCATTTCTCACCCCAGCTTCAGGACTCCATCATGACTCCACACCAAATACCTTCCTGACCCCCTCTACTTTTCTGATTCTTTTTATGTATTGTTTTCCTCACTGAATTGTAAACTTCCTGAGGGCAGGGACTTGTCTTTCTTTGTATTACTAACACTTAGCATAGGACACATAGTAGGTGCTTTAAAAATATTTATTGACTGACTAAAAAGATATTGGTCTAATTAACCATACTGGAAAAGCAAAGTGTATGAAAAATACTAGTGCCAAGTTTTAACATGCAGCTAGACAGGTGTCTTGTCTTTCAATTTTTGTATTTGTACTGTTTTTCCTGGGCCCTTCAAGAGTGGGGATAGGAACAGGTTCTATCATTGACTTGGGGCTGTAGGCCTCTCCATGCTGTAGACAGAGGTTTCCTCAGCCAGAGAACTGTGAAAAGCCACGGTTAGAGAGTTACTGCTCAAATAATCAGCCACTTAAATCAAGTGAAAGTCAGAGACTGGATACCAGTGGTGTGGATTTCTGAGTTGAGGTTCTAGAGACAGAAGCATGAGTTATTACCAGGTCATAGTAGTTTGAGGTGCCAGCAAAACAATTGGGTTTTTAGGCTTTGGCTAGTCCAACAGGGATAGCAGAGAGGATCTGAATTCTACACAGATTTCAACATGATTTACAGCTTCTTTTGGGCAAATGTGTTTGTTTACACATAGGTGCCTGAAGCCCTATCTTCTAAATTAATTCCACTTGGGTAGTTCCATATGGCAGGTAGCAGCATCACTTATAGAGGCAACAACTATCTTCAAGTAGCAGCAAACTGCCCCTGGACAAGTACTATAGATGAATAATAGTCCTAAATTAAGTGGAAGGGAATTGGGCTGAATTGCATTTAGGAATTCACATAATTCTTTCAGCTTTCAGACTGCCCAATGTTATAATTGCCCAACTCAGTGTTAGTATCATCATGATGATACTATATGGCCACATGCTTTCCCAGTTACCAAAGGAGTGAAACAAGGCTGTATGCTTGCTCCCATGCTTTTTAGCATGATGTTTTCAGCTGTGTTGTAAAATGCTTTCAATGAGGATGAACACAGCATCAAGGGCAGCTACTACACTGATGGTAAATTCTTCAGCTTGAACAGGCTACAAGCCAAGACCAAAGTGGAGGGAGATATTGATTTTCTGTTTGCAGCATGATTTTCTGCTTGCAGATGATTGTGCATTCAATGCAGCCTCTGAAGCTGAGATGCAATGAAGTATGAATCAGTTCTCTGCTGCTTGTGCTAATTTTGGCCTGACAACACCAACACAGGTGCTCCATCAGCCACCATCACACCATCCATACGTGGAACCATCAGTTACAGCAAATGGAGAAGTTTTGAATGCTGTGGATAAGTTTACTCACCTTGGTAGTACACTTTCCAGGGATGTACACATTGATAATGAGGTTGATGCACGCATTGTCAGAGCTAGCTCAGTGTTTGGGAGGTGCCGAAGGAAAGTATGGAAGAGAAGAGGTATTAGACTGCTTACCAGACTGAAGGTCTACAGAGCTGTGGTGCCGACCTCATTGTTGTATGCCTGTGAAATCTGGACAGTCTACCAGTGCCATGCCAGGAAACTGAATCGCTTCCCTTTGAATTGTCTTAGGAAGATTCTGAAGATCACCTGGCAGGATAAGGTACCAGACACTGAGGGCCTTACTCGAACTAAACTGCCAAGCATTCAAACTCTGCTTCAGCAAGCACAACTCCAATGGGCTGGCCCCATTGTTTGAATGCAAAATGTCCACTTGCCAAAAAGACTATTTTATGGAGAACTCACACAGGGCAAGCATTCACATGATGGTCAGAAGAAGGTATACAAGGACACTCTCAAGGTCTCTCCTAAGAATTTTGGAATTGTGTGATGTGGGAGACACTGGCACAGGACTGCTCAGCATGGCATGCCCATATCAGAGAAGGTGCTGAGCTCTATGAGCAAAGCAGAATTGAAACAGCTCAAAGGAAACACAAGGTGTGCAAATTTGAAGTATTTACCTTAAATGTTCACACAGACTATTTGTGCCCGACCTGTGGTGGAGCATTCCGAGCTCGTATTGGCCTGATCAGCCACAGTTGGACACAATGAATCTTGATTCAAGCATAGTGATGTCATTTTGATCCTCATTAAGAATGAAGGACAACAGCTAACCAGATAGCCACAAACCATGGAACATAAAAACCTCAGAAAAATTTAAATTTTATAAGTAATCCAAAGGGAAATGGGAGGATATATGATGGTTGAAAGCAGGCTCCAACGTATTACCAGTAATAACAGATAATCAGTAAGTCAAAACAGGGTGAGTGGTCATGTAGCAAGAATGATAGATAACATGTGAACAGCCACAATGATAATATTCTTATCCCAAAATACCAAAAGAACTAGGAATAGGATTCTAGTACATTAGGTATATATGATATGTGTTTATGAGAAAAAAGTGGACAGAATTTAGATGAAACAGAGGAGTTAGGATTTGTATTGGTGGAAGGAGTACCCACAAAGATGAAATCATAGACTTATTAAAGCACCAAGGATAAAGGTGAAAACTCATATATTACTGTTTCCCTATCACTACATTTCATAAATCACAAAGGCATGATAAAGTTTGATGAGGTAATACATGTGGACTGTTTTGAGCTCTTTAGAAGACAGATGCTATAAAAGTACAAAATCTTTATATTTATTCCTTTTGGAAATTTTTAATTGTCAGGGAGGAGAAGCAGTATTGTACTATGGAACAACTAGCATCATACACATATATGATGTTGACACTAAAGATGGATTGTGATTACCTCTAATGTGATAGATAAGCTCAGGGGAAGCTTTGAAATCATTGCTGATAAAATTTGGTCACTAGGTAAATGGATTTGAGTTAAAGAAAGGAAAATTGCTAGGTCATCCTAGATTCTGAAAATAGCCAGTGCGGCCTCTCTGCCATAAGCAGCTGTTTGAACCTCCTGGAGAGCTCCAAAGTAAGAATTGCTTCTGGCTTTCAGCACATACCTGCCAACTTTGTCTGCCCATCCCCAGTAGGGAGTAAAAGATCATAGGTGAGAGCAGCTAGCTTCTGCTTTTGAATCATAGTTACGTCCCTTCTGTGCTACTGATTTGGACCTGCTCACTTGTATAGGATCCCATGAAGGAGATCAGCACCCTCTTGCTTGGTTTGTGTCCTTAGATTTGTTCATTAGCTTGTTTACTTAGACTTTATTTCCCTTCAGTTCCTTTCTGTTTGATTTGGATATATTGGTTTCAGTTGTGGCTTGTTGACTCAAACTCTGCCATGATGAAGACAACTAAAGGTCTTTCGCTTTCTTATTCAATGGATGGGACAGAACAGAATTTGTTCTACTTATGGTATTCAAGCCGTACCCTACTGACATTTTGGCTTTGAATGTGCCAATTTGGGTGGGCATTTGACATATTTGTGTCATGAACTAAAAAGTCTGGGAAATAAGAATTTATATCATAAAATGGTAAAAAAAAAATGCTAAATCTTTCCATTGACCCTTATTTTACAAATTTAGTATGATTTTTATTCACTTTTTAATGGCATAGATAAAGATAGTACGACTAAAGACCTTCACTATTGCCTCATCATGTAATGAAGGTCACCCTAGGTCCTTAAAGATTATGTGAGTATATATAGCACAAGTGTTGACAGGCCCTGATAAGTTGAAAAGGCTTTGAATATATAGATTGTACTTTTGAATTACACTTTTTTAATCTGAGGGTCAGTCTAGCAAAAGTTGAAGTTGTGTATCATCAGAAGACTGGTCAATAAATGATGAGGATTTTTGGCTATAGCAATTCATTTACTAAAATGTGAAGGAATTGTGATCTGTGGAAGAAATACCTAAAGCAATTAAATCATGGCTCTCTTAAAGTATTGAGATATAGATAACTTAGATGATAAAAGATAAAATTTATTAGCAACAAGATTGGGAATAGATCAGATAATTTCAATGAAAATCTCCTGAATGGCATTTAAGTAAACATGGACAGAATATAAAGTGAAATAAAAATGCATCATAGCATTATAGAACTGGAAAAGTACCATAGAGCTCATTGGTTCTTTTTCCCCTTCTTTTTCAAATGAGGAAAACAAAACCATTCCATCTAAACATACAGTGCATAAAAATTAGAATAAGTTCAGGAGAGGTCAAGACCAGGCTAAACCTTAAATCAAACTAAGTTGCTGTTCCATTTGGTTGTGCCATTTTAATACATTTCTTTGTCCCTTTTAGCTTTAATTTAATTTTAATTTGGAGGGAAAGGATTGGGGAACCTTGTTTCTATTAAGGACCACATATCCACAGATTAAAAACAATGAAATGCTGCATTTAAGTAAAAAACTAATCAAATCCAACCAACATTTATTAAATACTGTGTGCAAAGTATCATGCCAGGCAGTGGGAATACAGAGATGAAAATGAAACAGTCCCTGCCCTCAAGGGGCTTACATTGTTTTAGGGGGAAACAATATGGACACAGAAAAGTGAATACAGATAAGTAAATAAAAGTGATATAGTTATACAGAAATAGTTTTGTAAGGTTTGGGATTGTCGTTTTGTTTAAAAAAATATAAAACAATTGATTCACCCACTTTTGTAATTAAAACTAGAGAATGTAACACAGGGGAAGGAAGGAAGAGGGGAAGGGAGGAAGGGAGGAAGAGAAAGAAAAAGACAGATGAAAGGATAAGAGATAAAGTGACAAAGAGAACCACAGAGGGAAAGGGAGAAGCAGAAGTGGAAAGTAGGAGAAGAAACCAAGAGAGAGACATATTCTGAAGTTTTATTAGAAGATACATTGCTTTTGTTGCAGTGGGCTTCAATGGAAATTATTTATTTTCACTGATGTCCTTTATTTTCCATAACTCTTTATTGATTCCACTCTAAAGAGAATAGCTACAGCAGCTTCCCAAAAAGGAAATTACTTTCCAGGATGCCTCAGTGGTGAAATGGTAGTGGCCGATGTGGTGTCACTAGATCCAGTCTAGTGGCCAAAAGTACCCCTGGTGTAGTTTCATGTAATTATAAAGGCTGATGAGTAGAGCTTCCTTTTTCACACCTGACCTCTCTCCTACCACTCCCTACTTCTGCAGTATGTTATCCTATCCCTCCTTCTGCAGTGTGTTATCCTATTTGGTTTCGTGGCTACTGACCAACTTCATTGTCAGCAGATATTTATTGACCACTTTCTGTGTATAACCACAATGATTGTCAATTTTGAATAGGTGCTACCAGTGCAATTAAGGCTAACCTGAGGTCCAAGTGGGACAATGCTAGAATTCAGCCTCTGGTGGGCATCTGAGAACTAGGAACAGGTGCAAGGTACAAAGCGGCCAATGAGATACTTGGACCAGCTGTAACATAGGCAAAGATAGGGATTCTGGAGAATAGTTAAGCTCCCTCTGTACGAGGTCAGCTTGGGATGAAATCCAGAAGGAAAAATCCAGGTGAACAGCAACAGTGTGAATAAGGAGGAAGCAGGTTGTCGTAGAACACTTACAACTTCAATTAAGAAGTCACAGGATTGGCCGGGAATCAACACATTACCAGGAGAGGACAGCAAAGCCAGAACCACATTGCACCAGAAAGGGAATTCACATATAAGCCAAGGTCAAAATAAAAGTGTGTCAAATTCAGGTCTCGAGAATTAAGCAAGATTGGGGGCAGAAGGGAAGAGTTTTTCAAAAAAGGCAAACCAGAATTCACTTCCTTTTGAAGGGACAAGAACAATCTACTAGCCACATCTATCCAAAATTTAAAGGAGTAGAATGGGGTCTGACCATACTAAGCACCAGAGTCAAGGAGACCTGAGTACAGATGTGGCCTCAGACACTTAGTAACTCTATGAACTCAGTTTCCTCAACTGTAAAATGGAAATAGTACCTGTCTCGTAGGGCTGTTGTGAGGACCAAATGAGATAGCTGCAGAAGCTATTAGTACGGTCCCTGGCACATAGTACATGCTATATAAATGATTATTCCCTTAAAGTTAGGTAGGCCGCTCTTCTACTTTATTGCCTTTATCCGTTTTTGTGCAGTATGCTTAATTGAAGATTCTCTGTAATTTTGAACTTTGAGTTTTCTTAAATGACCATGTCTGGAAGTGGATATCTGCCAACTAAAACATTCTTTCCTGTTTTATAAAACAATGGTCTTTTATCCTTTCTCTGGGATGTAATCACGTTCTACTTCTGTATAACTCTGATATCAGTTTCAGGGTGAGGAAAAAAAGGCAAGTGCTAATAATGAAATCTCTAAATTATGCAGGCACAGTAATTGGGCAAACCCATGTGGGCAGGGCTGCGCCAACTCCGTAGTAATCTAAATTGAGCTTTGAGAATGACCAGCTGATTAGAGCCCCCGACCCGGGGCTCCTGAGCTATGTTCATTTTTGGTGTAAATGGAACTGTGTTTCTATCTTTTGTTGTGTTGTTTTGTCATAGACAAAGAGATATAGGTATGTACGTACATGTATATTTATGTTTTTGTCTTCTTTAACTATTCATACCTATTGTAATGCAGAGAAATAAGTACAAATAAAGTCAGGAGATTCCAAAGTGCAGGTTTAACAGGTGGTTAACTTTGAAAAATAAATAAATTAAAATTTTAAATATATTTTCAAATAAAATAAAACAAAATACCTGACATATATATATATCACTTGAAAGTTTGCAAAATGCGTTAGATACTTTCCCTCACTGGAGCCTTGAAATGAAGTGGATACTATTATTTACATTTTATAGATGAGGAAAATGAAGCATACAGAAATTAAGTAATCAGTGCGTAGTCATGCAGCTAAAAAGTGTCTGATCCAGCAGTCTAATTCACGCCTTCCTGACTCCAAGCTCAGAACTCTTTTCAGGATCTTGCTGCCTCCCGTTGTACGGCAAAGTGAGATCCAGCGGATAGAAGGGTGTTTCTCAAAGAATTCCAATCTGAATAGGATTTCCCTCTGAACCCTCTTAGATAGGGTAGCACTTCCTTTAAAAAAAAATAAATATCCAGATAAACAAATGCCTCAACCTGTTTGATTGTGCATTTCAGTGTCTGGAATATCTAAAATACCCCCAAAAGGAAATTTTACCTAATGCCCTATTTGTTCCTTTAGCACTTCTTAAGCATCCACTAAGCCTATCATACAGTGCTTGGTGTTGGGAATACAAAGATCAAGTTAGACACATTCCCGGACCTCAGAGAGTTTAGGGTCTACCAAGGATGTTGAGATACCTATACTTAGAATCAGATATTTCCAAAGTTTAAATGTATTCCCTCCGCTAAGGACACAGATAACAGCTTTGTACTGTCACTCACATAATATTCTTCAGTATAGGTTAAAACCTCTTTAATTCAGATTAACCTCTTCTTAGGGTTACTTAAGGGACCTATGATAGACTGAATGGGAAAAGTATCTCTTTCAATGAGTCCCACTAATCAAAGGCCCTTTGATAAGATTTTACCTCATTCAGTTAGGAAAAACTATCAAGGACTCCAACTAGGAGGCCCCCCTCCCTGCCCTTTAGATAGATAAATATAGATATATACATATAGATATAAATATAGTTGTTGTTCAGTCATTCAGTCATTTCTTTTATGGTAGCTGTTGTTCAGTGGTATATGACTTTTTGTGACCCCATGGACCATAGTACGTGAGGATATACTTGGCAAAGATGCTGGAGTGGTTTGCTATTTCCTTCTCCAGTGGATTCAGGCAAAAAGAGGCTAAGTGACTTGCCCAGGGTCACACAGATAGTAAGTGTATGAGGCAGAATTTGAACTTGAGTCTTCTTGACTCAAGGCCCTGCACTCTATCCACTGAACCATCTAGCTGCCGTGTGTGTGTGTGTGTGTGTGTATGTGTGTGTGTGTGCATTAATTGCATACATATATACATATATTTACATGTACATGTATATTTTGTTAAATATTTCCCAATTATACATGTCATTTAAAACAATTTTAAGTTCCAAATTCTCTCCCTTTCAACCCTTCCCTCACCCCTTGATAAGGCAAGCAATGTGATACCAGTTTTACATGTGAAATCTTGCAAAACCTTTCTGTATTAACTGTGTTGCAAAAGAAAATACATACGAAACACTCTACCCCGCCTCCCCCCAAAAATACAAAGTTTTTTAAAAGTATGCTTCAGTCTGTACTCACTGTCTGTTACTTCCTTTTCTCTGGAAGTGGATGGCATTTTTCATCATGAGACCTTTGGAATTGACTTGGATTATTGTCTTGATCAAAGCATTGCTAAGGATAGCTAAGTCTTTCACAGTTGATCATCATTACAATATTACCGTTACTGTGAACAGTGTTCTCTTGGCTCTGCTCACTTCACTTTGCATCAGTTCATATAGATCTTTCCAGGTTTTTCTGAAACCATCCTGCTCAGCATTTCTTGTAGCATAATAGTATCCCATCACAATCTTATACCACAGCTTCCTTAGCCATTCCCCAGTTGAGGAGCATTCCCTCAATTTCCAGTTCTTTGCCACCTCAAAAAGAGCTGCTATAAATATTTTCATATTTCTCCTTTTCTTTGATCTTTTTGGGATATAGACCTAGTAGTGGTGTTGCTGGGTCAAAGAGTGTGCACAGTTTAATAGCCTTTGGGCATAGTTTCACATTGTTTTCCAGAATGGTTGGACCACTTCACAACTCCACCAACAGTGTTAATGTTTCGACTTTTTCACATCCCCTCCAACATTTGTCATTTTCCTTTTCTGTCATGTTATTCATTCTGATAGGCATGAAGTGGCATCTCACAGTTGTTTTAATTTGCATTTTTCTCATCAGTAATGACAGCATTTTTTCATGTGACTTGATAGCTTTGATTTCTTCCTCTGAAAACTACCTTTTCGTATCCTTTGACCATTTATCAATTGGGGAATAGCTTGTGTTCTTATAAATTTGAAAGCCCTTTTATTTTGATTCCTCACATTTAGCAGGTCCCCTAGACATGTCCTAATTACCCATTTCCCTTCCTAATAAATAATGGTGACTTTTAACCATTTTTTTTCCTGGGGAGTTTTATAGTATAATCTGATTATTCGGCAGATCAATGTGCCTTTTGCCTCTCTGTGCCATCTTTTGAAGTATTTGCATAGCAATAGCATCTTAATACTATGGGAAATAACATATCTGGGCTGTGATGTTAAATTAGATCTCTGTACTACAACAGTTTGCATAAAGGCTCTTTCTGTGAGTTCTAGAAATGTAAAGTGAGGAAACTTGACCAGTTTCTCCACCCATATGAATGCCTACATTGGTGGCAAAGACTTCTGCAAGAGTAATTTAGTGTCCATCCTTAGAAAAGAAAAAGAGAAAATTGAAAGTGAGATTTTTATGTCCAGATATGATTTATTAAATTTATTAAAGAATACTCTTCATAGCCAACCAATGCCTTAGGAGGACAAGATTCAGGAAGGATAATTTGGTTCTCCAAGTTTGTATCCAAATTGGAGAGGTGATTTGCCAGCTCCACAGATGGCTTCCCAGCTTTTCCCTTTGGTACAAAGTCCTTTATCTGATGTGTGCTTCCTTAATTTTCAGAAATCCCCAGATGGTGATAGTTGAGGAAATAAGGTGTTATTAATACTTTCAACCTTAGAAACATACATTTGTGAATACAATTGTGCTAATTATAACACTTACTAGCCTTATAGGGTTCTTATGAGGAAATTATTTTGTAAATTATTAAGCACTAAATAAATGTGAACTATTTTTATTATAAATTACTTCCACTAAATAAAATTATCTAGAAGGAACCACAAGCACTGAATTTGTAGTCAATGGACCTAGGTTCAAATTGTAGCTCTGCTACTTAACTCCATGTGAACTTAGACAAATCATTTAAAATCTTTGGGCCAAAGTTTATCAAATGAAGGGGTTACCCTAAATGATACATAAGGTGTCTTCTGGGTCTAAATCTGTGATCCTGCGACTACTACTCTATTAGGCATATTTTGAGATACTGTACTTGAAGATAATAAAACTATGTTTCTTACAAATCCATTCTTTAAATTTAGACTTCTATAATTCAGACAAACTTCCCTCCCTCCTCCTTCATTTAGTTCAAATCAGTATGGTTTCAGAATTTGAATTGTGTAACAAAGCTCCTATGTCCACCTTATAGTCCCCCTCATCCACCAACTTTCTTTTATGTAGGGTAAAAATATCCTGCCCCCAGTTTCCTTGGATTGGCTTTTTAGCTAGCCTCTCAAAACACGTTCATTTTGGCTGCTGACAACCTCAGGTCTTCTCTGAGCTTTTCCTCTTTAGTTATGAGACCTTTACCTGGTTGTTGTTGTTGTTCAGTCGTTTAATTGTGTCTGACTCTTCCCTAGCACAACAGGCCTTCTGTCCTCCGCGATCTCTTGATGTCTGGCCAAGTATATGTTCATGGCTTCCGTGACACTATCTATCCATCTCATTCTCTGCCATTCCCGTTTCCTTTTGTCTTCAGTCTTTCTCAACATCAGGGGCTTTTCCAGTGGTCCCATCTTCTCCCTATGTAGCCAGAGTATTTAAGCTTCAGCTTTAGTACTTGACATTCCAGTGAATGGCTTGAATTAATTTCTTTATTGACTGTTTTGATCTCCTTGCTATCCAAGGGATTCTCAAAAGTTTTCCCTAGCACTGTAATTCAAAAGCATGGATTCTTCAGTGTTCAGCTTTCCTTTTCCCTTCCTCTTCCAACTCTCGTAGCCATACATTGCTACTGGAAAAAAACTATAGCTTTGAGTATACCAACCTTTGTTGACAAGGTGATGTCTCTGCTTTTTAGTATGCTGTCCAAATTTGCCGTAGCTTTTCTTCCAAGGAGCAAGCATCTTTTAATTCATGGCTTTAATCACTGTCTGCAGTGATCTTTAAGCCCCAGAATATAAAATCTGACACTGCTTCCATTTCTTCTCCCTCTGTTGTCAGAAAGTGTTGGTGACAGTTGCCAAGGTCTTAGTTTTTTTTTTATGTTAAACTTTAAGCCAGCTTTTACACTCTCCTTTCACCCTCATCAAGAGGCTTCTTAATTCCTCTTCACTTTTTAATACAGGCCTGAGTAATGCTGAGCTTTAAGGAAGGATTATTATATTGCTATTTTTTTGTAAATAGATAGTGAAATGTTTATCATCATCACTTTACATGGAGGTCTGCAAGTTTATTGCCCAAGAAGGTATTCTCTTTTTTTTCTTAGGTACTTTGCAACCAGGGTATGGTCACTTGCTGTCTCTTTCATAATGCTTTCCCTGCTACCATTTCAATCCCATGTGATTTACCCCTTACCTGAGCCTTTGTCACTTTATACTTCTAGTAAGCATTTCTATTCTGATTTGAATAATATTTATCTGAATACTCATCTTATTTCTCTGACTTGAGATCAAGGACCTTTTTTAAAAAAAATCTTTTCGTATCCCTGGAACATAGTGTTATTGCACATAATAATGGATAAAGGCTTAGTACAAGTTGAATGTTGAAGACTGAAATATTTGTGGTGATGTTTTTTAAATTCATTGTAGCAACTCCGCTCCAACATCCAACAAATGGAGAAGCTCTGTTTGAAAGTCCATAAGGATGACAGGGGAGTTTTGAAAAGAATGATGGACCCTGTTAAAGAAGCGGCTTCAGGTGCAATCACAGAATTTCTCCAACTTCACTTGCAGTCTGCAGAAGAACTTAAAAATCAGTTTAATGATGATGGAACCCCACTTCACTCTCCTTTGACAAGATCAATGACTGTAGGAGGTATGTATTATGCTAAATATCATTTTAGATCATGTCAGTAGACAGTTTGATTGAAGGAACTGAGCATATTAAGATTAGAGAAGAGAAGACTCAGGAAAGACAATAGCTGTCTTTAGGTATTTGAAGGGTTGTCATTTGGAAGAAGGATTAGACTCCCCCAGAAGGGAGAACCGAGAGCAGTGGGTGGAAGGTACAAAGAGACCAATATGGGCTTTAATTGAAGAAAAACTTCCTAAAAATTGGAACTATCCACGAGTGAAATTGGCTGTCTTGAAAGGTGGGTGGGCTCTCTTTCCTTGAAGGTCGTTTTGCAGAGACAGGACAATCTCCACTATAAAATAGAGATTATGTATGGATTAGACTAGATGGCCTCTGAGGTCCATTCCAACTCTCAAATTCTGTGATTCTGTGCATTCCTTATTGTCTGTTTATACGCTACTGATGTTTATATGATACTGAAAGTCACCTCCTGTTTCACCTGTCTAAATTCCAGGCTTCTTCTTCTATCTAGCTCTCTTTTGTGGCTAATAACTAGGCCCTTCCTTTTGCCCAGAAGTCAGTTCCCGAAGTCCTCCTCCTGAAGTTACCCCCACTTCTTCTCAACCAGGTTGTTCATTTTCATATTTGCATTAACTGTGTTAACTATTGTTTTTCCCCATATTGACATGGAAGTCAAATTGTTATTGTGAGAGACAGATAGGGGTTTCACTGTGTTTCATTTTGTAATTCATATTTTATAAAAGATGATTGTATTTTCAGATGTTCTGAAATCATCCCACTCAGTGGTGGCGTTTATGGGGAAAAGCAGTTCTAGCACTGAGAGGTATTCACAAAATCATGGACGCAGACTGCTGCATAACTATGCTCAGTAGACATTCTCACCCCACCTCCTTGGCCACAACTATTGCTATCATATGGGTTAGACTTCATTCTGCTATCCTGTGATGAGGGAAAAAGCTGAATTTCTTTGCATACGTAGAGAATAACTTTTCTCCAGTTCCTTGATCAGGAGGCAAGCTGATATACACAGACAACATGACATTTGAGATTGTAGTAATATCAGTCATGTAGACCAGGCCGAGTGACAATGTAATATGAAGGAAGCCAGGATAACTAAGCTACAGGAACAGCAAGAAGCAGCTATCATCAGTTAGCTCCAGGCCCTACATCAGCCTCTCTCGAATTCTGAGGCTGCCGGCAGCAATAGGTAGAAGCTAGGGGAACTTGCTAGGCTGGCCAACTACAGTTACAGAGCTGTTTGGGAATAAGGGAGAATGAGAAAGCCAGTGAGACCTCTTCATGTTGTTGTTTAGTCATATTAGAGTCATATCCAACTCTTCATGACCCATTTGAAGTTTTCTTGGCAAAGATACTGGAGTGGTTTGCCATTTCTCTCTCCAGCTCATTTTTCAGGGAACTAGGAGGGTTAAGTGACTTGCCCAGGGTAACATGGCTAGTAAGTGTATAAGGCCAAATTTGAACTTAGAAAGATGAGTCTTCCTGACTCTATCCATTCTACCCACTGCACCACTAGTTGCCTCTCTTTATAGGGGAGCAATAATATTCCTAGTGTCTTTTGCAATCAGCTGGATTTTTGTGTGCGATTATTTTCTCCTATATTATATGTGTCCCTGGGAGAGTCTTGTGTTCCAGACCATCCTATATGACACAGCAAAAATCAAAGAGTTTGGGTAATGATGAGCTCTTCCCTGTTCTCTGGAATGTCATTTTATCAAAGGCTTCATCGTGGAGCTTTCCCTCGGTTTCTCCTCACCTCAGAACTTCACTTCCTCTCATCCTTAACCCTAGAGGGGTCTGATAGAGGCAATACACAGACTTTATGATGAATTGCAGCAGAAATAGCATGGATGAGATCATGAAAATTCCTGCATGGTCTCCAGCTGCAAAGCCACCAGTGTTTTTCCTCTTACATTCAAAAGCCAGTAGAAATAAAAACTAAGTCAGTGTGAGCTTCCTAGCCTTGTTCCTGTGTTTTGCGAATTAGGGATGGGTAGAAGAGGCTTCCTGAGTTGGAAAGTTCTGTGCTTAGGTTTGGTATCTTCACAGAAAGCAACGGTTTCATTTTGGATATGTAATCATTATGATGAGAGGCAGCATGACTTCATGGACAGAGGACTGACTTTGGAGAAATGATGACCTGGCTTCAAGTTCTGCTTCTTACTTATGTTAGTTGTGTGACCCTCAGCACCTCACTGAACCCTTCAGTGCCCCCAAACTACTGAGACTTCCACTTGCAGAACAGTCACCAATCTGTTTTGTCAGGAGGAGTTTCTTCCCTGGAAGCTTTCTATACCAATGAAATCACAGATGCAGACCAGTAACAGTAACATCAAAAAGTCTTTGACTTTTTGTGAAGAGAGTGCCTCAGTTCCTCCTTCATGGTTTATTTACAAACAACAAATGTATAAAATTAACTCCAAAAGAGTAAGATCACTAGAGTATTGGATGTCCGAATGGAAAATGAGTCTCTCTATTTAAAATATGCCAACATGACCATAATGTCAAAACTAGTTTAAAATGACATTTTTTAGGGAGGTAATTTAAGTCCACTATGGTTCTGATTAGTCTTGGACTGGAAAGGACAATAAAAATGGCTAATAAGTTGATACCCAGCATAAGTAAGGAGATAGTATGAGGGTACCTAACTACCCTTGAAGAATTAAAATCATCTGACCTAGATTAACCATATCCTTGGCTACTTGAAAGAATTGGAAGAAGTGATTGCTGAGCCATTATCAGTGATATCTGAAAGACTTTCAAGAATGTACTTTACAGAGGACTGGAGAAAGACAAATGTTTCACTCAAAAAAAGAAGAAAAGGGCATGACCAAAATTCCTGGAAAATTCTAGGATACTATTAAAGATATGGTTAGTGAATATCTAGAAATCTAGCAGCCTTTCTACTCTTTTTTTCTCTGCTAAATCAAAATAAGTATGGCTTCCAAATTAAAGGAGTATAACCAAAGCATGGATGATGTATATGGATCACATCAAGCTTATGTGGTCTACTGAAAAATTTAAAAACTGCTTCAACTCTTGGATTCTTTCTCCAATCAAAACGTCTTTTGGACTGAAATGTAAAATTCTTAATATATGTCAAAGAAATATAGAGACTGTAGGCTTTTAGCTTGAATCTGGAGGTTACAGTGAACCAGTGGATGACAGTGATACCTATAAATACCTTAGTCTCCTCCCAGCAGGACACATTTGAGCATAAAAATATCAAAAAGAAAACTGTGGTTGAATACATTAAGAGACTTAACGACATTCTTAACTTAAAGCTCAATGGGAAGAACATGTTTAAAGCAATTTATACCTACACAGTAGGTACACTTAATGTACACTTTCAGAATGGTAAAATGGACCATAAGAGATTTGGAAAAATACTCTAACAAAAAAACATAAAATATTACCCAGACATAGTGTCCATCACCGTGAGGAAGCTATGGAAACACTGCGTCCTCCACACCGAATAGGAGGAAGAGGACTGATAGATATTCTTAAAGTACATGCAAAAAAAGATAAAAATATGCAGAAATACTGTAAGAATAAGTAGATATTATTTCAGATGATATTAAGGCTGACAGCAGGTACATGACACTGGATCTGTTGGCTGTAACACCGGAGCCTGTGAAACCACTAAGATCAAAGAGTGCACCAAAACGTTCTTCTTCCATCAGTGATACTTGGATGAGTTCAGGCAATAATCAGGTAACAGGAATCACTAAAGGAATGGCTGAGTCATGAGGATTTGTTTGTGGAAACAGGATAATGCTGGTAATTTAAGACTGTTTTAAAAAATATATTTTTATTGACATCTTTTGGTTTTATGTCATCTAGTAGTTCAACACACAGCCCTCCCTTTGGCCACATGCAGCCCCCATAACAGTTCTGAGTTAGGCCCAAATGAGACTAAAATGTGGTTCCTATCTGACTTAATGTGTTGACTTATTAATGAAAAACATCTGTATAAACTTGTGGTTTCCTAAGTCAAAATGTGGCCCATAACATTCTTCTTGTCCAGTCCATTCCTAGAACTGTTATTGGGCTACTTCCAGTGAGCCTCATGATGAGCTTACATTGTAATACTTTTATTCAGCTACAAGAATTTATCATCAATCTGTGCAAATGTCCTTAGAACATTAGATTTTTTAGATAGGATAATAACTTGTCCCCAGACCTTTTTCTATAATGGACTCCATTGAAAAGGATGAGAACAAGATGATGATAGCTGAGAGTCATAGTTCTTAGAGTTTACAACTCACTTTACATAAATTGTCTTATTTTATTTTCACAACAGCCCTTTGATGTGTATGAGGTATTATTCAAAAATTTTTGGATGAGGGAACTGAGAATCAGAGAGAAAATTGGCTTGTCCATGGTTACATAGCTAGTAAGTGTTATAGAAGAGATTCAGGTCCAGTTCTTTCTGACACACTTAAGTCCAGGGAACTTTACATTATACCATTGTGGCCTGTATCAGAGCAGAAGAATGAGACTATTGCTTACATACATCAATGAATTTTTCCAGTTAAGAGCTATTTTGGCTAGAAGGAGGCAATGTCATTAATTTTCTAAAAAGTGATCAAATGAGGGCCTAGAGGAAAAGTTGACAGTGTACTTCTTATGCATGGGTTTCATGAGAATATCTGTTTACCTGAAAGACTGAAAGAGAAGGCAAACTCAGAACCAAGAAGTATGTGTGTACCCCTGGGATGGCAGACATGAGGGGTAGATTGATATGCAAGAGAACTCTAAAGTTGTGTTACTGCAGACAGCTCAGCTATTGCCTAGTTGAGGGGAAAGTGTGCTAGACTTGGAGTAAAGAGAATTAGATTCAGATGTAGGCTCAGATCCTTAACTAGCTATGTCCTTAGAAAAAAGCTGCTAGTTAGGGTAAGTCACTTAAGCTTTTCTGTGCCTCAGTTTCCTCATATGGAAAATGGCATTAAAATAGTTTTGCTATTTACCTTGCAGGATTGTTGTGAAGAGAGTGCTTTGCAAACCTTAAAACACTGTAGAAACATGACATCATTATCATTATTTTGGTAGGCAGGAAATGGAGACATTAGAGAAAGACAGAGAGAAAGGCAGGGGAAAGGGTTGAAATTAGACAAGTAGGGTGAGGTGAAAACCTCAAGGCTTTGTGTTGTGACCATTCTTGCCCCATTAAGGTCTGTGTTTTTGGTGTATTGGTAGTGGTGGTCCCCTGGCCCTATGGTGTGGCAAAAGTACTTTCATGTTAACTGGAGAATAGGGAAATGACATTCCTCCTGATTGAACTCAAAGGGATGACCTTCCTAAGACTGCTCTATTACCAGGAGGGGCTCAATTCTGAAATCTTTGGAGAGACACCATACGAAAACCAAGAGGAAGTAGCTTTTGGACTAGAAAGGACAATGCATATGGCTAATAAGTTGATATCCAGCATAGGTAAGGAGATAGTATGAGAGTACCTAACTACCCTTGAAGAATTAAAATCATCCGGCCTAGATTAGCCATATCCTTGGATATTTGAAAGAACTGGAAAAAGTGATTGCTGAACCATTATCAGTGATATCTGAAAGACTTTCAAGAATGGACTCTGGGTAGGACTGGAGAAAAACAAATGTTTCACTCAGAAAAAGAAGAAAAGGGCATGACCAAAATTCCTGGAAAATTCTAGGACATCCTTAAAATTCTAGGATACTCCTAAAAATATGGTTAGTGAACATCTAGAAATCTAGCAACCTTCCTGCTCTAAGAGTCTGATTCTTCAAGGTCCCAATATAGGATATGGCCGACAAACATGTTCCTGGCAATGAGTAAATCAGGCTAAGAAGCCTTTATACAACACTAATGATCATGATGATGGCTTACATGTACGTAGAACTTTACAATTTACAATGGTAAACTTCTTTCATAATAACCTTATGACATAGGTAATGTTGCGGTTCAGTCTCTGCCCACCTAAGGCCAAAAACTGTTGTGGTTTCGTGATGTGTTGTGGTAGAACCCATCTCAAAAAATTCAGTCAGACTCCCACTAATCCACGTACAGGCATTTATGGAGATGGAGGGCTCTCATGGAGCAGGTTAAGTTCCAAGAGGAACCAGCAACTTCAAAGAAAGCAAGAAGGATTTTTATAGGGTAAAGATACTGATTACATAATCAGAATTTACATAGAATATAGGAATATGATTAATATTGAAAAAGCAGGAGGAGTTTGTTAAGGGCTAAGGGTCCTAGCCTTAGTGGAACTGCATAGGCGCTATGGTAGGGTGGGCCCCTTCTATGGTTTGGTGGGGAAGCATTCCTGTCATGCTGCCCTCCAGTTGGCTAGCTGTTGTGGTCCTGCCTTGGGCTGGATGGTGTGACCAGGATGGCCTTTGTTTTCTTTGAGTGACTCAGTTTATCTCATTGAGCCTTGCTGGGTGCTGGGCCCCTGTTAGGGCTAACTCCGGGGAGGGCCTAGTTTACATGTCTAGGACAGCAGAGGCTTTTGGACCACGTGGGTTTGGGTCCACCTCTGTTGGGTACTGACCTGCGTGGACGTGCTGCTTCTCTTCCTGGGCAGGAAGCCCAGAGACCCATGCCTGGGAGCAGAGAACTTCCTGTGTGATGATTCATGGGGCTGGCTGAGGGGAGGGGCCAACTCAAGAACCAATCGGCCCTGGTCATTCAGGCGGCGCTTGATGATGTCAAAAACTCTATAAGAGGGGAGAAGACAGCTTGAAGATCCTTTTTTCCTTTTCCAGTTGTCACGGCAGCGGTGGGGAACGTGACTCTGGGCCAGCCCAAACTCTTGGGCTGAACCTAGATGTTGGTAACTATGAATTTTATTGGTTCTGTCTGTTGAGATTTGTAATTTGTTTGTATTTTATTCTGAAGTTCGGAGTGCTGGTTGTTTTTCCCCCAAACTAAATGAATGACCTAAAGTTCAGAGTGCTGGCTTTTTCCCCTGGACTAAATGAATGTTCTGAACTTCAGGGTGCTGGATTTTTCCCCTGAAGTAAGTGAATGAATCTGTATTTGGTCTGTCTGTTGATGATTGTCTGTATGCTCCCCTGAACTAACTGAATGCTGGATTAAAGTAAACTGGTCAACCCCTTCACCGTGCTTTCCTTGTTTAAGCAGATAAAAAGAACCTGTGCTTTCCCAGCGTGCTGGCAGCCTCCTGGGTGCTGGCTGTGGGAGGATCTTACGCCTCCACAGAAGCTGCTAGCCGGATTGTTAAAACAGATGGATGGTGTGATTGTGATTGGATAGGTCTGGGGGCAGTAGCTAGGTAGAGGCAGTGGCTGGGTTCCTCTCACACAGACAGGCCCGCTGTTTCTGTGGGAACTAAGAGTTCAAGGACACACCTGCTGTTCTAGTGAGCAGTGAGGCATGTTAGGACATTGGCAGGGGCGGGGCAGGGGGGTAGGTATGGTGGACCTATAATGAAGTTAGAATATTGGGGCTGGGGGCAGCTCTATTAGGACCCCATCCGGTAATACAAGAGTTAGCCTCATTTTGAAGAGGAGGAAACAAGCCCACAGTCACACACTTTGTAAGCTGCAGGGCCAGCACTCAAACCCAGATCACTTTTCCATTGTACCATGCTGCCTTGAGAGTGGGCATGAGGGAAGACATCTGTAAGATAAGGCTTTTTAAAGTTCAAGTCTTTATACTGAGTGGAGAGAACACAGAAAGAGAAGGTGCAGAAGCTGCAGTTCACATGTCTTGGCAGGACGCAGAAAATATGAAGATATATAGGAAATAACTGAATAGGCTGTTAACACAACCTACCCTGTGATTAAAGTGTAGGGAAGAAAATCTGCCAAAAGACTCAGAGTGAGACAGCCCACACAGGCCTTCGTTTGTGTTTAATTGGGCAGCAACTCAGTGTGGCGATCGAAGAGAGGCCTTCTTGAGTGCTGGTTGGTTACCCAAAACTCTCCTCAATCCCAGGAAAGGTGGGCAACTGAGATGCAAAGGAAGCAGATAGTATCTTGGGATAGAAGTTCCAAGGACCAGCTCAGTCTTTCTCCTTCTGTGAGGCTTGCTTTTAGGTAGCACGAAAAGCCAAGAGTCAAAACATTAGGGTTCATGTTTAATAGTCTGGTCTGTTGTTGCTGTTCAAAAAGCTGTGCAAATGTGCAAAAATTTGGAGGATGGGTTAGCCAGGTGACACTTATTCGAGAGAGAGAGAGGGCGTTATTGATATTTTGTCCTTCGTAAACTTTGCTTGTATGTTTATTTCTGTGTTTCTTTGTGTTGTTGAATGTTAATCTGTTTGCCAAATTGAGCGCACAGAACAGTAAAGAGTTTGGTTGGCAAGTAATCTGTCATAAGGTCTTTGTTCTGCCCTTGACAGTACATGGTGAACCTTTCCCTGTTCTTTCAGACGTGTGTGCGGTAGTCAGAGATCTCAGAGGGTCCTTGACATCTTTGATGTTCAAGAGAAAAAAAAAAGCTGACTTCAGACTTCTTACTTAGGTCAATCAGCATAGAATTTACCATTACTAGCAGCTACTTAGCAACAAGAAATTTTGAACTCAGCTGCTGAACTTTCTGTCTCTGTATGAGATTATCCTAATACTTAGTTCCATCATTTGCATATTGTTACTGCAATACTTCTGTCAACACCTTCAAAGCTGCTTGAGTCTACCCCTCCCCCATTCTCAAATTTATGTAGTTAGAGGAATTATGTGATCCTAGAGCTAGCTAATCAAAACATCTTGCCTAATTCAATTGACTTTAGTAGTAAGTATTGTTATATGTTCAGTCATGTCTGTCTCTTTGTGACCCTGTGTGGGATTTTCTTAAAGATACTTGAGTGGTTTGCCATTTCCTTCTGCAGCAGATTAGGCAAACAGAGGTTAAGTGACTTGCCCAGGGTCACGTAGTTAGTATCTATAATGTTAATAGGATATAAGGTCTTCCCTGCCCATTAATAAGCCTCAAGTGGAGCTAATTGGGGGAGGAACTTGCTTAAAGGGGAAATTTGTTTATGGGGAGGCTTGCTTGTAGGTAGGCTTTCACACCTTTTGGTACTAAGCTGTTTAGGCACTGAGGCACAAGGGTTGTGATGCCTTCTGGCTCTGAGCCTATTAGCCAGAAGTGTATATCCTATTCTGAGGTTGGTATTTTGCTTTGGGAGTTCGCTTATGAGAAGGACCTTGTGATTCCCTGGACAGGACTCTGAATAGCCCTTTTGTTAAGAGCCCTAACCCTGCTACTCAGATGTAAAGGCTCTCTTGATCTAGTGATACATGTGAAGTGTGTAGCAATATTGCTTTGATTCAGACGGAGCCCTGTCTGTTAGTCTTTGTGCTGATTTTTCTGCTTGTATTTTCTCTGTTTATATTTTCTCTGCTTGTATTTTCCCCACGTTTAGGGTACTGACTTTTCCCCTGAACTAGTGAATGTAATTAAAAAAGATCGTTAACCCCTTTAAAAGCAGATCAAAGAACCTGTGCTAACAGGTCGTCTTGAGCATGCTAGGGTACTTGCTGTTACAGTATCTAAGGCCATGTTTGAACTCAGGTCTTCCCAACTCCTGGCCCAGCACTCTAGCCACTGAGCCATCTAGCCACTTCAAGTATTGGTTTTGGGGGTTTTTTTTGGAGGGGGGAAGGCAGGGCAGTTGGGGTTAAGTGACTTGCCCAAGGTCACACAGCTAGTAAGTGTGTCAAGTGTCTGAGGTCGGATTTGAACTCAGGTCCTCCTGACTCCAGGGCCGGTGCTCTATTCACTGCACCACCCAGCTGCCCCTGCTTCAAGTATTGTTATAGTGTGTCACAGTTATATAGCACTTGTAAGTTTTACACAGCAGTCCTGGGAAGTAGAGCATGAATGATAAGATGAATAATTGGGGTGATTTTTATGTGCATCATACCATGCCCAGTAAACATAGTCTTTGGCCTCCAAGAGCTCACATCGTAATGGGGAAGACAGGACATGTGGAAGGTTTCAGTTTCACAGCAAATGGAGAGACCCAGTGACCTTAGAGTACCTCAGCAAAGCAAAAGGCCATGCTCCTTCTTAAATGGCATCTTCACTAACAAAATCATATCCATTTCTGATGGTGAACACCTTAACAGGAACAGGGACTTTGGTGGCCAGAACTTTCTTTTCTAAATCTTCAGTGTATATGGAGCAGTTGCCAGGCTGCCTCTCTGTGCGGGCACCGGGCTGCAAGCCTTGCTATCCAATGCTCTTGGGTGCAGGATCCTAGGCTGTCCCTCTCAGGGTCTGAGGTGGTTTGACTTGCCTGGCACATGCTGCCTCCTGTCTCTCCCTCGGGGTGCCTCGTTGCTTCAGCTAGGCTGGCTGGCCTGCCTTGTGTAACTCAGAGACTGAGGCAGTATTGTATGTTGAAGGGTGTAAATAATACATTGTTCGTTGATCAGTAGGAATTCCAGCATTTAGAGCCGCAATGAACTCCTAGAGATCACAGTCCATTCTCTTGTCAGGATTTGAATAAAGAAATGAAAAGGGAAGAGCTAAAGCTAGGCGTGGGCTCCTGCTATTGCCAGAGCGGCGGTATCGAACACAAGTAGAAATGGGGCCCTAAACCATACATCTTTAAGGAGCTCCTCGAGCCACATGTTGACTTAGAAAACCACATGGTAACTTTATATTCTGTTGTGTTTTATTTATTTTGTTAACTATTTTACAATTACATTTTAATCTGGTTCCAGCCTCACTCCAGAGTGTTCAGGGTATTGGGAGCCTCAGTGCTAGCTGCTGTTTGATACCTCTACACTAGAGCATAAGGGAGAAGAAATAGGGAGTGATCTTTTTTTTTTCCTCTACTTTTTCTGCTTTTTAAGGGTATGGAGCTTTTTGACAAGGAAAACAAAACCCATAGATTAACAATCCCACCCAGTTGCAACTCCCCAAAGAAAAAACCATCTTAAGCTAGTGATAGTTTTCATGAGACAACAGAGGCAGGATGTGGAATGTATAATTTTTGTTAAATTTCATGAGGAAATTTTCAGTTTCTCCTTAAAAACCAATTGTAAACATGACGCTCCCTCCACCGTGGGTTCATTGGTAACCTTCAGGACTAGGAGGACTCCTTTACTATCACCAGGATCCTGTACCAGCACGAATGAGTTTCTTCCAGGTTGCCTTAAATCCAGAAATCTTTCAAGTAGACAACAGTAGGAGAAAATTGCAGAAGCAAAGGAAAGGCCTGTTGTTGCTGCTGCCGTTGCTCTCTATAACAACAAGGTATGTTTCTCAGCTGCCAGAATTCAAAGCATAAAGACTTAGGTCTTTTATTGGGACCTGAGAACGTTTATAACGGTAATACTGTTTTAAAGACTCAAGGTTCTCTAACTTGGCGAGCATCATGAAGAGCCCCACCTGTTCCCATCCCACCATATACCCATGTGTACCTGCTGACTCCTTGGACATCTCTTTCCGCCTTCTAAGAGCCTCAGGCCCTAAGAGATCCCTAGTGACAAGTGCCACCCACTTTTTTTATTACCATTATTAATCATCATAATAATTATATTCACTGATTGTTCATCACAATAATAGCTTACACGTATCTAATGTGTTTTAGTTTCAAAAACTTTTTAACACTTTATAATTTTTTAACAAAGGTTATTTCATTTAATCTTCACAACCAACATGTAAGGCAGGACAGGCAAAAGATTTAGAACTGGAAGTGATTTTATAGGTAATCTAGTCCAACGCTCTTATTTAGAAATGAAGACATTTTCTAGAGAGGTAAGAGGACTTGACTGTGCTTATACAAATGACCCTTGGCAGAGCCAAGATTCAAACCTAGGTCCTCCGAACATCTATTATCTTTGCGTACTTTACTGTCTCTATTTTACAGATGAAAGAAATGAGGCCCAGAAAGTCTTAGTGACTTTTCTAAGGTCACAGAGCTTGAAAATGACAGATCTAAGATTCAAACCCTGACTCCAAATTCAGTGTTCTTTCCACTGCACTAAAGGTGGTCCTCAGAGTTTTATTGTGACTTAGGGAAAAGGTGTCATGTATTCCTCATGCGGTTTCCTTCCATTCTTCATACTTTCTTTCTTTTCTTTTTCCCTTGTCTTTTGCTTTGGATGCTCAGGGCCATAATGATATCACATATGAAAATGCTTATTTGTATACCCTTAATTTTTAAGATTAAATCTGTTTTATCACAAGTTAGAAACATTTCTAGAGATATTAGAAACGATTGTTATATTACTACAATTGGGGTTAAAAATGTACAAATAATTTTCTTTCTGTCAGTAAAAATTTAAAAAGAAATGAGAATGTTTTATTTTTTTCTAGAGAACCGAATAAGTTCATTAATTTAGAGGGCACCCTTGATGATTTGGCTGTCCCTTTTGTCTGTAGTCTGAGTTCTCAAAGCAAATCTGCCAATCTTGCTCAATCTGAGAGATACCATTCTGTCTCACCTTTGTCACTAGCTTCATTTTTAGTATATTGCTTCCCATTGAGAGAAGTGCTGTGCTTACATATTATATAAGTGATATGTTTTATGTTTGAGAAAGTGTATTGAAGTCATTCAAAGTGACTCAGGGTCTTCTCCCCTTCTCTAGATTTCCGTACTCCCTCTCCAGCATACAGACTTTGTTAGCCCAATGAGAATAAAATTTTATTACATTTTAAACAAATGGCAGCCAAAGAAAAGAATCCAATCTTAAAACTGCTGGAAACTTGAGACCAGAATATTGAATTTGATAGGTTATGAGATTTTATCACATGTATAACAAGGTGAAAAACAGTTTTGCGAAGCATGCAGATGGCTTCTGTATTATGTCTACTCAGCAGCTCTGGGTATACTGATACTTCCCATCGAAAGCCTGGATTTTCTGTTGATGTATACTTTTCTCAGAAGTTTTCCTTAACTAAACCTAAACTCAGGGACTATTTAGAGGGTTAGATTATATTTCAAACTTAACAAAATATAGAAAACAAAAGGAGTCACTCAAATTTAATTTGTATTTACAATTAAACTCTTTGTGATATAACAAAGTTGCCTGAAAAATCATAATTCTGTACATAACCTTGCCTTGTAAAGAGCTCTGGATTTGGAATCAAAGGATATTGGTTCAGATACCAGCTCTGATAACTTGTGTGTGTGCACAATTTTGGATGATTCAGTTAACCTCTCTGGGCCTCCTCAGTTTTCTCAAGTATAAAATGAAGAAAAATGGTCTAGATAATGCCTGTGGTTCATTCCAGATCTAAATCTATGATTTCATGGACTCCAGATAAAATCATCACTTTTGATGAAGTTGGGAGGAAGCAGGGAATGACTGGTGAACCACTTGATTAAACATATTTTGTTGTCGCAACCAGTGTTATTTTACAGCTGGAATAGCCTGTGACCATGGATAGATTTTGGGAGGTGGGAGAACTGCAGATTTGGAATTTTTAATATTTTGATAATTGTACTCAGTATAATTGGTTTCCTTTTTAATCCTATATCTTTCACTTTTACGTATTTAAAAACATTTTAAGAAGTCACCAGACTGCCAGAGGGCTCCATGACACATAAAAGGTTAAGAACCCTTGTTTCACAGTAACATAATTGGTGCATTTTAACCAGGCACCATCTTGTAATGACAGCTGATCCCTAGAGGTAAAAATTCTGTCTATCCTCCTATTACTCAAGAACGAAGTGTAGCCCACCAGGAAGTTTTAATATTCAGGTCAAACAGAAACCAGCTGTGGGCCACAGAAGTACTAGTGAAGCACATGCAAACCTCCGTTTCCCAGCCTTTTATGCTATTTGGTGTCTGTCCCAACTAAACTGAAGTAGATGTTCCTCAGAAGGCTTAGGGGACTCAGAGGGAAAAAATATGGGGGTACGGTGGACCACAAGGGAAAGGCACAACATTTTATGAGGGACTAGCATAGGGTCAAGAGAGCTGCCTTTCCTTATACCACATTTCCTCTCTTCCCTTCCTCCACTTCTCCATCCCTCACTGTGGCTCCAGTTCTCCCAGACCTGTCAGAGAATTAGAGGGTTTATGGGGTAGCTGCCCTTCACTCCACCCAGCAGATAAGAGGCCGAGTAACCGGGGAAGAGGAGTCTATATGGAGAGGGGAGTCCATATTAACATTAAAAAAAATTCTGTAACATCTATCAATTTTTTTTAAATGTTAACTTTTTTGGTTTAAATTTTGACCACTCAGGAATGTACTTCACATTTGTAACTTTGTTCCTAAGTGTCTCCTTTAACGTTTTTATGAAGCTAATTAATGTTATTAGGTAGGGTATATTTGTATGTAGTCCAGAATAATGATTTGTGCCTTACTTTTGTTAGAAGAAATGCAACTTTAAATAAATAATGGAATTTAAGAAAGAATGTCAGGCTTTACATATTCTCTTAATCTTTTCTAGTTGTAGTTGTATATAGTCTGTCACATTGTACAAAACAATTGCAAGTTTATACCCTGTGTGAGTGAGACGAGAAGTCTTCAGTCTTCTTTCCCCACAGTGTAATCCGTCCCTGGGTTTTACCTCATCATTCACGTAACAGTGTAAAGACATTCAGTCACTGGGTCCAATCGCTGAGACGGGGTTTTATAACATAATTTGGAGTACATGAGTTATGAAGATCACAGTAACTTGGGTTGGCTGGGTTTTATCTGCCAGTCATGCCTTACATCGATTAACGACTCAGTGTTTTAAGTTTACAACAACATTTTTGTGAAAGAGAATGGACCTCTTTGTTCTAAGCTACCCTTTTGAACTGAGATATATACGCAGTTTGGTTTTAAACAAGACGCAAATGGCTTAAGTTTTTTGTTGTTTTTTTAAATTATTACTGAGAGAAGTTTTGTGCTTGTTTAAAATGCCAACCATTTCCTGTCTCTGCATTTTAAAATGAATAATTTTTATGTGGTTACTATCTCCCTACTTATTTTTGTATGTCCTGTTGCAATCTAATATATTTATGTCTATCTTCATGGTGCAAAGGGTTTTTTTTAATGTCTAGAATAGCAGGAAAATAAATATATAGTAAAGTCCTCCTTTTAGAAATTATGAAACCCTTTAAAGAAGTTGAAGACAGGGTTTCATATTATATTATTAATTTTAAGTGGAATGAAATTACAGGGTAATTTCTGTATTGAACTGAAGTGAAAATGAAATTTTCTTTGTATTATAACTTAGTGTACAGTATGAAATTGCTGTTTTAAACAGTTATGAAACCAACAAGAGATCTTAAAATACCAGGGCATTGATACTGTGATAGAATGCGAAAGTTGATCTGTGTCAGTAATGTTTTTACTCTGCCTTTTAAATCATAGAATCAAGTAAAGCATATTCAAGAAACTTAAGGTTCAAAATTAAAAGAACACTGTCAATTCTGACAAGCCTACAAGTTACCCTTTCATTACATTATCCCTTTTTATCCTGCTTAATTATTGTTATCCTATCCTTCCTGAGCAGTTCTTAGAGATCACTTGTCAAATAGAATTTTCCTTGAGAGGAAAAAAGAATAATTCATGTTCATTTTTTTGTGGTAAACAGAGTTCTACATCTCTGTAATATATATCTCCTTTAAGAAATAGGAGGTACTCAGCATTCGATCCACTGAAAGACATAAATTACCCAAGAAAGAACTCCTTATATGATAAGAACTGCTGGGAAAACTGGAGAGCAGTCTGTAGAAATTAGGTTTATACCAACATTTTACACCTTATTCCACAATAAATTCAAAATGGGATTCATAATATGGATAGTATGGATCATACCGTTAAAAAGATTAGAATCTGCTGATTATATTAGAAGAGAATGTGCTGATCATATGTCTTTCATAGCTATGGGCAGGGGACAAATTCTTAACCAAATGACAGAAGTAATTACAAAAGATTAAATAGATTTTGTTTACATTAAATTTCAAAGCTTTTTGTACAACAAAATTAGTGCATTTTGCATAAGAAGCAAAGGGGGATGGGCTGAGGGAAAAAACTTTTGTATCACAGATCTCTGATAAGAATTTGATATTCAAGATACAGAAACAACCAATAGAAATATATGTCCAAAAGCCATTCCCAATGGTGAGTAAAGGATATGAAAAGTTTTACAAGAAATTGCGAACTTTTAATAATCACGTTAAAGAGTGTGTAGAATCATTAATAATAAAAGAAATACAAATCAAAACAACCCTGAGGATTAACCTCAAACCCTGCAAATTGGCAAAGATGATGAAATATGGGAATAATCAATGTTGAAATCGGTGTGGAAAGATGAGTGCACAAATACATTATTGGTGGAGTTGTGAATTATACCATTCTGAAAAGCAGTTTGGAATTACGCAAATAGAATGACTAAAATATACATAGCCTTTGTCGCAGAGATTCCATTGCTCAGAGAGGGGACTGACAAAAATCAAGACTCCATATTCATCACAGTATTTGCAGCAGTACTTTTTGTGGTAGCAAAGAATTGGAAACAAAGTAGATGCCCATTTATTAGGTAATGTCTAGATAAATTGTGGCACCTGAATGTAATAGAATATTACTGTGCTGTAAAAAACAGTAAACTGAACTTTGTGTCATGGGATCAACAAGATGGAGAGGAGGACTAGACATTTTCTCCCATCCTCTCAAATCTCTCCAAAACCAGAATTGTGAATAGCAGTCTCCCATGATTTGGGACGCCTGGAATCCAAAAGAGGGTCCAGCAAAGCCATGAACTGAGTCAGTGCCCCAGGCCGCCTCCAGAGTTTAGCTACAGAACTCGAACGCGCCTCTGTCTCCCCTCCCTGTTTGCCTCCAGGCTTCAGAGTCCAGCTCTTGTAGTGTTTGCCGCCGCCCAAAGGACGTTCACTATGGTCACGCAGCCGACGTCCTGGCGGGCAGAGTTCTGTGCTGCAAGTGTCCGCAGGAGAGCCGGGAAGGTGGAGAGGGAGAGGTGTGGGACGCGTGCCTGGGCTTGGATTAGAGCTCGGTGGCACGGCCCGCTTCCCCGTCCTCCCGGCACCGGCACCGGCAGCGCTCTGCTAGCCCAGTGTGGAAAATAGAAATCACCTGTGAAAAAACTCACTATTTGGCCATTTTTTTAATCAGCAAAAATCTCCCTTTTTTGCTTCTTTCCTCTAATTGAAAAGGAAAGAAAGACAATACTATTACAGACGTAGGTGGTCAAGGAAAGCCAGTTTCCCCACCGGCCACGCCCCCAACGCGCCCCTTTTTGTGCTCCTCCTCTCCCCTTTCCCTCAGAAGGCGGCAGCAGGGTCATCATCAGGATTCCGAAGTCTTTCAAAGCTGTCTGATTTTGCAATACTGTTTTTCTCTATGTCAGTTGTTCTCCCGGTGCCTCAGTTCATACAGACCTTTCTAGGTCTCTCTCAAACTGTCTTCTTCATAATGTCTTCCATCAGTCACCTTTATATCACATGACTTGTTCAGCCATTCCTCCATGGATCCCTCAGTTTCCAGGTCTTTGCCTCGGCCTCTGTGTGTCCCTAGAGTTTGTTCTGCTTAGGACTCATTCCTCCCTTAACCTGCCTTCCTTCTAATTCCTCCTGCTTTATTGCTCTTTCCTGTTTACCTGCTTAGCGAAATCTATGTTTGTACTCAACTCTCTGTATATTCTCCCATCCTTTGACAAGTTTGGATGAGAGGGAGGTTCTGTTGTTGTCTGCCCCACCCCCCTTTCTACTTGTACACCCAAATTATGGGAAATAATTTTCCCTAACCTTCCTTTTCCCTTCCCCTACTGCTCTGTGTATTCCTGTTCCCCTCCCTTTCCATTCTTTTTTTTAAGATCCTCAAGACATAACAGGACTACTCCCAGGCCTTCTGTATAATTTTTACAATCCCTAATGAAAATAAGGTTCAGAGGGAACACATATATCATCTCTCCCATATTAGAATGTAATTAGTTTATCCTTGTTTAGTCTGTTATGGTTCTTCATCCGTGCTTGCCTTTTTATGTTTCTTTATAACTCCTGTGTTTGCACTGTATAGTTTCTACTTATATCTGGTTTTTTCGTCAGGAATATTTGGAAGTCCTTTATTTTATTAAAGGTCTGTTTTTACCCCTGTATGACTATACTTCATTTTGCTGGGTAAGTTATTCTTGGCTGTAAGCCTATATTCATCACCTTCTGGAATATTGTATTGCAAGCTCTCAGCTTCTTGATATTAGTGGCTGCTAAAATCATGTGTGATCTTCACTGTGCCTCCTTAAACTTTAATCCTTTCTTTCAGACTGCTTGAAGTGTTTTTTTTTGACCCTGAAGTTCTAGCTTTAGTTATAATATTACTGGGAGTTTTCATTTTGCTATTTCCTTTGCTAAGTGACTAGTGAGATTCCTTCTATTTCTAATTTGCCCTCTGGTTCTAAGTGATCTCGGCAGTTTTATGATTTCTTTACATATAATATTCAGTCTCATTTTTTGTCATGGCTTTCATGTAGTCCAGTATTCTCAAAATTTCATCTACTTGATCTGTTTTTGCTCTGAGATACCCTAAATTTTATTCTATTTTTTCAGTGGTTTGCCTTTGTTTTCATATTTCTTGCTGCTTCATGAAGTCATTGGCTTCTGATTGGTTCATTACAGTTTTCAGAGAATTTGTTTCTTTTAGGGTAGGTTTTGTACCTCTGGTGCCAAACTGTTAATTTCCCTTCCAGTTCTTTCCTCTTTTGCTTTCATTACTTTCTTTCTTTTTTTTCTCTTGTGCTCTCATTCGATTTACAAAAACATTTTAAACTTTTAAAATTTTCATCTTTTCCAAGAATTCTAGTTGAATTTGTGCCCAAGCTGTGTTTTACTTTGAGACTTTATTTGCTTGTAGATATTTTGGAGCCATTCTCTTCTGGGTTTATGTCTCAAACATCCCCTGTCATCCTAATAACTTTTTATGGTGGGATTCACTTTGGCTAATTCTTCCAGCTTACTTCCTGACTTCCTAATATAAAAATGTTAGGGCCAGGCTCTGCACACTTCTGAAGATGTCTGGACTTGTCTGTCCTGCTGCTGCTTTGTTGGGATATTGAGTGTTATGTTGTTCCAGGATCTTAGGGACAGCTTAGATTGGAGACCTACAAGCTTTTAGTGTTCCCAAAATGTTGTGATTTGGGGCAAAGTCTAATATATTGCCCTTCTGTTCCAAGCTCTGCGTGTTTCTGACCTGGGTTTGGGCCCTGAACTACAGGCCTCTGAGCTTGCCTTCTTTGGAGTTTCAGTAGACTGCTTCTGGACTCAACCACTGTCACCCAGATGCAAAGTCCTGCTGTGTGACAGAACTGTAGGTTTCCCTTTTGTGCTGTGGTGATTCCTCTGCAAGCTTCTAACTGGTCTAGAAGTTGGAACTGAGATACTGCTCTGCTCCTAGGGTCCAAACTATGGAGCAGTTATTTGCTTCTCTACTTGTTCCTTGCTTATCACTTAATAGCTTTTAGGGTACAGGTCCTCTCCCCAGCCCACCCTGGATCTGTGACCCAGAACTCAGCAATGAATATACAAAGCTGCCAGTTGGAACCTGTATGCGATCATGATGTCCCAGTATGGACCTTGTCTTGCCTCAGTGCACAGCCTCAGTCTTCTTTTAGTCCCTGCGCACTAGAATGCCTTGTATCGGTATTCACAGACCTCTACGTCCACTGCTAACGTACGTTAACTGGGTTGGAAAAAATGACTCACTATGACTTTTTCTTGGATGTGCCAATTAGGATTTTCTAGCTCTGTTTAAAGGAGTTCGGAGTTTTTTTTTTTGTTTGTTTTTGTTGTGTTTTGTTTGGGAAGAGGAACTTTTGCTGAACTTATTTCTATATTTGCTGTACTCTACAATCTTGGTTCTCCACACATACTGTCATTTTTCCATTTGCAAAAGACCTTGCACATAGTAAACACTTAATAAATGTTTGTTGAATTAAGCAGTTGAACTGAGTGACTAAAAGGTACCCACATCAGTAAACGACATATGATAAGAGATTCATTGTCAAATTTTTTACAAAATTTTACAAATTTTTTTAAAATTAATTAATTTATTTTTAGTTTCCAGCATGCGCTTTCGTAAGATTTTGAGTTCTACATTTTCTCTCCCTCCTTCCAATCCCCCCTCTGCAATCTGATATGGGCTCTGCATATACATTTGTGTCAGACACATTTTCACATTAGTCATGTTGTATAGAAGAATTAGAACCAATGGGAGGAACCACGAGAAAGAAGAAACAGAAGAAAAGAGAGCAAATAGTCTGTTTCGATCTGCATTCAGCCTCCGTAGTTCTTTTTCTGGGTGTGGATAGCATTTTCCATCATGAGTCTTTTGGAATTGTCTTAGATCATTGCATTGCTGAGAAGAGCCAAGTCTGTCAAAATTAGTTGTCATACAATGTTGCTGTTACTGTGTACAATGTTCTCCTGGTTCTGCTCACTTCACTCAGCATCAATTCATGTAAGTCTTTCCAGGTTTTTCTGCTCATCGATTCTTAGGGAACAGTAATATTCCATTACATTCACATACCACAACTTGTTCAGCCATTCCCCAATGGATGGGCATCCCCTCAATTTCCAATTCTTGGCCACCACAAAAAGAGCTGCTATAAATATTTTTGTGGGTCCTTTTTCCATTTTTAGATTCATTGTCTTCTGATGTGATTTATTTAACTCTTCTTGTTGTTCAGCAGTTCCCAAATTTTAATGTCTTTGTGGGCTAGATTTGTATTACCAAAATAGCCAAAGAAATGTTTGAAATCATAGAAAGCAATGTGGAAAATGACATATGCTTCTGTTTCTAAATGTGCTTTTCCTCACAAGCCCTATTTAAGCCATGTCGTGAATCAGATTCTGAGGTTTGGAAGGGACTTCATAGGTCATCAAGTACAAACCACATCTAAGTATCAATGCCTTCTTCAACATCCACACTTAGTGATTGTCCAGCCTCCGTGTGAAGACCTCCACGGATAGGGAAGTCAGGCTGCCCGTTCTACTTCAAAATAGCTCTAATCATTGTGAGGCTTTTCCTTCTGTCAAGTGGAAGTCTACCTCCCTTTCACTTATACACACTGGTCCTCGTTCTGCCCAGTCGGGCCAAACAAAGCAAAGCTAATTTTTATATATGTTAGTGCCCTTGTTCCTTTTCTCTCCCCCAATGGTCTCATCTCTGGGTTAGATATCCCCACATGGCTCGACTGGTGTTTTAAACACTGAGTTACTATAGTGGTTCCTTTTTAACCTGGGCCCTAAAGGGACAGAATATAGTTCAGAATAATTCCTCCTTCACAGCTCCCTCTGACTGAGGAGTGCAGACATGAGCAGCCATTCAGTCTTCCTTATGGAGTTTTATAGCATCTTCTTTTCACAACCAACCTAGACAGCAAAATCTGTACTATTGAGGTTCTTTGAAAATAATTATTCTAAAACAAATCTGAAACAATATAGAGATAGTTATTTTTAATGACTTGACATAGTAAGTATATTTTAGAATTAGTCATAGAAAGTGTTTACTAATTCCACACTTCCGCTATTTCTAATAAAGTAAATAAACTTGTACCTGTGGTAATGTTTTCAATCAGAAGCATTTCATACTGCCAGAGCTGAAGCCGGTCCCCAGAGCTTGGTCCAGGTGTATTCATCCCTGCCTGAAATTCCTCAAGACCAAAATGCTGCAGAATCCTGGGAAACTTTAGAAGCGGTAGGTTAAGAAGCATTCTCCTTTTTTATTGACTGTAATTCATGAAAATAAGGTAATACCCATTTTTTTCTTTTAGGATTTGATGGAACTCAACCAGCTAATTACCGATTTCTCTCTGCTGGTGAATGTGAGTATAACAATCTATTACTTTAAGGTCAAGATTGATAGGATGACGTCATGGAAGTCTTTCATCTCTGGGCATCTGATACTAACCAGACTGGCAAGGGAGAATAAAAATTTGGAGAGTTTATTGATGTTCTGTAGAAAGGGGATGTGTAGCCTGGAGATAAGCCTTTAGAGCAAGAGGATTAGAAAGATGATCTTTGTCTTCAGATATGATCTTATGATGTGCATAAACATGATGGACTCATCCATCTCCCCACCAGTAAAAATAATCTTCCTTGGTTTAAAGGGAGAAAATTAAGACCAATAATTAAACATTATAGGGAAGTGGACCTGGGTTTCAAAATAAAGAAGAACTTCTTAATATTTGGAGTTGTCCAAGAATGTAATGGTCTGACCTGTATATAGTGAGGTCTTTATCACTAGAGATCTTCTAACAGAAGCTGGATGGCCACTTGGTAGGGGCATAAGAAACCACCAAAAGTTATGTAACTATTTAGAGACAAAGGTGGGATTAGAAACGAGGACTCCTGATTCCTAGGATGGGGTTCTGTCCGTGGCAGTGCATCACACCTAGTGCTGTTCCTGTCTTTATTCTATCACTGGGAGTTTTAAAGGTAGTAAATAAACCTTCTTGCACAAAAGTTAATCTGGTATAGACAGACATAGAAAGATGAAGTAAATTTTAAGGGAACATGAAGGTGTTGGGGGCAGAGTGCCCAACTTGAAATTTGCAACAGAGAGTTGGTGAATAATAGCAAAGGTCATATGATACTGGTAGTTGAGTTTCCTGGAAGGAATACTGAGGTTAGTGGTTATATAGAGACAGCTAAACTTTGTTCTCCATGGAAAAGAGTAGCCTGTTTGTTTTTTTCCCTAGGTGACAGACTAGTATAGTTTGTCATTAGGGTTAGGTACAGAGTTTGAAAACATAGTTTGGGAAAATGGTGTAATGGAAGAATGTTGTGAATGTGAACCATCGTTGACAGCAGATTCTGAAGTCCCACATGAGGATGTCATCTTATTGTTGGTACCTCAGGAAGCCAAGGACATGTTCATTTTGTCTGATCTTTATTTCATAGAACTCACAGATAATCCTTCCGTCAAGGAGGGTCCAAAAAAAAAAACCCAGGAGGAAATCTGAGCCTCAGAAAAGACATGTTAGGCAAACCACTGCTACTTTTAAAAAACAAAACAAAATTTAAAAAGGTATCAGCAAGGATTGCTCAGTGTGAACCATTATGGTGGCAAGATCTCCTCCTCATCAGAAAGCTGACTAGAGTCAGGAGTAATGTGAGTATAATTGTCCTCCAGGGGTTCTTTCTTCCTTTGCAGGAAAATGTGTCTATTTTGCCATTTTGTAAGCTGTAACAATTCATAACTAAGAGTAAAAGTACAAGCTTTTCCCACAGCAGGAGATAAGAAAATGTACCATTCCTCTCTTCACCCCAGAGGTGGATGATGATGTGTTTGGACATCGCACATGTTTACAGGCTTAGTTTATGTGTTGGTTTGTTTCGATGAATTGCTTATTTCTCTCCTTTTTGGTCTCTTGATTACAGAAGGATGAGGTATATATTTATAATAAAGATTTTGTTGAAAATAAAAAGAAGTAATATTTTTCTTTTCAAATGAAAGCCCCACTAGGCCTCATCACATCAGAGGCATTTGGTGACATGAACAAGCCTGACCTGGGATAGAGTAGCATATATTCTTTGATCCGCACTCTGAAAAGTTGTTGATAAAGTTCACGGAAGCCAGCAGCTCTTGTGGAGTACATGAAAGTATTTTCTTATGGATCTCTAGGCAGAGGTTGGAATTTCTTAGGGTTAAACCTAATCACATCCCTCACTAGGGTCGGGATAAGGCATTTCCTGAAGATGGGAACTCATCAGCCCTATGTGATGGTCTGGATTCCTGCAGTATAAGTAGCGGAGTTACCTTTTGGCTTCCGAAAGGTACATCAGTTTTGTGTTGTCAAGTCATTTTTGTATTCTTCTCCAGAATGAGACTGCCCTTCACTTAGCAAACCTCTCCCTCATACCTGCTTCAAGCATTTTGAGAAATTCAGAATCTTCCAACACTGTCAATACTGGCAGATTATATACAACAAATTACACACATTTTCCTCAAAAACTAGCATATGTTTATTGAATATATGAGATTAAAACATACATTTATTACTTTAGGGGGAAATATTAGCCCAAAGTTAAATATGTCAATCTATCAGATTTTTTTTTGCTTTGGAAATTTAACTTTAATTAAAAATACTAATAAAACATTCACATAAAGAAAGTGTACATGGAGAAAAACCATAGAAAGGGCTCTTAATTCCAGGCTCTTGCTAGAGTTTGGGCCTGACTGCAAAGGGACCTAGAATACCTCAACCCAAGAAAGAGCAGGCTCCATCTCTATTTCGCAGTTTTGTAGTCAGTCACAAGTGTGTAGGCACAATGAGGGATTGAAGTCAGACAAGAATAAGCAAGTGGGGAATAGAATTCAACGAGGTAAACTAAAAATAGCACTTTTAAGATACAAAAGGGGTAGTTGGTTTCATAAAACAGTATAGCTGGGGTAGGGGGTGACTACCCATCTTGGTTTTTAAATAGAAGTCTTGCTCTGGGTCATTAAAGGCTAACGCATGGTTTCCCCGACTAAGGTAGGATTTTTGTCCTTCTCATCATTGTGGCAGAATTCTAACTGCTCTAACATCTAGTAATTTACAACTTTAGTTTTGCTTTGATTTTCTGGTTTATCTCCAGTTATTTCCAAAGGGTTTTGTAAAATACTTAAAATTAATTTAATCCACTTGTATTTTAAGATAACTGTAATCCATTCAACAAATATTTACTAAAAATATGCTGTGGGCTAAGGCACTGTATTATCTCCAACTCGATATCCAGTATGTTTGGGGAGAAGTTCCTTTATATTTTCCTGAACCCTGGAGATCAACAATAATTAGGAGCAATCATGTAAAAATCCTAAGTGGGGAAGGAGGCATGGAAGTGCCTTCTTTGTTAGAAATTCCATTTGCTGCTTTCCTGAAGTCCAGTAGCTTAGGCCGCATGATTGACCAGAAGTCTGTGAGTGAATAGTTAAGGGCCTTTACATTTTAGATATTTTTAGGAGTGGAATTCAGCGGACAGAATCACTAGAACCAGATCCTTGTTCTCAAAAGGCTCCGAAAGGGAGGACTTCAATTGGAGGTTTAACATCTGAGAAGGAATGTTATAAAAGGTAGTGCATAGGGCATAAACCAAGTTATATCAGACATCAAATAGGGGAGAAGTACTCTGAATGAAGGGCAGTGTCAGGAAGTAAAGTTTTATGGGCTGTGAAAAAGAATGGTGGCTTCTGGAAGAGGTTGCATAGGAGTTTTTCCCTTGCAGAATACTGATAATGCTCCTTTAGCTATGGCAGCAGAGAGATCTAGGTAGAAATGTAGACTGCAAGATTGAAGAAATAGCAGCAAAGCATACTTAAATATGGTGTTGTATGAAGGGGAGAAAATGTCAACAACAGAAAACATATACCAGTTATGGAAAAGAATGAACTGTGATGGCTTGATCTCTTATGCTGTATGATGGAATGGCTGCTGGAATTATGATTGTGTTCTCTGGTTGCAGCATCAGTGTAAAATGCTATTCAGATAAGGTATTAAAACCATACTTAAGATTGGCCTAAAATTGAGTTATTACAAAGTGACTCAGTTGGCTTTAATCTCTGTCAGTTTTAAAGTCACAATTCCTATTATGCTATGTAGTTACCACTTTCTTTTGCCTGTTACATTTAATTAAATTGACATAGACTCATCATTTTACTATTTACTCATTTCTCTAAATTTAAAATATTTTAATTTGTCATTTTATGGTGCATTAAATTATTAAAATCCAAGACCACTGAGTTCATTCATTTACACTCCACTGCAGGTTAGAAGGGGAAATACCTTTTGCGATAGTTAAAATAAGCATATCACATTCAGAGTGATCAGAAGTACTAATTTGTATTTCTTGACGCAGTGGCATTTTAATTGTAATGTAACCTGTCTCTGTTTTAAACCCAATCTTCACAATTCCAGAATAGGAATTGTTTTTTGCAGCAAACACAGCATGCCACCTAGATATTTGTTTGGCTTTTTTCCTCTTGGGATTTGGTTCATTCATTCAGATAATAGCACGTTAATTAATAAAGAAACCAATTTAATATGAGGTGTATTTGGCTATAAAGGTACTACCCTTTTATTACTTAGTAGTTAAATTTCTCTTTTTTTAAAAAAAGTAAATTTGTACTTTTCAGTACGCTTTATCAGATGCTCTTAATGAACCACCATTAAGACTGCATGGCTACAGTACATGAGGGCCCTGATTACAGGAATTAAAATAGTGTGTATTGGCTTACTGCTGCTTCCCAGCAGGAAATCTCCCTCATAATTCCTTTGCATCTAGTCTCAGCAGGAGAAGATTGACAGCATTGAAGCCCATGTCAACAGTGCTGCTGTGAATGTTGAAGAGGGAACCAAAAACTTGGGGAAGGTAAGGCTCTGCTCCTGCTGACAAATCAATGGTCCTCTGCCTCCCAGGAATCTTCAGTATTAACCCCATTGATCTGCCCTCTTTAATGTTGAGGGAAGCAGCAATTAAGGAAATAAGGAAGAAATGGCACATAGGTAGTAAAAGAAATCAATGATTGTTGTAATATTCTACCCCAAGAGTCATTCTGTCAAGAGGGACTTTTTTTTGCACAAAGAGAATAAACTGAAGCCTTCTGGTGATGGGCACTTCTGCTATATAGTTCAGAGGAATTATCAAGAAGGAGAAGGGCTATAACTAGTTTGCAAGAACCAAGGAAAGGCAAAATGAATCCATCTGCCAGACACTATACAGCTCTGGGACCACCTATGCAGGGCCCCCCCCCCCCCCCCACTTTGAATCTCAGGTGCATGACCCACAGTGATTGTTTCGTGACAGAAAACCTGGCTTTCAGTGGCTATTGCTATTCATTTAAATAAACTCATTAGATAATTAGTGAATTGTTTTGTAAGTCAGCTAGAAGCAACTTAAATGATTCGGCCTGTCCTTACCCATCTGAGTCCTGAAGTCATGAGCAGCACCCAGTCTTCTTACCTGTAGAATATTCCACTTTTTTTCATGAGTACAATTCTGAGGGTTAACTATATAAGAGTTTAAGAGGCATTTCCAGGAGTAATGAAGGGAAAATGTACATCCCCACAAGCAAATATTCTCAATTCCATTTCTAAACTGAATTTTCTTTTTTTTTTTTTTTTTACAGGCTGCAAAATACAAGCTGGCAGCTCTGCCTGTGACAGGTGCAATCATTGGAGGAGTAGTAGGGGGTCCACTTGGCCTCTTTGCAGGCTTCAAGGCAGGAATTGCAGCTGCAGTTGGTGGTGGGTTGTTGGGCTTCACAGGTGGAAAATTGATACAAAGAAGGAAACAAGAAATGATTGCGATCACTTCCAGCTGTCCAGATCTTCCTAGGCAAAGTGACAAAAAATCCAGCTGAAATCAGACCTGTTTCATTAGGATCCTTGTAACAGTGTTGATGATGTCCTTTGCCAACAATGATGGACACACAGTCAGCTCATGGAAGACAAACTTATTGATACAAGGAATGTAGACAATCACATGGAATGGAACTGGGGTCAGAGGAAGCATTTTGTCATTTGACAGGGTATTAATTGGGATATTAGTGATTCAGGAGCCCGGGTGAGTTTGGAACTGCCTTTCAGGTGAAGTTCAAAGACTGCCAAGTTACAAATTTTCTATCTATTTGGTGGCTGAGTTATGGCCTTGACAAGGACTAGGATCATATGTTAATCTGCTTGTCAGTGTTTAATTCAAGGTAGAGGGAAAAAATGAATACCGAGGAATGCTTTCCTCATTTACCCTGACTTGAAGAACTTAAGAACTGGCAAGTTTGTAGGAAATTATTTCAACGTATAGAAAGAAAATGAAGGTTATTCCACAAGCCTTTCTTATCAGGGACCTGGAATTTGACCTCTGGGTGGAGTCACAGTTGAGATGTCATCACGTTCAGCATGTGCCCAATGGGTGAGACTGCTACAGTCTGGCATACTCCCAGATTGCTGAAGTGAATGAAGCCCAGTACAGCACAGCCCTGCCCTGCCCACAACTGTAAAAAGAATGGAAAGACAGTCAATACCTCTTCATAACCTGTCAGGTTTTTTTTGTCAAAGCATCCTCTACCTTTCTTCTAAGTTCTCTAATTTATTACTTGGGAGCCTGCCTTCTTTCCTCCCTTTTTTCTTCTGCATCTCTTTAAATAAAGGAAACAAATGGTAGGAGATTTATTTTGTCAGTCACAGACATTCCTGCTCACCTGTCTCCCTAAATCTTCTAGGATCCTTTGCTTCTTTCTTCCTGTGGAAAGATACCCACTTTAAAGGATCAGTTCAACCCACCTGCAGTGAGAAATTTAGTTTATAATGTGCACTTTATAGCTCTTTCTCTCCATACTTTCTTTTCTGAGCCTCCAAGACAAAAAAGATCCTATCCCCAGTCAATCTGTTTTAATGTTTAAGTCATGAAGGGGACAGAAGCCAAGGTGACGCCTTCCTTTGGCACCTTTCAATCTCAGGACTTCAGTGTACTCCTTGGAGGTAACTGCTAGGCATCCAGGCCTTGCCTGAAAAGTGTTCCCCCTAAAGAACATTTTAAGAGAACCAAGAACCTAACCTGCTTATCTCATCAGATCGATGTGAAAGGGACCTGGAAGTTTGAGTAGATTTCAAGATCAGTATGAGTCAGCAGTGTAACTTGACAGCCCAAAAAGCTAATGCATTCTTAGGCTTCATTGGTATGGTGTGCTGACCAAGGGAAATCAGTCAGTCAGTAACCATAGATTAGGGGCCTACTGTGTCCCAAGCACTTCGCCAAGCAGAGGGTACAAGGAAAGGCAAAAGACAGTCCCTGCTTTGAAGAAGCTTGCAGTCTAATGGATCTAGATTCTGTGCTTGTCATGACGCACGTCTCCAGTACTGTATCCTGTTCGTAGAGCCGCATTTCTGGAAGGAGAGTAACAGGTTTACCTGCATACATAGGGAGGTGGCCAAGAATCTCAAACCACAGACATCAGACATTTGAGCTACAAGCCACATGCAACCTGCAAAACTCACGTGCTGCCCAAAAAAGATTAAAACGCAATTGGGAAAATATTTACCAAATATGGTAAAACACAGATAACATGGCGATATGTGGCCCACTGTAACAACAGTGTTGCTTGTAGCTGCTGTGACTGTGTAAGACCAACACCACCAGCACACAGAAAGGCTCCCAGCACAGGTTCTTTGATCTGCTTTTCCAAGGAAAGGTTTAAGGGGTTAACACTCTCACTTTAATCAAACATGCATATATCATTCACTTAGTATAGGAGGAAAAGCCAGTACCTTGAACTTCAGAGAGAATACAAATAGAAATTACAAACATACATTACATAAACAGAGCAAATAAACACAAATCAGCAGACAGGCTTCTAGCTGTCTATCCAAGCACCAACATCTGGGTTTTTTCAAAGCCAGTAGGCTCCAGCAGGTACCCAAAGTGTCCATGCCAACACTCTTCCAGTGAGGGAGAGCCCCAAACAAAATGCTAACCTCTGAGTTTATATACCCTTCTTAGGATCAAAGGCACTTGATTAAGTGCTCCAAAAGAGAAAACAGCAAAAAAAAAAAAAGTCCCGCCCTAACTACCATAACAGCCACAGAGATTTTGATGTACAAATTAGTAGCCCCCGTTTTTGTTTGAGTTTGATACCACTGATCTAAACCATGCCAGATGAGAATCTGTTGAAGATACCAGGGATGCTTAACCTAGAGAAGAGTCAATTTGGAGGGTGTGTAATAGTAGTCACAAAATATTGGAAAGGTTATCATATGGAAAAGGAGTTACTTTTTTTCTTTGCTCTTAAAGGACCTTTTGAACAAAACATTCAGTAAGGTTTCTCCTTAAGTAAAAATAATGGCCTACTTACTTTTTTTCCTCTTACCACAAACACTGTCTAGCCAATCAAGGATCTAACGTAATTGTTAATAATTTTTTTTTTTTGGCAGGGCTATTGGGACTTGCCCAAGGTCACACAGCTAGTACACGTGTCAAGTGTCTGAGGTCACATTTGAACTCAGGTCCTCCTGACTCCAGGGCTGGTGCTCTACTCACTGAGCCACCTAGCAGCCCCCATTAATAATTAAAAATAGCTAATGTCTGAAGACTCCACAAGGGTTTGGGCTGTACTTGCTGGTAACCTCTCTTCTTAAAATCCCCCTGTCTATAACATTTATCTTTTGGGTTAGAAGAAGGACAGTGCTTGCCCACTACCCTAGCTTCCTTGAGCAGAGGGGAACAGGTCTCTGCCCACCCTGAGAGGCAGGAGCTGTGATACACAGCCATCTGATTAGATTATGCAATGGCCAAGGCAGCTATAGTGAGCTGAAGGGTCCTATTATTTCTTTAGGATTGAGTTTATTTCTAGGAATTTCTGTTGTTCGTTACTTTTTACCTTTAGTGTCAGATCTAGAGAGAACTATGGTTTATTATTAAAGTTTTATTCATTTTCACCAGTTATACAGAGTATAATGAAAGAAAGCACTTTTTCCCTGTGTATTCACTATCTTTGCTATCTATCGGTCCCTTTCTAATATCACCCTCCCAGGTTTTAATCCAATATTGTGTTGGTATTTCTGTCTGAAAGGACTCATATAGCTCCTTGGAGCACTATGTTTTTGTTTTTAACTTTCCAACCTTTTCCTTGTCACAAGGGTTTGGGAGAAGCATTTAAATTAGGACACATTGAATCAATCCTTCATTCCACAAGCTTTTATTAAGTACCACAGTGTGACTGCCAGGCACTGTGCTGGAGTTAGCTGAGCACTTCATTTTTTCTCAGCAAAAATAATCAATGTTATGTAGGCAACTAGGTGGTTCAGTGGATAGAGGACTGGCTTGGAGTAGAGACCTGGGTTCAAATCCACCTTCAGACACTTACTAGCTGTGTGACCACTGCCTGCCTCGTTTTCCTCATCTGTAATAGGCTGATTATAGTACCCACCTCCCAAGGCTGTTCTGAGAATCAAAAGAGATGATATTTGTAAAGCACTTTGCCAGCCTTGAGATGCTGTCTGAATATTTGCTATGATGATGCAATTGTGGAGTGGCATCTCTATTGTACTCTATGTTCTTTCACCTTTTTTGCTAAGTTCAACGTTATTCCCCATCGTTTTTCATTCCATGCTGCCTCCTGATTATCCCCATGTTATTCCTCTCCTAATCATCTGTTTTAGCTCTTGGTCATCCTCCTGGCCTTGCCTCTCAGATGGCAGCCACTCTTTGAGCCATTGTAGTTGAGATATATAAAGCTAATGGGGGGGGGGTGTTTTGGGGTTTTTTTTTTGGTGACTCAGAAATGAGATGAGATTTACTGGCTAAACTCTTGCATTACTACCTTTAAATAACTAACTTAGCACCAGTGGTACTAAGAATAAAAATACCTCATTTACATTACTTTTTATGGTTCCCAAATCACTTGTCTGAACAATAGGCAACAGACCCAGAAGTTTAGCTCCAGAGCCTGAAAATGAGGGAGAAGGTCCGTAATGGGAGTTCTCACCCACTTTACCCTTACTTTATATGTACACACGTAAGATTAAAAGAAGCCTTCATCTTCACTTTGCTAATATCAACCTTCAGTTCCCTCTTCATTCTTCCCAGCTCCAATCGTGATTATCTGGGATCCTCTATCATGACCCAGCAGCCTTCTCATCCTGGAAGATCTCTTTACCTCTGTAGCCCCCACTTGTGACTGATGATACTCCTTGAAATGTCTATTTGAGGCAGTAAGCCAAGCCAGCCAAGCCCATTCCTTCCTCCTATCCAGCACCTGACACCCTGCCCCGCCCGCCCGCCCCCCCCCCCCCCCCACCGCTGCATTTATCTGTGTTACTCTCTCATTAGATTATAAGTTTCCTGAAGGAAGGGTCTAATTTTATTGTAGTTTGTATTTGTATCCTCAGCTTATAGTTGTGTTTGTCCTTTGTTTTTGAAGAGGACCATGGCATCAGGGAAATGATGACATGACTTGCAGTTGATTTTGATTTGAGTGAGGGAGGGAGGGCTGTGCAAGGTCACTAGCCCCACTTTCTCCTCCAGAGCCATCTGGGTCCAGTGGCCTGATATTCACCAGGAGGACTGGAGAGGGCCCAGGCTGCATTGGAAGACCCTGGCCCTTTTAGGCCTTTGAGTAACCACTCATAGTAAGCACGAGGTAAATGCTTTATCCATCTGTCTGTCTATCATAGAAGCATAGATTTAGAGCTTCAAGGGACCGTAGAAGTTGATTAGTCCAAGAGTACACAAGTAGTAAGTAACAAAGCTTAGGGGATTCAAACCCAGGTCCTCTAATTATACTGTAGTGCCTCCACTAAGGGGGCAGGGGAAGAAGCCCTGCATGTACTCAAGATTTGTTTGAGAGATTCACTGCCCTTTGGGGTTGAATTCTATTTAGGCAGTAATCACATATAAGATATATTTCTGGAGAAGTTGTTTTAAGTTGTATATCTGGAAAATTGATATGTTACAACTGATTTCCCCATAGAACAGTGGTTATAATAGGCATTATATTCCTGTCCTAAGAGAACTTAGTGACAAGCTTTTTGCAAAACTGTTTCCAAACACTAGTTCTTCAATTATGAAGCATATGTCTATAGGCATAGAGTAGTAGTTCTTTAGCTGGGGTCAGTTTTATTTTAATAACCATTTCAATATAATTTGTTTCCTTTGTAATCCTATGTATTTTATGCATTTAAAAACATTTGAAAGAGTCCTTAGGACTTAGAAAAGGGTACATAGCACAAAAGAGTTAAGAATCCCTACTATAAAGTATAAAAACGTTCCAAAGTTATGTACATCACTAAACATGATGGAGTAAATCAGATCCCTTTACTTGTTCCTGCATATTCCCTCATCAAATATATTCATTTATTCATCTACTTTAAATGTTGTTTTCTACCAGGAAGAATACCATCCTTGAGGACAGAGACAGATCTGTTTTGGTCTTCTTATCTCCAGTGCCTACTATGGGGATTTGCACTTAATAGGTGCTTCATCATCGCTGGAGAATTGTGAAGAAGTCTGGAGAGTCAGAAGTGGAGCCTTTAGAGGAATGAGGGAGTTTTCTATTCTCTGAGTCCCCTTTAAAAAGAAATAAAAAACATAGAAAATATAAATTGGCACAATGAGAAGGGGACCGGAATGAATGTGTAATGTTTTCCTTCCCTTGGATCCAGAATGCCAACATTGTCTAGAGTATGGATCAGATTTCCTCTACCAGCATTTCAAAAACATTAGTGAATTTTCATCTCGGGTATCTGAGTTTGTTGTAGTGCTAATGCAGTCCAAGTCAGGGGTTTGAACTTAGTTTTCTTTGTTCTTTCCTAGGGCCACAGAGTGAGCTAAAAATCCTTAACAAGATCAGGAAGCTATATACAGTCCAAGAAACAGGGACCTTGGTTATCCCCTTCAGCGGTAGAACGGATGTGGAGGTGAGATTTCTAGATAAGAGAAATGACAGCTTTCTAGGATGAGGAGTTCTAGAAGAAGGAAACAGAATACGTTTAACCTGGAGTAGTTCAGGGCTGATCTCAGTGAGGGCACCCAACAGTGAGAGCCGTGTAGGGACAGGTTTCTGAATGGAGATTCCCGGTGAGAAAAGTCTTACTTAATTTTTGCATTAAGGGTCTAAGGGGGGTGCACACAGTGAAATATACAAATAATATCCAATAATAATAATAATAGCGAGCATTTATATGGTGCTTTAAGCTTCAAGAAGCACTTTCCTTACGTTATGATCATACTAAACTTACTTGGGTAGTAAAAGAAAAATTCAGAGGAAATAAACTGCAGAAAGAGGCCATTGGCAAAAAAAAAAAGTTGGGAAATGTATTTCAGTGTGGGCATGTATAAGGGAGCAAATTTAGGAGAAATACAGCCCAAACTACACTTCCACGTGTGTATCCTACGTAATCTGTATACCTTTGCTGCTCCTTCCTCAGTGAATTTATTATCCCAGGCTAGAAACTTGGAGTCACCTTTTACCTTGCCTTTCCCAGTTCTACCTACCTCCCTACCTACCCACCCAGGGGCTATTCCAAACTTTCTGTTTAAGTCTCCATCCTGAGCTGCACCCTCCTTCCCAACAGATGACATAACTCTCTGCTTTCTAAGAAAGGTGATGGAAGACATCCAGTATGAGTTCCCTCAGTTTCACTTCTTCAGGCCAGTATTTATCCATTCTTCCCTCCCTTTTTTTTTTCTTATTTCAGAATTCAGCTTGCCTTTGGGTGTGGAAACTTGGATGGGGAGGGCCCTTGCTCCTGGATGGAGCTAATTAAGAACAATTAAGCAAAGTAGATAGATTAGTATTGAACTGTATAAGCCTAGCAGTGAGTTCAGAATTCAGATACCACTAGGAAAAAAATCATAAGCTGGTAAAAACAGCAGGCTGCTAAGGCCACAAAAGCAAGCATTTTCCTTTACTTCCTGTTTTTCCAAAGACTAATCCTTGGGCCCCTGGGTTTGAAAAGAAAGCCAGTACCCCCCAAGAAGGGAGGGAAAATGGAAAGGAAAAACCAACTGTTAGCTGTTAAGGAAACTCCATCTACATGAAGGCAGGAGGAATGAGTTGTACAAGCATCCTTCCCACTGCACCTTCCTCTGTTACCGTCAAGGGACAATGCCTCGGAGTACTTAGTAAGTATTTAATAAATATTCATTGATTGAAATACTTGCCATTTGACCGTACCACCCAGTACTAATCTGACCTGCTGGAAGCTCTCAAATTTTTATGATTTTGGTATTCAGTTCATACTATTTCTAATTCTTTTACTGTCTTCAGAATTTTTAATACTCATACCAATGGTCCTGTCAGTAACAAGTTACATTTATATAGCATGTGAGGTTTAATAAGCACTCTTGTCACAACAACCCTATGAAGTAAGTAGTGCAGGTATCAATACACCCATTTTACAGGTGAGGAAACAGGCTCAGAGAGGTGAAGTGGCTTTGGAGGGATACGCACATGCACACGTGCGCTCATGGATGAATACATTCCAAAGAGGGATCCACTCTGTTCAACTTGGAGCTTTCTGACTCCTCAGTGCTTTTTTCCATTATATCACACTACCTCTTGTCTCCACAATTCCTTAAACTCTAGCCCTAAGATTTCCATCTTTTTTCGTTCAGTCACCCAGCGGAGTGGTCATACTTCAGAGCTCTTCATCCCTTAAGACTCTTTCACTTCCAATAAGCTGAATTCCAAAATCACCTTTCTGACCTCCTAGCCTACCCATTCCCTTACTCCAGTGGCATGTTTTTAGTCCTCATCCTCTGTGGTCTCTCTACAGTAGATGACACTGTTCATCACTTCTTTCTCTCTTGGCTTTCGTGACATAGGAGATAATATGCTCGAGTGAGTGGAAAGAACTCTGAACAGAAAGACTTCATTTTTAGCTCCTGCTAAGCCACTAACTACTTGTTTGGCCTTGGGCAAATCCCTTACCATCTTTAGGTCTCTACAAAATGAGGAGATTAGATTCCCTGCCATCTCCACATCATGCCTTATGCTCTCAGCCCAGGATTCTCCTCTCCCACTAGAGCCTACAGCTCTGATTTGTGGTTTTCACCTTCTCTCGCCGGGGTCTAGGACTTCATTCCACTCAGCATCTGTCTTTTCACTGGTCAGGGCCCATCTCACCCCTAATCCCCACCCCCCTTTTTATCTTCCTCCATTAGGATGTAGGCTCCTTGAGGGCAGGGATTGTCATGTTTGCTTCTATTTGTATCTTCAGTGCTCAGCACCATGCCTGGCACATAGTAAGCACTTAATCAACCTTTTAAATCTGTTTTTATTAGATGATCATTCTAGCCAAACCACACTGCCTGCATTGCAATGAACTTGCCCTGATGTTCCCTAACTCTTCACCTTTTCTTATACTATCCTTTATGTCCAGAAGGGACTCTTAGATCTTTACCTTTTATAATCCTTCCCATCTCCCAAGGTCCAACTCAATTGCCAACTTCTTTATGATGCTCCTATGAATTTCCCCAGCTAAAGGTAATTTCTCTGGTCTGGAATTTCCAGTATTTTGTATAGACCTCTTTTCACATATTTTCTCATTTGTATTATAGTTATTTGTGTTAATTTATGGCATCCAGTCTGATATCAATTTTTGTCATTTGTACCTTCTGAGATAACCTCTCATGCATTCTGCCCCTTACATTCCCAGTCCCTTCTGGCTAGTGGAGCAGTGTATATACTGCTGGAATGCAGGTCAGACCTGAGTTCCAATCCTCCTCATACACTTACTAGCTGTGTGGCTCTGTGCACACTTAGCATAAGTTTCTTCATCTGCAAAGTAAAGATTATAATAGCACTTGCTTTAAAGGGTTAATGTGAAGATTAAATGAGATAATATTTGTAAAACCTTTTGTCCACTTAAAGTGTGATATAAATGCTAGCTGTTCCATGTCAGTAACCTAACTGGTTCTGTCTCTTCCTCACTGCAGTCCTCCTTGTGTGCCAACACAAGATTAAAACCCTTCTTTCATTATGTAATGCCCCTGCTCAAAAGCTCTTATTAGCTCACTGCCCCTCCCCCTTGGCCCCCGTAAAGTCCAAGCGTGCTCCTTTGTATCTAGCCCAAGTCTGCTCTCCCTGATACTCCTCTGACTAATCTCAAACTGGCCTTGTTACGGAACACTACATGGCTTTTATGCTCTCCCCCTTCCTACCTTTGCAGCCATCCTTCAAGGCCCAGCCAAAGTCTTAGCACCTCCCTGAAGCCTCCTCCAAATGCTACTGCCTACACTGATCTCTCCTTCTCAACGGCTATGTAATGAGGTGTTGAACTGTTATTTTCTGGTTATTCCAAGTGTGCTAGTTATGGCTCCCCAACAAGATTATAAGCTCTGGAGGGCAGGGATAGTGTGGGATTTAGGTTTCTTTGCAGAATTAACCCTGCCAAGAAGGAAAGGGAAAAGAAACCTTATTGGTACAATGTAACAGTTATATGGCTCTTCCCATCAGGTATCACATTCTCCCAGGAACAAAAAGAATTTACAGGCAGCTTTAAGGGGAATCCTGTTGTTTGTACCAAGAGGAGGAGACACATAGTGGTAGTTGGTGCAAAGATAAACCCTGCGTAGGGGGTATTGAGCTAACAAGGCTTAATGGGAGGTGTGCCACCTTCACCTTCCTGGAGCATGTAGTGCAATGAGAGAGCTAGAAAAGACTTATAAAATCTGCTAAACATTATCCCTTTTTGCCGATTCACCTGGGAAAGAAAAATAGAGCCAGAATGAGAAGGAATATTTCTCAGTTGGTATTGAAGTCCTGGGTAGGAAACAAAACACTTGAAGGCACAGGTGGCATTTTCATTCCTTCTTCCGGTTGAAGTTAATGAGTTTGGGAAAAGAAGTGAACAGCCAGATACCTTGATCTTAGTAAAGTTATGTTTGGGCAGAGACCCACTGACCTGATTCACTGAAGAGGACCGAGATGACATCACTATGTTGGGGTCAAGATACAGCGTGTCTGACTGTGGCTGATCAGACCAATAAAAGGCTCTACTGCAGTTAGGACACAGGTAGTCCTTATGAACATTTAGAGTGGAATATGCGTGCACGCGTGTGTGTATATTCATATTCTCTAACATGCCTTCCATCTACCATCCCTTACCGAAATCTGCTTGTTCTTCCCCCGACTCCAGCCCCGCAACCTCCTATTACACTGCATTTCTAGCCATCTTATCCAACGCTGGTAGTAACTTCTCTCATACTTCCTGACATACCGGTCCTAGAGGGGGAGTCATGATATTCTTCGAACCCCCAATTCCTTAGCCTTCTTAAATCCCATGATCTGCGCCATTATTCCACTTCAGCCACTCGTAACGATGGTCGCACACCAGATTGGCATTCCCATATCTGGCCATAACTTCCTGTTATCTCACTTCTCCCTATGCCTCCGCACTCCTAAATCTATTCGCTCTCATAGAAATCTCCAGCTTCTCCACCTCTCAGTCCTGAGTGCAGGTTAGAACAAGCCTGACATTCCCCTCCTCATCTTTTATGAAATGCAAAATGAAACATTCACCTTTGAAGCTTCTCCTGCACTGAGCACTGAGCACATAGTAAATGCTTCCCAACTTGACTTCCCCTCCCTTCCATTCCAGCACCTACTTCCTGTGCAGTGGTTAGAACAAGATTTGCAATATCAATTCCTCATGGAACAAAAAGAAATCTGTACCCCCAAATAGTTTAGTACCTACAGAACCCATCCATGCTTTAGTAGATGGTTTCATGAGTTGATAAAAAAATCATAAACTGGTATCCAATCTTTGAGTGATGATTCTCAGAGGACAAACTCTCGGGTGTGCATGTGAACCCTTTCTAAATCAGTAGTACATACCTACAAAAGCTTGTGCCCCAAGATGCAACCTTTAAGAATCCAGTATCACCTCTATTCCAGTAGGAGGCATCAGGAGATGACTTCAGGGATACGTGTGGACTGCTAGTAGATAATGTTATTAATAATAATAGAGTCTCAGAATTGGAAGAGATCTCAGAGTTCATTTAGTCCAACCTATAACTGAGAGAAAGCCTCTTTTACATCTCTGACAAGTGATCATCCAGTCTCCTCTTGAAAACCTTACGTTTGCTTTCTGTAAGAAAGTGTGGTTTAGTAGAAAGAGTATGGGGATTCTAAAGCAGAGGGCCTTAATTTGGATTCCTACTATTCTGCAATTATTAGCTGTGTAACTCTGGTTCAGTGAACCTCTCAGAGCTTTGGTTTCTCATCACAAAGCTGTGTGAAGCTCAAGTGTGATAAAAGCAATTTATAAATTATTAAAAGCTATACAAATGTGAGCTTTTGTTCATTACCTTGTTTTACAATTTTGTCTTTTCTCTCTTTGCCTTTATGTTAAATACCTCCATTTTGCACCCCCTTGACACTGAGTTATATTCTCTTCTGCCTTCTCACTATCTTTTGCCCCATGGTTACCTTTAAAAAAATCCATCCTGTCTAGAAAAATCCTGTTATCTTTGATAGGCTGAAGAAAAGAGAGGCATTCCCTTAGTTCTTTCAGATTCTTTAAGAAGGAAACTTACTTGAATTTGATACACATCATTGTTGATTGACTCTAAAAGAAACATAAATATAGCCCAAATTCTTTGCAAGTCCTTCAAACAGTTCTAAGTAACTAGGCTACAAAATAAGATATGAGTGTATGAGAAGTAAAAAGTGGTATGTGAAGACCAGTGGGAGAAAAGATCATTAAGAACAAACCAGGGAAGGTTTCATGGAGGAGATAGCATTCCAGCTGGGCTCCAGAAAGGTGTGGGGAAGATCAATCCAGTTTGGCTGGAGCAGAGTCCTTACAGAAGAGCGCAGCTGAATCAGACATTGGAAGGCCCTAAACGATCAGTAGTTTGAAGGCTGATTCAGTAGATAATAGGGAGCAATTGAAGGGTTTTGAGCAGAGTGCTGGTGTGCATTAGAAAACTAACAAAAGTAACAGATACACTTGAGCAGGGAGAGAATGGAGATAGAAAGACTGATTAGGAAGAAGATTGTGTTTAGTGGAATATCAAGTTTACACTTAGTTCCAGGGGTTGGGGCAGCCGGAAGGAGAATTATGTAAGGGGATTCCAAAAAGCATAGAGGAGGGTGCTAATGGAGGGCTTGGGGAGGCTTACCATTATGTCAACAGCATTTCCTTTAAAGCATAACCTAATAGAGGAAATTAATGCAGTTTCAATTCAATTTAATTCAAAAAAAACATTTATTGAACATCTACCGAGTACAAGGTAGTTTTTCTGTGCCCACAACGGTATGTCCTTCATCATTTGCTTGTAGGTTTAACCCTGCCTTAGTCATCTGGTGCTAATACAACCCCTCGATCAGGCAGCCTAGTACCAAGTCAGTCTTGCTGCTGGTTCCCTTCCAATCTTCTATGTTGGTTCCAGGTCTGGGCTCATTGTATTCTTGTCACTGACCCCTGAACTAATACCCCAGTTCTCCGGTAACTGGTTATCTGTCTTCTATGCCTTGTCCCAGCTTCAGTTAGGGGCCTCATCATCATCATCGCTAATAATTATTTAATATCTTAAAGTTTAAAGTAAAGCACGGAACACATCTCACATGAGCCTCAAAGTCAATCAAGCAGAATTTATTAAGTGTCTACTGTAGGCCAGGCACCGTGCTAGATGCTGGGAATACAAAGACAAAAAGAAACAATTCCTGCCCTGAAGGAGCTTACATTCTATAGGGGAAACAACATTTATACATGCTATCAAAAGAAAAATCCAGCATTTTTCTGTATTCCTTACTGATGGCCATCTTTTGAGAGACCTGCTCATTGACTTCTGCTGGATCGGCCTGCCTGTATAAACTCCTTCCGCTGCATGTTTGTTAACAGAAACCAGACCCATTCACCCATCCCCCATTATTAGATCTATCTAGTTTTCAAGTTGCAGTCGTTCTTGGTTTCGCCCGTCCTGCCACTGACCAAACCCAGGTACTAAAGCCCTTCTAGATGTAAAATTCTGATTCATGTCTTGGTAAAAACTGAGATTTTGAATAATTTGTGGCTCAGCAAATTAGTGCAAAATAATAATACAATTTTGGAGAATGGACTCAACTCAACTTCCCAAACATGTAAGGAACTCTTAGAAAATGTCTTTAGTCATCAAAGTTCTATTCAAATATTTCTAATTATTCCGTTATTGGTTAGTTATGTTTTGATAAACCCAAAACACCCATTCATCAGCTTGATCACTCCTCTGACTGGTACATATGGCAGCCTATGACTGTCTTCTCAGACCGTACAAGTCTTGAGTAAGACTTTCCATATTTATCAAAAGCAAATCATCATTGGTAATGTGATACGTGCTTTAATCTACTAAACCCCTTTCCATTGTCTCTTGGTTCATCTGCAATTTTGATTCTCTTGGGATCATTAAGAGCTAGCGGTTTTATCAAGAAGACCTCATAGCCAACTAACCTCGTTTTCTTTCTTGACAGAGTTATTACACCAATAGATCAGGGGAGTACTGCAGAGATCATTTGGTTAGGTTTCAGCAGAGCATTTAATGTAACTACAGTGAGATGGATTTTGAAATGACTGGCCCCCAGAAGTACTAATAAATGGGTTGATGTCACCTCGGAGACACAGATCTTTAGCTCTGCCCCTGGGATCCAGGGCTTGTGCTGTTCAACATGGTTTTTTGATCAATGATTAGGTTGAAGGCATAGACTTTATATCAAATTTGCAGATAACACAAAGAAGGGAAAGCTAACATGTTCTGTGATTGAGTCAGGATCCCAAAAAGATTTCTACAGGATGAATTGATGGGGTGAATCTAGTAAGATCTGTGGGACCTTAAGCAGACCTCCCTGGAACCCATGTTTCTCATCTTTAAAATATGATGGTTGGACTATATTACCTCCACCTCTGTAAAAATGAAATTCAGTAGAGGCAAATGTTCTACCTTTGAGTTAAAAAAAAACTCACTCCATAAACACACAGGAGGCGAGGCATTACTAGACAACAGTTTGCATGGAAAAGATCTAATAGTCTTAGTGGCATGCAGGCTCTGCATGAGACAGTATGCCATGTGGCAGCCAGAACACCTCAAGCACCTCTCTAGAATTGATAGTCCCACTATACTCTGTCCTGGTCAAACCACACCTGTAGTATTGTGGTCAGTTCTGGGCACAAGCTGCAGAGCACCAAGGAGAGGACATCCAGATTGATGAGAGCTCATGATGCCATACAAGGAGTGGCTGAAGGGACTGAGCATGAGACTTAATGGGGCCATGTTAATGATCTTCAAGAACTTGAGAAGTTGTCCCGTGTTAAAGGCAGAACTAGAAGCTGTGAGTAGAAGGTGCAAGGAAGATTTAGGCTCAATATAAGAAAAAAAACTTCCCAACAGAACTATCCAGAAATCAAAGTGGCAGCTTTGGGAGGTAGCCCAACTAGAGCTTTTCTAGCAAGGTTCCATAGTTGTTGGGGATGTCCCAGAGGACATTCTTGGTCATTTGTAGACTGGACTAGATGGCTTCTGAAGACTTTTCCAACTTGGAATTTCTGCGATTTTAATGTTCCAAAGTTCATAGTAATGTAGCATGAATAGGATAATGGTGTTAAAAGATGGGCATTTGCAGCAGCAAGAAACTTGGGATCATTGATACTTAACTGATAACTGATACTTCATTTCTAAAATGTAATGCAGCCCCCACTCTCTTGGTTATGTGGTGGCATGGATTTGGAGTCAGAAGTCCTTGATTCCTGGCTCCTTGCTAAGTGCATGACTTGAGCAAGTCAGCTTCTCTGGTCTGTAAAATGAGGGAGTTGGCCCAGGTGATTTAAAGTCCTTTCTAATTCTAAAGTCTCATAATAAATATAACTTCTAAATCCTATAATCATATTTGTTTCCAAGTTCAGATAATGGACCATCTCTAGCATCCTTCCAAAACAATCACACACACACATATACACACACACACACACACACACACACACACACTCACTAACTCAATGGGGTTGCTCACCCAGGCAGTGTTTTTTTTAATCTTCTTTGGGTTTGGTTTTTTTTCAGTATAGATGGCTAGGCCAAGCTCATGAGTGGTTGTGGAAGCCCAATAGTTTTCTAGGGCTCCCTGTGTAATTGAGCACATCAAACACAGGCAGGAATATATGGAGAACCTGGCCACCAGTAAGTAATTCTACTTTTACTTGGCTTTTGCCCAAGACTGTCTGAGCCAATCAATAAATATTTATTGAGCATCTACTATGTGCCAGGCCCTGTGCTAAGCTCTGGTGACACTGGTGATCACCTTCACTGAGCACATATCTTCCAGTTTTATGCCCTGTTGACACTGATACTCAGTGGCTTGAACAACATTCTCATCTATGCTTTTGATATGTTAGGAGACAGTTTTGTTTGAAAATCTTCAAAGCTGTATTCTGTAAGTCAAATGAGCTTTTTAAGTTAACAAACGACGCACAGTGGAATGTCACATTCTCTACATCTCTCCGTTGTGCGCCTACAGAGATGTGGGCTATAGTAGAAAATCTCCCCAAGTCTGCACGTTCCGTGCTCATTTTCGATTAATGCATCCTCAAAAACATAAAGACCTTAAAGCGAAAACAGGCGTGTTACTAGTTGCTAAATTCTTCTCGTTGCCTTTTTTTTGGTCACAGTACTGTCCACTAGCTTTTCCAGTCCGCTGAATTTTTCATTCTTTGAACTGATTCCCTAAGTACCTTTAAGATTTTGTTGCCTCCTGCAGGGTTTTTCTGCTTTTCTTTTTTAAACTCCCTATCTTGCCCAGGCTGAAAGTACAGGGGCTACTCACAAGCTCAGCTCTCCTCATTTCTGTGGGTTTGCCCCTCATTAGGCAACTGCCCCACCACCCAGGGGCTTACTATATTAATGTCAAGCTTAGTGGAGACACCTAATTGGCTTAGCCTACTGCAGCTCAGAACTCCTTAGCTCAGGAGATCCTCCCCTGGAGCAGAGAATACGGGTGTGTGCCACTACACCTCTCTCAGCATTAATTTCTACTATTATATATTTGTTCAAGTCCAACCATTCTTTCTGCCTTTCAAAGTGCCACCACCACGTCCTCACCTAGTACATCTGGCACTGAGTCGGGGCAGTTCAAATGTGATAGTTGCATTCACTTTTTGCCATAGATATTTTGGCAGATCTGATTGACTTGATGTTGTCTGTTCTCCCAGTTTCATTTACAGATTCTTCTATGATTTGGCTCAGTTGAGTCTTATGCCCACCTCTCTGCAGCTAGTTTTTAGTTTTTTGCCATTTTGGAATGAGATATTGTTCATAATCTTTCACCAAAATGTTGGAAGATTCTTACGGACATTCAGACGAAATATGCCTTCTTGCTCCTAGGAATTTTTTTCGTTGATCCTGTTTCTCCTCTGTGGGGCAACATAAAACAAACTTACTCCTCATCTTCCACAACCTTTCAAATTTTTAAAGACAGCAATTGTGTCTCTTTCAGGGTTAAACATCCCCAGATGTATCAACTATTCCTTTTGACTTTGCTTCTCCAACTCTAGCCATAAAATGCCTAGCACAGTTTTCTTTTGAAAACTGATCCAAAAGTCAAATGACCTAGGTCTGTCACTAATCACTTGAGTGATTTTGAGCAAACTAGAATCTTTGGGCTTGTTTTTTCATTTATAAAACAATCACTAAATTTCTGCTTTTATTCTTGTGGAGGCACTATATTCTGCAAACACTTCTCAAACATGACACCCAGACTCATCACAATAAATGTACTAAATGTGGTTCACAAGGTCATTTCTTTTTTTTTTCTTAATTTTACTAAATTAGCAGATCAAAGGGATGTAGTATCTAGATTTCAGCTGAGAGTTTGAAAAAATTTCTTGCAACATCCCTAAGCAAACACAAAATGGAGATCTGTGGCCTGAATGAGAGTATATATAAGATGGATTTGATATCAATCAAAAGAGGTTTCTGGTAGGGTGTCATAGGTCTCTCAATTCTGTTCTGATCACTTTTCTTAATGGTTTAAACATATATTTGGAATGCTTATAAAATTCACAAGTGACACAAGGCTGAAAGGAATAGCTAATGTAATGGACAGAATCAGTATCAAATATTAACAATAGGCCGTATATTAAAACAAATAGTTTTATAAATGTAAAGTTCTGTATTTACGTTCAAAAATGTCAAATGTGTAAGTATAGGGGGAAAAAGCCTGGGGATTTTAGTGAATTGACAGCTTAAAATGATGGGCAAGGCGCGTGATGCAGTGGAAAGAGATTTACAATCAGAGGACCCAGGTTTGAAATCTTGGCTCTACAATGTGACCCTGGGTAGTCATTTAACTTTTCTGGGCCTCAGTTTCACCTGCATAATGAGCATTGCATTAGATTATCTCTAAAGTCTCACCTAGTTTTAAATCTATATTCCCATGTGACAATGAAAAAATCTACTAAGCCTTAGTTCACATTAACAGAACTATAATGTGATGGCACTATTCTATTCTGGTAGAACCACGTGTGCACTAATATGTCCAGTTAAGGAGTATCACTGACAGAATGAAGAATAGTCAGGAGAACCACCAGGATATCAAATGAGGGACCACTGGAGTAACTGAAAGCCTTTAGCTTAAATGAAGGACAGAGGACATGGTAGCTATTGTCAAATATTTGAAGATCTGTTATCTGGGAAAAGGCTCCAGAGGACAGGACTAGAATCAAGATGTGGATGTTATATGAGAGTAGATTTTGGTTCAATATAAGGAAGGCCTTCATAATAACTGAAGCATCCAAAAACAGGATGGACTGTTTTGTAGGGATGTAATCTTCCCATCACTGTAAGTGTTCAAGGAGAGACGGACTATTCCCATTAAAGATATTTAAATATTCCTTAACTGGGTAGGAGATTGCTGTCTGTCTATTCATCCACCTAAAATATATCCAAAATTGACTAAGCTGGTTCTTTTTCGAAAGAACAAAATAATTAAATATCCAGCAGAAATACGAAGATTTTTTTATTTTGAAAGAACTGGTAGGTATTACAGGTATCATTACATACTCTATATAATGGCACATAAGTCAACCTTTTAAATTAAAAAACCAAAAACATCCTTCCTCTAAACTGGGGTTGACTTATATGTATTAGTATAAAAAGTATAAAAAGACTCCTGATCCATACAGTGCCCGCCCAAGCCAGCAAAGCACCACTCTGTTGGCTTTGGTCTCTCTCTTGTGCTGCTTTCCTCTCTACATCCTGCATCAGGAATCCAGTGGACAGAATGCTGAGTAGCAGCTATGTCAGTAACCCACTCAGGTCAATGGGAGACCCAAAAAAGGTAGTGAGTAGTTGGGGTTGGGTGGAGGACCAATTTGTAAGATGAACTTAGGTCATAATTGAGGTTTTGGTTCCACGCTACCTTAGTCATAAAATCAAAATTTGCTAAAGGGAAGATCTACTCTAAATGGACACATAATAAATTGAACAGATTTTATTTGTTGGATTCCCCATTAGAAACACTGGTATTCATTGGAATTAGAATTTTTTTTCCAAATTTATAAATAAATCACTCTTAATAGTTTGAAATACCTCCCACAGACATTATTATGTAAACATTTATAAGCTTAACAGCATTTTTCCCTTTTCTTTCTCTTTTTAAGCTCAGAGAGTGTCAGGCCAAATTTTGACTTAGGGCTTTCTGGCTTCTTCAGTAACAGGTTTAGGTTACATGTCAAAGATCCCAAAAGATTATAATCAAATTTTCACAAGCAGCATCCCATGAATCAGTAACACAACACAAAATTCTGTAAAACTTTAATTTATTCCCCTCCCAAGTATCCAGAATATATACCCTCTTTGTTGTGAGAAGTGGGACAACAAAAGTACCAACAGAACTGTTCCTATGGAAAAGAAGGGGGAAAAGAGAGTACATACTACCAGGTTACACAGAAAACATCCCAATTCGGATTTAATGGAGCAGCGCAAGTTAACAACATATTGTCTCTGGCAATATTACTTCCATTGGATTTATGAACATTTTGGAGGTCAGGATTAGATCCAAAGTGAAAATGGGCCTCTGATGCATTGTTCTTATTAAATATTAATAGGACTTTAAAAAAGAAGTTATATTGGATGACCCACCAAACCATATAATTTGAGTCAGGGGAATTAAAAACCCAAACCTTTCTTTCAGTTTATTTAAAATAAAAATACACATAGAATTATGAAAATATAGGTTTACTATTTCCACCACATAAGTTGATGCTGTTGTTTGAAAGGCTTGCAATTTTTTGTTCAAGTTTTTAAAGCTCATCTCGATCCCTCAATAAGGTATACCTATATTCGCTGGGTGCTAGTTTTTGAAAGGAACTCTCTGGTGGACTGCTTGCTACGTCTTGAACGTGCTGTAAAAGATAAAAAAAAATAATATATTTCAGCTTTGAGGTTATGTTAGAACTTGAGCACAGAGTTAAGATAGATAGTTGAAGCTCAATAAATGCTTTTGGAAAAAATTACAGCCTTTCCCAGTCTCAATTACTACAGAAATGACCCATTTTTCTTGGTGACATGACACATTTCTGTTGGGTGGAGAGAATGCCCTAATAGCTAGACAAACTAGGCCTTTTCTTAATGTACTCTGTGGAAGCTATATAGTTCTGACCTCGTTTACAAAATTTACTATTTATATAGCCTTTCTGCACAAGCTACTTAAATAATTCAATAGCCTAAAACTTAGTGAGATAAAAAGGAAAGCTAACATTTCAACATTTAAAATTTACCTTAATAATATTATGCAATGTACACCAGTAGTTAAGAAAAAGACCCTGTCTTTTGAACTGTCAAGAAGGAGTAAAGGAGTTCTAATACAATAAAAGTATGCCATACACGTGACACTGTGTCCAGCCCTCTGGTTTTTTCCTTGTTATGCTCAATTTTCCCATCTCATTAGCTCAGTGAAATAGATGTTTGGCTTCACCAAGCTCAGGTGACAGTATTAATTGGTCTGTTATTTGCCCAAGCCTTGGAAAACACCAACCATATTTTACATTTAGGAAAAAAAACATCTTGGAGTGCTTCCTCAAAGCTGTCCAGCAGGATGGGGTTATCAGCTTCTACAGTTTCCAAATGATTAAGAAAATTCCTGAATTCAAATTTTCAATGAAAAAAGGGACTCTAAAGCACTCTAATGGGGGCTCCTGTCACTGAAGACAATTTAACCACTAAATAAAGAAGTTACGTGAAAAGAAAATAGGGTTTTTTTTTAAAGGCACAAAGGGAGGCAAAAATTAGGTCATCCTAGAAGAAAAGGTGATTTAAGCCACAGTCAAGCAAAAAGAAGAGATGTTTGTTTAGGAAAAAAGTGAATAGAAACTACATGAATTACAAAAATATTCATTTTGAGGATATAAAGAAACTAAAAACTTTTAAATAAAAAACCTAATGGGATAGGCATGGTGGTGCCCACCTGGAATCACTGCTGCTGGAGGCGGCTGAATTTGGCAGTTCTGAGCTGCAGTAGGACTAAAGCTGTTTGTGTATCCACATTACATCTGGTACAAGTACGGGGGACCCCAGGGAATGGAGAGCTACCAAGGCTGACTAAGGAAGGGGGCAAACCAGCTCAGGTCGGAAAAAAAGGAGCAAGTGAAAGCTTCTGTGCAGTTTAGTATTGGGATCAGGCCTGTGAGGGGCTGCTGCAGTCCTGTCCTGGGTGAAATGGGGAGGATCAGTCTCAAAAACAAGCAAAATGAAACAACCTATAATACAGATTACTTATTACCTACTGAGTATTCAGAGAGGTTAATAATATATATGCCCCCAAAATGGGGCATTTAAAAAAAATCTACACAAAACTGCACTCATCATAAACTCTGAGCAATATTATATTGATGAGGTCAGCAAAATTAACAAATAAAACCATTATTCTCTATATAATGTGCTCAATCTGGTGCTAATTAAACAACAGAATCCACCAAACTCAGTGATCTCTGTTCTAAATCCTGCCACCTTATACCCTTCTAGGCAGGTACTATTTAATACTTTGCTCTCAATAGAATTTTAGCTTTCCTATTCAGAATACTCTATTGCTGAAGAAGTAGTTAACTTATTATCTTTAAAACATATAGTTTTCATCATTAGAGGATTCAGAGAAACTTTCACTTTACCCAATGAAGAAATGAAAAATTTGGAGAGCGTTTGTCTCAATATTTAAAAAGCCCGTCTTTTGTTGTTGTTGCTTACTTTCATTCTGGCCACTGTGTCAAGATTGCTTAACAGCATTTCTTTGTACAATAGAAACTTATTAAACCAACGCAAGAGAACAAGAGCTTCTCTTTCCACTACTGGGGAAAAAAATATACCATTGAAAGACTATGCAAAGTCCTACCTGTCCAGGGGCAACATCAGTGGGATCAGGACCATGATGAAATTCTCTGTGCAATTTTCCTGAATGCAAGTCTAATACAAACTGCTTAAGCTTGTTTGGAATCCTGAAATAAAAGACGCCAAATAAATTCAGCTTAGATTATTAAAATGTGTTTTTAAAGTAAAAACAGCTAGGGATTGTTACAAACAATTTAATGCTATGGATAGAGCTGGCTGGCTTCTCCAGTCATTAATTATTTTCTGGTAGCTATAGAAAAAGAGGTATGCATTAATGTTACCACTTTCTTTTTCTCTCTTATCCTCTCCTAAGGACACGCAAGTGTTTCTTTCCTTCAATAACTCCCACTGTGTTGTACTAACCAATAACTTCATTGTATACCCATTCTGACTCCCCACTAGCCACAGAGCAACAGAGAACAGCAGGTGCCAAATGCACAGTTTACAAATACAAATGACTGCCAGGTAGCTGTATTGACAGGATGCCTTTGAAAGGTTCTCCGGTGCTGAAGTAATTGCACATGGACCAGAGATAAACACCAAGAGATCACTTTAAATTTAATCTGACATCATCTACTGTCCCCCACAGCAAAGTGCTAAAATATCAATTCTGTCCACGAATTTCGAAGGTTCTCTAAATGCTGAAGATGCAAGCTCCTATTAGCTGTTCTTGTAAGGTCTAAAGGCTAGGTCACACTCAAACAGCATGAGCTGCTTTTGCCCGACAACTAGCAATTTATGAATGATCAAACCTTCAAGGAAACAAATTAATAATGTTTCGAAAGCACCATCTACAATTATACCTTGCAAAGTTAGTGAAGCTTCTCAACTCTTATGATGCTTCTGTTTTCTCTGCCAAGGAGAATGATCTTTGGGATGCAAAGGAGAGAACAAAAATGGCAAATAGGGTATTACTGGTGCCCAAGATAAAGTAGGAAACTCATTAGAGGTTTTGTTGTTGTACAGTCGTTTTCAGTTATGGCTGACTCTTCATGACAGTCATGAGATCATTTAACAATTTGCAGAGATACTGGAGTCATGTGCCATTTCCTTCTCCAGCTCCTTTTCCAGAGGAAGAAACTGGGGCTAACAGGGTAAGGGACTTTGCACAGCTCTGCCTCACTGTAGTAACAATCTTGCTAGCAGCTGCTGTGGAGGTGTAAGATCCACCAACAACCAGCACCCAGAAAGCTGCCAACACAGGTTCTTTGATCTGCTTTACTTAAGGAAAGTAACTTTAAGGGGTTAACAATCTCAGTTTAATCAAACATACAAATATCATTCACAGTTCAGGGGGGCAGTCTGCAGCTTGCCCAGAGTCTCAACACTCCTTCCATGAGTGTGCCCCAAAAATCAAATGCCAACGTCTCCTCAATTATATCCAGTTCGGAGCCCTAAGGGCTCTGACCTCACCCAGGCTGGGTCTGGGAAAGTTCCCCATCCCCAGTATCATGTCATATACAAATCAATGACTCCCAAGTGTCTCAGTGCTGAGAAATACTCCAAGGCTAAAAGATCCCACTCTATCCGCCCCATTCAAACAAAGGCCAGAATCATTAAAGGCACTAAAGAGAAGAACAGCAAAAAGTCCCACCTTAATTACTACTACATAGTCCACCCCTTTCCAGGATCCATGGACTAACAATATCTAAATTAAATGGCCCCCAGCTTTGCAACCCAGAAGTTGGCACTGGTAACTATGTATTGTGATTTGAATCAGACAAGGTCTGTCTGTTGATGTTTGTATTTGCCTTGAAGTTCAAGGCGCTGATCTTTTCCCCCGGAACCGTGAATGATATTTTTATGTCTGATTAAACTGAGATTGTTAACCCCTTAAAGTTACTTTCCTTAAGTAAAGCAGATCAAAGAACCTGTGTTGGCAGCTTTCTGGATGCTGGTGGTTGGTGGATCTTACACCCCCACAGAAGCTGCTAGCAAGATTGTTACTACACTCACTTATATCCAATTCACTTGCAAATCACATCATCTTCCTGATGTCACGATCGTCTTTGAGAAGAAAGGACAAAACACAACCGTGACCTCAAAACTGAATAGAAATGGGTCACTAAACCATACATAAGGATCCCTGTGGGCTGCATATTGATTTAGGAAGCACCATAATAATATCATCTATGTTCTATTGTATTTTTATTTTGTTATAGACAAATTTTCCAATTACATTTCAATCTGGTTTGATGTCATCACACATCAGACACCTCTATCTGAGACCAGAACTTTCTTCCTTGCCATCGTTACCGTGGATGTGCTGTCTTCCCCACTAGAATAGAAGATCCTTATGAGCAGGGACTATGTCACTTTCCTATTTTTATTCTCAATGCTTAGAATAATGCTAGGCACATAATAAGTGGTTAATAAACATTTTAAATTCATTATGAAGATTAGCTGAAAGAACTAGGAATGTCATCTTCAAATGTCAGACAGTTCACTGTCACAAAGAAGAGGGAGAAGACTTTTTCTGTATGAGGACAGAGGACAAAGCTAGGAGCTATGGGTGAAAGTTGCAAAGAGGCAAATTAATCTTGATACAAGGAAAAAACTTGGAGCAGCTCTAAAATTTGAAGCCGTCCAGAAGGTGGATGGGTTGCCTTGAGAGGTAGCAGATTCCCCCTCATAAGAATCTGTTAAGTCACTGCCGGATGACCACTTGTCAAGCAGTTTTTTTTTTTCAAAGACTAGATAGTAGAATTTATATGGCAGCCCTCACAACCACCCTGGGAGGTAGGTCCTGTTACTGTCCCCCTTTTACAGCTGAGGAAGAGCTAATAAATGGCTAAGGCTGCATTTGAACTCAGGTCTTCCTGATTCCAAGCCCAGTGTATCCACTGTGCCATCTAGCTGCCACTGGGTCCTTCCTAACAGCTTCTGCAAAAGAGAGTGTTAGTGGCTTAGAAAGGACACTAGACATCTGGACTGTAGTCCTGGCTCTGCCAATAACTCACTCTGTGACCCTGGAGAAGTCACTTCAACTTTCTGGGACTCAGTTTCTTGACTAAGGAAGAGGAAGAATTATGCTAGGTGAGCTCTAAGCTTCTTCTCTGTCTGGTGCTCCAAGATTTGGGGATTCTTGAATATTCTTCAATGTGTAATGGTTTTCTAGGGCAGGAAGGAGATGTATAAACATATCTGACTTTGGGGTAAGAAAGAAAAAATTATAAAAAAGGGAAAGATAAGGGAGAAAAGTACAAATCTTAATTGAAAGTCTAAAAGATGATTTATCTAATATAGGGGTCCTCAAATTGTGACCTACTATTTGGCCTGGAAGCTAAGAATGAATTTTACATTTTAACACATGGTTGGAAATAACACATAACTAGGATCAATTAGTAAGTTTACTTGCTAAAGGTGAAAGTGCACATACATACAATGAGTATTGAAACAATTTTTTCCTTCATAAAAATCCACTTTTCCTGATGTAAATATCTCATTTTTCCTCTCCACTCCAACTTTCTCAGTGGACTGTTTTTTATGAGCTTTTCTTTTAATTTCTTCACAACTTTGGCAGAGTTCAAAGTTTATCTTAAAATGGTGTTAAATAATCTCAACCAAATAGATATGAATCTAATTTTATATATACGGAAACATTTTAAAGATTTATATCCTATTGGGAGAATACTACATCAATATGAGTTTACAATGTCTCCTTAGTCATTTGAGTATTTAGTTAGCGGGTTTCTAAACTATCCCTCCATATCTTATATTTACATTGAAGGTTTTAGTTTTAAAGTTACTTTTATTGTAGTTTTCTCCAAACTTTTCAATAAAATCATCACTTCAGTGGAACAAATGCCTACAAAGTCCATGTCTTGTTCACTCTGCATGGGTGTAGTAAATGGAGGAATGGGTCAAGCGACTTAGCCAGGATCATACCACTAGTAAGTGTCTGAGGCTGGATTTGAACTCACAAAGGTGAGTATTCCTGATTCCAGACCCAGCACTCTATTCACTGCAGTTAGCGTCTCTGCTGTAAGGATTTGCCAAATGCTTCTCAGGGCTGCTTATCCACCTCTAGTGCCCACCTACTTCACCCAACTGTCCTCACCTGTGGCTCTAAGAAGCTACTGCATGCACGGTGGCCACAGCCTGGTAAACAGTCTCAACAGACAGGCTAAATCAGGGCAAAAGTAACTGACAGTCCTCCAAGCAAGTGAAGACTTTCCTTGGTCGAATGGGCAGATGAGGAACTATGGAATACTTAGAGCTTGGTCAGGCATCCAAGATGCCACTGCATCCTGGGCCATCACCAGTCATCTTGATTTTTGTTCTGCCACTGGACTCTGACTAAGGAAGAGAGAGTGAGGCTGAGGACTTCAGGCAATTCTGCCTCACTTCAATCCAAGTCAAGACATCACCTGGAATGTCACTGGTCCTCTTTGAAATTGAAGGACAAACAACACCAGCAATCAAGCTACTAAGCACGAACAATGTTCCCCTTCTCTCTTTTTTTCACCCTGTGCTGGCTGGGACCATTAATCTGATGTTATTATGTTCTATCCTTGTCTTCTGGACCAGCCTCTGGGCCACAAGTAGCCCCCAAACTACACTCTAAGAATCTCTGTCTTACAGATAGAAATGATAAAGAGATGGTCCATAGAAGTGTAATGGGTGTTTTGAGAAATGTCAGAATACTTTCCGGTTGTGCAACTTTATTAGAACAGTTAAATTAGTCATCCTTTAAACTTGTAATAAGTGGGTTAAGCTGTAAGCAGATCAATTACATACTTGAAATATGCTCATACCTCATGCTAATTTAAATTTCCATTAGAAAGCCTAAATGCCTGGTATCCTCTTATTTTATTGCCAAAAAAGTGTATTTCTAAACTTTTAAATTTACCATTTATTGAAAGAAAGGAAAGTTCACATGCTTTAACTTTAATAAGTTTACAACTATCTACTTTGTCAGAGATTTTTTTCCTCCACTCAAAAGTGGAGTGTTACTAGTGTTATTTGGGAAGTAGGTTGGCAAGACTGTCCAATGTTTCAATTTCTTAGCTGATCAGATCAAGGGATGGCAGAAAGTCAAAGTAAATTCACTGCTTTTAAAAAAATATTCTTTTTCTTCATTGGGGTTAAAAGATTTCCTAGATAATAGCTGGAGAATAATGAATAGGTGTAACAGTGGGCCTCTGCGGGAAAGCAACTGGCTTAGAACTGAGGCCAGTATGGGTCACTTTGGGGCAGGGGGGAGTTTATTTCTTTTTCCCAGATGTTTGGGTCCTTTATCTTTTCAGAGGGTCATGAGGGGGGAAATATATTGATTACTGCCCTCCTAGCATTTCTATCAAGGTTCAGTATTACCAAAATGGTCTTTTGTTTGTCTACAAATGGAATCAAGTTTCATGTTTAAAGTAACATCTATCGATTAACACTACTTTCTGTTTGACTCTGTTGGCTCTTGGATTTCTTGGATTCTGAGATCAACTACACATCTTATTTTCCTACTCAAAGTAAGGTTTTTTAACAGAAATTTTTATTTCGCTCTTTATTAATCCTAATGGGATACACTTAAACTTGAAACTTAAAGTTCATCATGCCATTAACAACCAAAGTTTGTTTCTGGGTGCATTCTGCATGTGTGTATGTGTGTAGAATCACTAGGGCCAATTTTAAGTTGGACAAAGAATTATTAAGTGCCTACAGTGAGCAGCTTAACACGCTGGGCAATTAGAAAGATCCAAAGTTTAGGTAAGGCAATTCACTAGTCAAATTAATACACATACAAGTAATGAAAACCTGTAAGTATCTGTACTAATATGTATTAACAGTCATGTACTACATGACTATTAATCAACAAGCATTATTCAGAGCTTATATTCCAGGTACCATAACAGTACATCTAAGTACATTTGCATGGGGCAAAACAAAGTATATTGAGGCCAACAGGGAAAGAATCTTGGGGGTACTTGTGTTTGGCAAGAATTCAACAGGCTGCCTGTAAAGGGAATATGTGATAATAGACAGAGGAAACACAATGTGATCATAGGTACAGAGGCATAAAATTGGGCCTGGGATTATTCCAGTTTGGAGAGAATACAATATATGGCAGGGAATAAGATGAGCAAGATAAGGCCAGAAAGGTAGGGAGGCAACATATTATGGGAGACCTTAAACCAAACCTACTAGCTAGGCAGTTGGGAGTCAGTGAAGATTTCTGAGCAGAGATCTGACGTGACATGAGTTATGAAAACCTGGTGCAGTATCCTATAGGGAAGGCACTTAGGCTGAAGCAAACAAGAAACTCCCTGGTTTAGAATGGGAATCTTTCCAAAGATTTATAATTCAGAATTCTGGGGTTCAGTCAACAAGTTTCTATTCAATACTCTTCCCCTTCTGCTCCCCCCAAATACCTCAATAACCAATGCACCTTTATCAAGAACCTTAATATCTTTTTGAAATACTAATTACATGTTCACACTTTTCAGTCTTTAGTTCCCATCTATTCAGGAGTATTTTTGCATATTTGATAAACTAACATCTAAAGAAAGTGGAAGACAGAACTTAGATTCAGACTCTGCCAAAATTGCAGCTCAAGTGTCCAAGAAACAAAGAAATCTCAAACAAAGTACCACTGTTTGTAATATTCAAATCATTGTAGGTGTAACTGTAGGTATTGAGAGTGTCTAGTACATGCAAAAGTGATCCTTAAAGGTGAGAACAGATAAAACTATTAAATAAAGAACTTCTTACACCTTTTAAAATCTACAACCGTCTAACTGGAAGACATGTACAACTGGGAAAAAAGGCCCTAGAAAAATTTTTTATTAGCTGTTAAGAAGCACTGGAAAATTTGAAAACCTTTATCTATTCCCATAATTTTCAAATCATAAAGGCATTTCAATTTGCAAATTAAATTTAATTTGGTCATATGGAAAGATTGTACTTCAATTTTAGCAAAGAAAAGCTTATTTTACAAGAGACAGCCTTGTGAAGCAAAGTATGCTGCCAGGGAACTAAGGAACCCTTCCTTCTGCCAGTGTATCTTCACTGGGTGATCCTGAACAAGGCACTTTCTCTAATTGGGCCTTAGTTTCTTCTTCTGTAAAATGTAAGCTTTTGCCCAGATGATGATGCACCTTCTGATTCTAAGACTTTATGGCAAGATATTGCCATCTTGTGGCTTTTTTAGAAATCTGAGTAAGGTAGTCCATGGTAATACGTCTGGAACATGAAATGGGACCTAGGAAAATTGGCTTTTAGTCCACAGCACTGTCTCATATGCAAAACAATAACATGAGAGAGACACCTATGACTGGTATAATGGAAAGCTTACTGGGCCCAGAGTCAGGTATCCAAGCATGGGCCCTAGCACTTCCATTTAAATATTGGCATAATCTTGGGCAAATCACAACCAACAATATTAAAAATGAGCATCTGTAGAATGGAATTCCAAAAAGTCTTTTTGAATGTGATGGCATGGATTTAACTAAAAGACTAACTACACCAAAACAGAGTAATTTTAAAAAACTTATTTGCTATGGCCATCATGAATGAACATATTCTCCTACGTTATCTGATAGAGTTCAAAAATATTTCAAGCCTGAATAAAAGAACATGCTGTGTCTTTTCGACACAGAAAGGGCCATAGGAGGAGAAAAAGCACTAACACCGCCATGGCAAAAGTGGCTCGAGAAAACTATTAGAGACCTGTAGAAAGATGCTGGAATATTCAATATCTAGCTAAATGCACAGTAGACAACCTGAACATCATGTAACTGATTAAAAACAATAAAAGAAACATGCATAATGGAATCCACATAACAAATGTATAACAAAAATTCTTGGGCCCCTAGCCAGCAATTAAAAGCAAAAGCCAAAAGGTTAACCCAATACAAGGAGTTGAAGCAGTCTAAGGAACCAATAAACATTCAACGTCAATCAAAAAGTTTACTAAAGAGGCCTGAGAAGTGAGGAAATTAAAGAAGATTCCCTAAAGGAGGAAAAATGTGGAAAATTGTTGGTTATTCATATGACTTGCTTCAAGAAGTCTAACACAATGAAAAAGCTAAGTTGGATCACATGTGAAACAGAAAGCTTGCAGACCATTAATATAATGAACAACAAAATGGACATATCCAAGGAAGTGACTGAAATTCAGCTTCTCTGAAAAACTGAAAAGCAGTAGGTCTGGATAGGATCCATCATTATTGATTCAAACACCTTCAGTGGCATTTTAATTACTAGCAATGAACTTCCTCTCTGATGCAGGTCTGACTCCACCTTTCTTAACAACTGGAATCACATAACTCTTTCCAAAAACTGGGAACACCAATGACACCTCCAGACAATGATGTGCTTATATACTTTCATAACTTTCTTGCTGTGCCACGACTTCTATCGCTAAAAACAAATCTATAAACACTTAAAAAATAATATATTGCCTAAGAAGCAAAAAACCCAAAAAAACCCAGAAGTATGAAAACCAGCTAAAGAGGAAAGTTTGGAAGAGGAGTAGATTGGGGGGGGGGGAAATGAGTTCAAATATGTTGAATTTGAGACATCCCTTGGGCAGCCCACTTAAAAATGAAGCTCAGGGTGTAATACAGGTTTATGTGTCACCTACATAGAAATGATAATTAAACCTATAGTAAGTTAGCAAGAGAAAAAAGTAATACCAATAATAACAGCTCTTATTTATATAGCACTTTGAGGTTTACAAAGCACTTTACACGTTATCTCATTTGATCCCCACAACAACCTTGTAATATAGGTGTAATTAATATCCCTGTTTTATATATTAGGAAACTAAGCCCGAATGAGGTCAAATGACTTTCCCAGGGTCAAACAGCTAGTAAGTGTCTGAGGAAAGATTTGAGTCTTCCTGACTCCAAGTCTAGTTTTCTTTCCACTAAGCCTAACGTTCAATAATAAAGAAGGGTTTGGAAATTTTTAAGAAAGAATTCAGAACTGAAGATTATTTGCATCTCAAACACCTCAAAAAACAGAAATGCAAGAGCAGTTGATAGATGGAACAGAGTAACAACAGAAAGAACAGTAAGAGGTTTCTAAGTGTAAAGAAGGAGACAGGGATAAAGGCGAAAATCTGAGGGAGGCATCAATGAAAAGGTGGATGGGGCATTATCGACAGAACTTGGCAACACACTGCATACAGGTGAATGCTTCTTTTGTGGGACTACATTACAGTAAGGGAGGTATAGGAGGCGGGGTAGGGGGAAGACAGAGAGGATTGAGTTAAATGTCAGGGTCAAATCCAGGGTCAGCAGTATAGCTGTGGGCTCAGAAAAAAAAGAGCCTACAGGGGAGGGGGTGAGAAGGAACAGGAAAAGACTGAAAAGTAGAGGGAGGGTAGCAGGCTCTACTTTGGAGGTGCAAGGGGGTTCCACTGATGAATATACCTATGTGAACAGAAATGAAGACTTTACCCCAGACAAGACCTAGGGGTTTTGGAGCCTGAAAAAGTCTATTTGTCTTGACAGGGAACTGGAACAGCTAGGGGCAACTGGCACCTGAAGGAATAGGAGATCATGGACCGAAGGAGGAGATTTCTATGCAAATGCAGACAAAGTAAAAAAAGGTCAACGAGAGGGTATAGATAAGTGGAGGTAGGCAATGTCCTCTCTGTCACTTGCACTAACTATCATTATTCGGAGAGTAAGGCACAATAGAAAAGGGAAATCCACGGGGTAAGCCCCACAAGGCAAAGGCAGAAATCACCTAGAGGGAAGAGCCTAGAATGGATACCCTGGGAGCTTTGGTTTTATGAAGAATACAGAGAGAGGAGAAAGACCAGATGATCATAAGGGCCATGAATCAGACAATGAGGGTCTAGAGTAAACAGAGAAAAATGAAGAGAGTGGAATCCTTTTTCAAAAAAGGCACAAAAAATGAAATTTAAAAAAGTTAATAAACACTACTAACCAAAAGGGAGGAAAAGAAGGGGAAATCTATCTGACTCAGAAGAAAAATGAGGGGACAGAAAGATATAGAAATATAGGTAGTGGAAGGCAGAGTAGATAGAGTGCCAGGCCTGGGGTCAGGAAGACTCACCTTCCTGAGTTCAAATCTGGCCTCAGATACTTAACAGCTGTGTGACCCTGGGCAAGTCACTTAATTCTATTTGTCTGTTTCCTCATGTGTAAAATAAATTGGAGAAGGAAATGGCGAACCACTCCAAAACTTGACAAGAAAACATCAAATGTGGTCACTGAAAATGACTCAATAATAACAAAAGAAATACATAATCAAATAAAAGCAGGGGACAGGAACTAATAAAGAAAACCCTAAAGGGAAAGGAGTAAGAATTGAAAAAAGAGAATCAGGGATAAGGGGAAAAGAGCCAGTGGGAACAGGGACACCTTAAAAAAAAAAAAGGTTAAAGTAATTGAAGGAACATAATAACTGTGTTTATAGCAAAAGAGGGGGGAAAACTATAACCTGAATAAAAACCCCAATTTTAGAGACAGATGGAACAAAACATAAACCTAACTCTTATAATTTTAAATGTGAATGGATTAAACAATCCAATTAGATGAAAAGGAATGACAAGATTAGACAAGAAAACAAAACCCTACAATCTGCTGCTACCAAGAAACATTTAAAAAACAAAGGCATACACAAACTAAAACTGGAGGGACTGAAAAAAATTTACTATGCATTAAGTAAATCAAAATAAGCTGGAGTTGTCCTCATACTATGAGACAAAGCAAAAAAAATTCAAAAACTAAAAGGGGATAAGAAAGAAATTATATTATGCTAAAAGGAACCATAGAAAATAAACCAATATCAGTAGTAAACTTAGATGCTCCAAATGCCTTAGCTTCCAAATTCACAAAGGAAACATCTGAGTCTCAAGAAGACACTGACAGTATTTAAATAGTTACAGGAGTGTTTGACATCCCTCTTTCAGTATTGGGTAAGTCTAATAGAAAGATAAACAAAAGGGAAAATATGGAACTGAATAAATTTCAGGAAAAACTAGAGTTAAAGACTTGTGGCATCTTCTGAATGAGACAGCAAAAGAATACGCGTATTTCTCTGCACCACATGGAACTTTTACAAAAACTGACTATGTACTAGGGCACAGAGTTTACAAGCAAATGTAAAAATGCAGAAGTGATCAATACATTCTTTACAGACAATAATGCGATAAGACTAGAAACTGATTCAGAGACCACAAACAAAATACACAGACCCAAATAAAGACTTAACAATGCAGTCTTAAATAATGAGTAAGCCAAAGAACAAAGCATAGAAATAATTAATAACTATGTAAAAAATTATAATGATGAAACATACCACAATTTCTGGGGTACAGCTAAAGCAGTTCTCAGGGATAAAATCATAACCTCATAATTGTACATTAACAAAATAGAAAAAGAAAACATTAATGAACTGAATATGCATATAAAAATAGATCCAATAAGCCTAAAATAAGTGCAAAAGAGAAGATACTAAAAATTTGAAGAGAAACAGGTAAACTGGAAACAAAAAACTCCACAAAAATGATAAATAAAAGTAAAAGCTGTTTTTTAGAAAGACTAATAAAACTGATAAAGTCATTAATAATCTGCTTAAAAAGAAGCAAGCAGAAAATAAAATCAATAAAATAGCAAATAGCAAGGGGAAATTTCAGCAAAACCATTAGAAATAAAACAAATAATCAGAACATATTATGTACAGTTAATATGCTAACAAAATTGAGAACACCAAAGAAATGGAGGAATATCTCCAAAAATATATAATACCCAAACTATCAGAAAACTAGATAGACATCTTAATCCAATATCAGAAAAAAGAAATAGATCTAGTTATAAAGGTACTACCATAGTGGGGAAAAAGCAAGTCTAGCTCTGCTGGATTCAAAGGAGAATTCTATCAGACTTTTAAAGAAAGTAGCACATACTTCAAAAATTAAGAAACAACCCTTCCAGAATCTTTTTATGAGACAGATATAGTCCTGACACCTAAACCAGGGAAAGATAAAATATAAAAAGAAAACTATAGGCCAATATCATTAATAAATATTGACTTAAAATTTTTTAACAAAATCCTAACAGATGACAGTGATTTATCCAAAAAAATCATTATGACCAACTGGGATTTATACCAAGGTTGTAAGATGCAATAATACAAAGGGAAATCCCATTCCAAATAACTACAAAATGCATAAAATATCTGGGGATCAACCTCCTAAAGCACACAAAAGACTTGTACAGATTCAATTACAAAGTACTCCTTAAAGGATTAAAAAAACAGCCTAAATAGCTGGAGGAATATTTACTGCTCATGGCTAGGCCATGCCAATATAATAAAAATGATGCTACCAAAATCAATTTACACTTTTAATGCTATACAGGGCTGCAGGTTGGACCTACAGGAAACTGTCACAATGTCCACTGTTGTAGAGAAGACAGGAGTGAGTACACTCCTTCATGTTCTGGTCCCACAAAAAGACTAGTTTTATCAGAACAAATCAGAATACCCTTACTGCATCTGCTAGAAATGCTTCAGTGCAGATGGCACTGACAACTAAAATGGGCAAACCGTGAGTATGGGTGAAACGGACTGATGATATAAATACACACATTACACACCAATGCTATATCACAAAAAACAAATCTCACCAGTTACAGGCTGGATCATAATATTGCTTTCTGTCAACAACACTCTCAGTTCCAAGTCACGTAAGATATTGCTGACCAGTACAGGGCGATCATTAAGAAAGAATATCATCCCTAGGCCTAGATCGAATGAAATAAAAGATGGAATTAAAGAGCTACTAAAATCTAAAGAAGGAAAACTTGAAAACCCTAAAGACACTGAAAAATTTCATTTAGTGCAAATTCTAGAAATTATACCTAATAATGAAAAAGATGACAAAAAACCCTACTAAAGTCTTAAATTATTTTGAAAGGGAAATGGCCATACTTAAATTCAAAAAGCTTTTTTTGAGTGGTAAGCATGAATTCAACTATCAGACCAATTTATACCAAAATAGTAATTCAAGATAATAATGATTCTCTCGGGGGGCGGAGCCAAGATGGCCACATGAAGGCAGTGTCTTACCGGAGCTCTCTCACAAGGTCTGTCAGATTCCCATAAAAAAGTGAATTTGAGCAGATTTGAGAGAGTCAGAAACCGCGAGCAGTCTGCGTGGGGCAAATTTCCGAGCTGGGAGAGTCTGAAAGGCTGGAGGAACGAACCTGCAGGCTCGGAGAGTGCTCGGTAGGGAGCTGCTCCAAACCAAGGCGGGAGCGGCTGGCCGAGAAATCCACGTGGGAGACAGGCTGGGAGAAAGCTGGGTGCCCCAAACCGGCGGAGATCCCCAGCCCCCCAACACAGGACGGCAGTCTGTGGGAGCGACAGAGGCAGCGCAACGCCACCAGCCGTGAAAACACCCACTCCTGATGCTTGCAAAACCCAGGAACTCGGCTTCTTGAACTTCCGGAAGACTCAATGGCCAGGTAAAAGGCTCTAATCCCTCCCCCCCTCACCCAGAGAATTCCTCGGGGGGGAAAAAAAAAAAAGAGAGAACTGAAACAGAGGAGAAAGTAGTGGGGCCTCACAGGACAAATACTAGAAGCTCATTAGTCCCAGAGGGGCAGAGTCAGCAGGGGTCAATGCCAGGAGCCCAGACATAACCTTGCTCCCCCAGGGGAAGTGCCAGACATCAGCTCAAACAACAAACAGCTGAGACCATTGCTGAAAAGCAAGTGCTGGAGAGCACCCACAGGGAGTGAGACGCCAGGGAGCCAGACCCCTCCTCCACACCTCAGGAAACTGAAGGTTATAATTCTAGACTCACAACCCCCAGAATAAGAAAGCTGGGACAGAAAGCCCTGAGATTCACAGATAGAAATTCGTTGTAAAGCCAGCAAAAGGCAAACCAACATGAAGAAGAACACAAAAAAACCGAAGACAATAGATTCTTTTTATGGAGACAGGCAGGATCAAAATATCAACATAGAAGAGGAGAGCAATGACACGGTAGATACTTCAGATACCTCAAAAGCTAATATGAACTGGTCTCCAGCCCAAAAAGCACTGCTGGAAGAGCTAAAGGAGGATTTTAAAAACCAAATTAGGGAGCTAAAAGAAAATATGGAAAAAATGGAAAAAAAATTCACTGATGAAATCAAGTCCCTAAAGAATAAGATTGGTGAAAAGGATACGAAGATTGAGAATCTAGAGAGAGAAAAGGACACCCTGAGAGGCAAAATCAACAAATTGGAAATGGAGACTCAAAAGCAAAATGTAAACACTAACTCATTCAAAATTAGACTGGAGCAAGTGGAAGCTAATGAATCTATGAGGCATCAAGAAGTAATAAAACAAAACATAAAGAATGAAAAAATAGAAAAAAATGTGAAATATCTGATTGGCAAAACAACTGAGCTGGAAAATAGATCCAGGAGAGACAATTTGAGAGTTATTGGTCTACCGGAAATCCACGATGAAAAAAAGAGCCTTGACAGTATCTACGAAGAAATTATCAAAGACAACTTCCCAGAGGTCCTAGAACCAGAGGGCAAAATAGTCATTGAAAGAATTCACCGATCACCCCCTGAAAGAGATCCCAAACTGAAAACACCAAGAAATATTATAGTCAAATTTCAGAGCTATAAACTCAAGGAGAAAATACTGCAAGCAGCCAAAAAGAAGCAATTCAAATATCGTGGAACTACAGTCAGGATCACGCAGGATCTCTCAGCTTCCACATTAAAAGACAGGAGAAATTGGAATATGATATTCCGAAGGGCAAAGGAGCTGGGACTACAACCAAGGATCAACTACCCAGCAAAACTAAGCATAATTTTCCAGGCAAGGCAATGGACATTCAATGAAATAAGGGAATTCCAGACCTTCCTGATGAAAAGGCCAGAACTCAATGGAAAATTTGATCTCCAAATACAAAACTCAAGAGAGACATAAAAAGGTAACCAGGGGGAAAAACCCCACAAACCTTATTAACCAATAAGGGCAGGTTGTTTACATCTTTAGGTGGGATTATATCATCTTATGTATGTTTTTTATGTGTATATATATATATATATATATATATATATATATATATATATATATATATATACACACACATACATATACAAGTCATTCTTGTGAATGGTACAACTATTATGACAAATGAAAGGGATATACATAGGTTGTGAATGCATGTATAAATTAACTGATGTAAAGATATAAAATATAAATTAGAGATATAAAGGGAGGGCTATGAGGAAAGTGGTAAGCAGGTAGTAGAAAAGGGTAAATTACACCAAAGGAAGTGGCATAAAAACATATTATAGTAGAGGGAAAGAAGGGAGGGAGAAGAGCAGTATTTGAGCTTTACTGTCATCTGATCTAGCTCAAGAAGGGAATAACATACTCTGATAAGTTTAGAAATCTAACTTGTCCTACGGGAAGTGGGAGGGTAAGGGGGGAAAAAGGGAGGGGGGTGGGCAGAAGGGAGAGGAGAAGTAGCAAGTGGGTAACAGTAAGATAAGGGAAGGGAATAAAGAGGGAGGGTTAACTGAGGAAAGCGGCGGTCAAAAGCAAAACTTTGTTGAGGAGGAGAAGGGGAAAGGGAGAAATAAAAGCATAAACAGGGGGAATTAGGATGGAGAAAAAGACACAGATAGAAATCATAACCCTGAACGTGCAGGGGATGAACATTCTCACAAAACAGAAGCAGATAGCAGAATGGATTAAAAACCATAATCCTACAATATGCTGTTTACAAGAAACGCATTTGAGACAGGGGGATACACATAGGGTTAAGGTAAAAGGCTGGAGTAAAATATATTGTGCCTCAGCTAAAGTAAAAAAAGCAGGTGTAGCAATCCTAATCTCAGACAAAGCAAAAGTAAAGATAGATCTAATTAAAAGAGATAAGGAAGGACATTATATCCTGCTAAAAGGCACCATAAACAATGAAGCAATATCATTGCTTAACATATATGCACCAAGTGGTAAGGCATACAAATTCTTAGAGGAGAGGTTAAGGGAGTTACAGGAAGAAATAGACAGCAAAACTATAATATTGGGAGACCTCAACCTCCCCCTTTCTGAACTTGATAAATCTAACCTCAAAATAAATAAGAAAAAAGTTAAGGAGGTAAACAGAATTTTAGAAAAGGCACATATGATAGACCTCTGGAGAAAACTAAATGGGGATAAAAGGGAATATACTTTCTTCTCAAAAGTACATGGCACATACTCAAAAATTGACCATGTACTAGGGCATAAAAACCTCACAATCCAGTGCAGAAAAGCAGAAGTAGTCAATGCATCCTTTTCAGATCATGATGCAATAAGAATCATTTTTAATAAAGTACCATGGAAAAATAAGCTAAAAACTAATTGGAAACTAAATAATTTAATTCTAAAGAATGAGTGGGCCAAAGAACAAATCAGAGAAACAATTAATAACTTCATTCAAGAGAATGACAATAATGAAACAACATACCAAAACTTATGGGATGTAGCAAAAGCAGTTCTTAGGGGAAGTTTTATATCTCTAAATGCCTACATGAATAAAATAGGGAAAGAGGAGATCAATGATTTGGGCATACAGCTGAAAAAGCTAGAAAAAGAACAAATTGAAAACCCCCAATTAAATACCAAATTAGAAATAATGAAAATCAAAGGAGAGATTAATAAAATTGAAACCAAGAAAACTATTGAATTAATAAATAAAACAAAGAGCTGGTTTTATGAAAAAACCAATAAAATTGACAAACCTTTGGCCAATTTGATTAAAAAAAAGAAAGAAGAAAATCAAATTACCAGTATCAAAAATGAAAAGGGTGAGGTCACCTCTAATGAAGAGGAAATCAAAACAATAATTAGGAATTATTTTGCCCAACTGTATGCCCATAAATTTGACAACCTTAGAGATATGGATGAATATCTACAAAAACATAAACTGCCCAGGCTAACAGAGAAGGAAGTGAAATTTCTTAATGACCCCATATCAGAAAAAGAAATTGAGCATGCCATCAACGAACTCCCTAGGAAAAAATCTCCAGGGCCAGATGGTTTTACATGTGAATTCTATCAAACATTCAAAGAACAACTAATTCCAATACTTTGTAGACTATTTGGGAAAATAGGTGAAGAAGGAGTCCTACCAAATTCTTTTTATGACACAAATATGGTACTAATACCCAAACCAGGTAGAGTTAAAACAGAGAAAGAAAATTACAGACCAATTTCTCTAATGAATATTGATGCAAAAATTTTAAATAAAATATTAGCAAAAAGATTGCAGCAACTCATTACGAGAATAATACACTATGACCAGGTAGGATTTATTCCAGGAATGCAAGGCTGGTTCAATATTAGGAAAACTATTAGCATAATTGACCATATCAACAACAAAACTAGCAGGAACCATATGATCATCTCAATAGATGCAGAAAAAGCCTTTGACAAAGTACAACACCCATTCCTATTAAAAACACTAGAAAGCATAGGAATAAGTGGAACCTTCCTCAAAATTATAAATAGCATCTACCTAAAACCATCGACAAGCATTATTTGTAATGGGGATAAACTAGATGCATTCCCAATAAGATCAGGGGTGAAACAAGGATGTCCATTATCACCCCTATTATTCAATTTGGTACTAGAAACATTAGCTGTAGCAATAAGAGAAGAAAAAGAAATTGAAGGAATTAGAATAGGAAAAGAAGAAACTAAATTATCACTTTTTGCAGATGATATGATGATTTATCTAGAGAATCCTAGAGAATCAAGTAAAAAACTACTTGAAATAATAAACAACTTTAGCAAAGTTGCAGGATATAAAATAAACCCACATAAATCCTCAGCAATCCAACAGCAAGAGATAGAAAGAGAAATTCCATTCAAAGTTACTGAAGGCACTATAAAATATTTGGGAGTCTATTTGCCAAGACTAACCCAGGGCCTATATGAACATAACTATGAAACACTTTTCACGCGAATAAAATCAGATCTAAATAAATGGAGAAATATCAGTTGCTCATGGTTAGGCTGAGCTAATATAATAAAAATGACAATTTTACCTAAATTAATCTATCTATTCAGTGCTATACCAATCGAACTACCAAAAATTTTTTTTACTGAGCTGGACAAAATAATAACAAAATTCATTTGGAAAAACAAGAGGTCTAGAGTATCTAGGATATTAATGAAAAGACATGCTAGAGATGGTGGCTTAGCCACACCAGATATTAAACTGTACTACACAGCAGCAGTCATCAAAACTGCCTGGTACTGGTTAAGAAACAGGGGTGTGGATCAGTGGAATAGGATACGTACACAAGTAAGTGAAATCAACAAGTTTAGCAATCTACTCTTTGATAAACCTAAGGAGGCCAGCTTCTGGGCTAATAACTCACTATTTCACAAAAACTGTTGGGAAAATTGGAAAATGGTAGGGCAAAAACTGGGCATAGACCAATATCTTACACCATATACCAAAATAAAGTCAAAATGGGTCCATGATTTAGGAGTAAAAGCTGATACTCTAAGTAATTTGGGAAAGCAAGGAATAGTTTACTTATCAGATTTGTGGAAAAGTAAAGAATTCATGACCCAACAAGAGATAGAGAGCATTACAAAATGCAAAATGGATAATTCTGATTATGTCAAATTGAAATGTTTTTGTACAAAAAAAGCCAATGCAACAAGAATTAGGAGGGAAGCAGAAAATTGGGAGAAAATCTTTGCAACTAGTATCTCTGATAAAGGCCTCATTTATAAAATATACAGGGAGCTGAGCCAAATATATAGGAATACAAGCCATTCCCCAATTGAGAAATGGTCAAAGGATATGAACAGGCAGTTTTCAGAGGAAGAAATTAAAGCTATCTACAGGCATATGAAAAAATGCTTTGGATCACTACTGATTAGAGAAATGCAAATCAAAACAACTCTTAGATACCACATCTCTCCTGTCAGATTGGCTAAAATAACAAAACAGGAAAATGATAAATGCTGGAAAGGTTGTGGGGAAATTGGAACATTGTTGCATTGCTGGTGGAGTTGTGAGCTGATCCAGCCATTTTGGAGAGCAGTTTGGAACTATGCCCAAAGGGCTATAGAAATGTTCATACCCTTTGACCCAGCAATACCACTTCTAGGGTTGTATCCCAAAGAAATCACACAAGCGGGAAAAGGACCCATATGTACAAAAATATTTATAGCAGCTCTTTTTGTGGTAGCCAAGAATTGGAAATCAAAGGGATGCCCATCAATTGGGGAATGGCTGAACAAGCTGTGGTATATGAAGGTGATGGAATACTATTGTGCCATAAAAAATGGGGATGATGCAGACTTCGTAACAACCTGGAAAAACCTACACGACATAATGCTGAGTGAGCGGAGCAGAGCCAGGAGAACGTTGTGCACAGCCACAGATATATGGATCCCATGAGGACCAACCCTGACATACTGCGCTCTTCTCAGCAAGCTAAGGGGCAAGGACAACTCCAGGGGACTCACGATGGAGAATGCTATCTTCATCCAGAGAAAGAACTGTGAAGTTTGAATACAGATTGAGGCGCACTACATGATTGCCTTTTTTTGCTTCTCTTTTGTTTTTTTGGGTTGGTTTTTTTTTTTTTTGGTTCTGTTTCTTCTTTCTCATGATTCATTCCATTGGTCAAAATTCTTCTCCACGACTTGACTAGTGCATAAATTAATTCAATGCGAAGTTATACATGACAGTTATATGAGATTCCATGCCGTCTTGGGGAGGGAGGGGAGAAAATCTGGAACTCAAAACTATGTAGAACCGTGTGTGATAAACTAAAAATAAATAAAGAAATTTAAAAAAAAATAGTAATTCAAAAAAGCAAGCATCTATTTCAAGCATTCTCCTGCAGAATTTGATACAAAGCATAAAAATATTTCAGGACTTGCAGAAGCAACAGATGTAGCAGTTGTTGCCACAGTAAAAATCATAGAAGGGAAAGGTGGAGCTAACAAGCTACAGATCTGAGGACAGGCATCAAACACCATGGTAGAAAAAGCAATTTAAGAAAGTTATTGAAGTTCTACAGAAAGGCAATGGAAGATAATATCAACAGCTAGCTGACAGTCACAAAAAACCTAAACCTCATGTGGCCAAACTCAAAGCAACATGAGGAAAGGAAACGGTAATACATTAGTTTATCAGAAATTCTAGATTCATTTAATCAGCCATTGAAAGCCAAAGTCAAAAGGCTGGGGGCAATATAAGCAGTCAAAGTGGCATAGACCATAAAATAAACATTTCAACATCAATCAAAAACTTCATCCCAGAGGTGTGAAAAGCAATGAAATTAAAGGCAACACAGACCCCTTAAGAAGGAGGACGTGTGTGTGTGTGGGGGGGGGGGGGGGGGGGCAGAATCAAGATGGAGGCTGGAAAGCAGGGACTTGCTTAAGCTCTCCCCCAGGTCCCTCCAAACACCTATAAAAATCACTCTGAACAAATTCTAGACCTGCAGAACCCACGAAATAGAGGGAAGCAGGGCTGCAGCCCAGGACAGCCTGGATGGTCCCTGGGAAGGGTCTACTGCACGGAGCTGGGAGCGAAGCGGAGCCCAGTGTGGGCCGTGCCAGGACCAACCGGACCGGGAGCCGGGTGGAACAGGTGTAGTGCCCTGAATCAGTGAGCCCTGGCAGTTACCAGACTTCTCAACCCACAAACGCCAAAGACAACAGAGAAGGTTAGTGGGAAAAGCTGTTGGGACAGAGTGAAAGGACTTCACAGTTGGCCACCCCCCTGGAGGTGGTACAGCTCTGAGGCTGCTTCCAGAGCTACAGCTGCAGTTGATTCTGGCCCCAGGCCTACCTAGTAGGAGGAATTAAGACTCAGACTAGAGCAGGAGTGCAAAGCTTACTTTGCCATGCCTGGATGTGGGCCGCAATCCTGGTTTGCAGTTCTTGGGGGAGAAGGAGCACTGGTGTGGCAGAGCTTGCTGTGTAGAAGTAGCTCTGAAAACAGCAGCACAGCCCCTCAAGCTTGGGACAAAGTACTCTCCACTCTACAAGCAGTCGTACCCCAACAAAAAGCTCAAGGGTCAAGTAGTTGTCTGGGAACATGAACAAACAGCAAAAACGGACTCAGATTCAGACTCAGACTTTGGAATCTTTTTTTTTTTGGTGACAAAGAAGACCAAAACATACAGCCAGAAGAAGTCAACAAAATCAGAGAGCCTATATCAAAAGCCTCCAAGAAAAACAACTGGTCTCAGGCCATGGAAGAGCTCAAAAAGGATTTGGAAAAGCAAGTTAGAGAAGTAGAGGAAAAATTGGGAAAAGAAATGAGAATGATGCAAGAAAACCATGAAAAACAAGTCAATGACTTGCTAAAGGAGACCCAAAAAATACTGAAAAAAATAACATCTTAAAGAATAGACTAACTCAAATGGCAAAAGAGCTCCAAAAAGCCAATGAGGAGAAGAATGCCTTGAAAGGCAGAATTAGCCAAATGGAAAAGGAGGTCCAAAAGACCACTGAAGAAAATACTACCTTCAAAATTACACTGGAGAAAGTGGAAGCTAGTGACTTGATGAGAAATCAAGATATTATAAAACAGAACCAAAGGAATGAAAAAGTGGAAGACAATGTGAAATATCTCATTGGAAAAACCACTGACCTGGAAAATAGATCCAGGAGAGATAATTTAAAAATTATTGGACTACCTGAAAGCCATAATCACAAAAAGAGCCTAGATATCATCTTTCAAGAAAGTATTAAGGAGAACTGCCCCGATATTCTAGAGCCAGAAGGTAAAATAGAAATTGAAAGAATCCACAGACTGCCTCCTCAAAAAGATCCTAGGAAAACTCCTAGAAATACTGTCACCAAATTCCAGAGCTCCCAGATCAAGGAGAAAATACTGCAAGCAGCCAGAAAGAAACAGTTTGAGTGTTGTGGGAACACAATCAGGATAACACAACATCTAGCAGCTTCTACATTAAGGGACTGAAGGGCTTGGACTATGTTATTCCGGAGGTCAATGGAGCTAGGATTAAAACCAAGAATCACCTACCCAGCAAAACTGAGTATCATGCTCCAAGGCAAAATATGGATTTTCAATAAAATAGAGGACTTTCAAGCTTTCTCAGTGAAAAGACAGAACAAAATAGAAAATTTGACTTTCAAACGAAAGAATCAAGAGAAGCATGAAAAGGTAATCAAGAAACAGAAATCATAAGGGACTTACTAAAGTTGAACTGTTTTGTTTACATTCCTACATGGAAAGATGATGTGTGTAATTCATGAGAACTCAGCATTAGGGTAGCTGAAGGGAATATATCTATAGACAGAGGGCACAGGGGTGAGTTGAATATGAAGGGATGATATCTTAAAAAAATAAAATTAAGGGATGAGAGAGGAATATATTGAGAGGAGGAGAAAGGGAGAGATAGAATGGGGTAAATTATCTCACATAAAAGGGGCAAGAAAAAGCAGTTCTGTAGGAAGGGAAGAGGGGGCAGGTGAGGGGGAATGAGTGAATCTTGCTCTCATCGGATTTGACTTGAGGAGGGAATAACATACATGCTCAAATGAGTATCTTACCCCAAAGGAAAGAAGGGGGAAGAGGATAAAAAAGGGGAGACAATAGAAGGGAGGGCAGATAGGGGAAGGAGGTAATCAAAAGCAAACACTTTCAAAAAGGGACAGGGTCAAGGGAGAAAACAGAATAAAGGGGGACAGGATAGGAGGGAGCAAAATATAGTTAGTCTTTCACAACATGAGTATTGTGGAAGGGTTTTGCATAATGATACATGTGTGGCCTATGTCAAAACCCTTCTTAGGGAGGGTGGGTGGGGAGGGAAGAGGGGAGAGAATTTGGAACTCAAAATTTTAAAAGCAGATGTTAAAAAAAAAGTTGTTTTTGCATGCAACTGTGAAATCAGATGTATAGGCAATGGGACACAGAAATCTATCTTGCCCTACAAGAAATAAGGGGAAAGGTAATGGGGGGTAGTGGGGTGACAGAAGGGAGGGCTGACTGGGGAACAGGGCAATGAGAATATATGTCATCTTGGAGTTGGGGGGGGAGGGTAGAAATGGGGAGAAAATTTGTAACTCAAAATCTCATGGAAATCAATGCTGGAAACTAAAAATATTTAAAAAAATAATAAAATATTTAAAAATGCAAATAATAAAGAGGATGTGGAAAATTTCTGGTCATCTATATTGAAGAACCAATACAATAAAAATGCAAGTTGATTCAAGCCAGAGGAAGCTTGCACAGTATTATTACAATGAATGAAAAAAGTCACATCAAGGGAGGGACCTCTCTTGATGAAACTCTAATCTCATGGCAAAACTGGAAATCATCCAGATCAATAAGTTTTGGCTCAAACACTTTGCAGTGGTATCTGAATTACTAGCAAGGCCTCTTTACCAGTTTCCTTTCAGATGTAAGCCCAATCCCATTTTTCCTGAAAGAAGGAATCATATATTATTACTTATTACCAAAGGATGAGAATACCAGTGATCTCTTGAAATACAGGTGACTTATGTGTTTATGCACTTTATACAAAGCACTCTGTTTGTAGCTTGAAAAAAAAATCTGTATGTATCCACAAGAAAATAATATATTGTCTAAGGCACAAAAAAAGTTTGCCAAATAGTCCCAGGGGTGTATAGAGCAGCTTATTGATTTGGTAATTAACGAATAAGTTGTCATGAAGTCCCATAACATGTGGGACATAACCTAACACTGTAAAAGTAAATGCTATTAAAGAGGTACCTGCTACTAGAGTATTTAAAATATATTTATTGCCTGTGAAATTGTTAAGATCTAAGAGTAGAATTAAAAGGTCCCAACGCCACAGGCAAGATCCTCATGAACTCAAACACATGTCAACAATGAGTCATGGAGATTTTTCTGTGGAAAGGGAGGGATTTATGACAGCAATTCAGGACTGGGTCATTACAACCAGAAATATAAAAGGAGCTCATTATTCATAATGAGCCCAGACTCAGTGATCAACATACATTATTCAATGAAGCAGTAAAAATCAAACAACAGATCAATGTAGGCTATAAAAAGTTAGCGCCTACGAAGTACTTAGTAAAAACATGACCAGGGACTAGAATTAGACATTAAAAGCTTTCTTTCTTTCATGGACTGACAAATGACAAGTCCTTAAACTACCACAGAGACCAAAGTATTCTTGAGAACAACATACTGTGCTAGAACAGGACCATGATTACAATCCAAACTGCTACCCAAAAAGACATGAAAGAATTATATTAATTAATTCAGAGTGAAGGAAGCAAAAACAGAAGAATAACGTATACTCTATCAGTATTTTAAAATGAACAATTCTGAGGAATTTTATATAAACTGATGATGAATGAAACGGGTAGAACCAGAACCATTTAAATAATGGTAACATTGTAAAAACTTTGAAAACTGTCAAAAATTATGATCAATATAATGATCATGCATGATTCCAGAGGCCCAATGATGTTATCATTAAAGAGAGGTGATGAATTTAGGGTACAGAATAAGATATTCATAACTAATAAAATGAGGGGAAATCCTTAGGACTTCTGGGTTTCAGATTCAGTTATGAATATGTGATATAAACATTCACTCCCTCATGCACTGTAATATTATTATAGTCTGAAAATTCTACATTCAATATAGCAAATTTTAAAAATGTTATCCTTTAAAGCAGAAGCTAGTGTACCTTTCCACGTTTTCTTCACTCAATCTGCCAATCTATATCCAGCTGCCAACTCCATTAACTTTGGGGTGTTAAAAACCTCCCTTTAGGGGAGATTTTCCGTAATTTGTCTTATCAAAGGAAGGCTCATCACCCATCATTTCTGCTACTAAGAATCAAATCAGCTTCCTAAGGTAAATATTTATTCTTTGCTTTTTTCCTGTAGTAGTAACAACCCTGCCCTTATAGCCCACTTCTTTCTTTAGGCTCAATCTACATCAAAACTTCCAAGAAGGCAGAAGGTACTAGTATGATAAAGCTTAAAAAAACTTCACAGTAGCAAAGTGAATGACTTTTTGCTACTGTAACAAAAAGTCAGTATAAAAGTTATTTTGTAGTGTTACCCAAACACTGGTTTTTTAAAATAAGTTTTGTCTTTAATACTGATATATTATTTGCAGATTTTCTAATTTATTGTTCTATACAACTATTCCTATAATGGCAAATCTCCTGTAAAATACACATGAGGTATGAACACTTAATACGCGCGCGCGCACACACACACACACACACACACACACTTCCGGAACCAAATGATTTTCCAACTGGTGAAAGCTAAGACAGTTGTGAAGATCACAAGATTTAGAACTGGAAATGACCTTAGAAATGATTCAGTCCAACCCACTTCACCCATTTTACATATGAAGAAACTGAGGTTCATGGAGGTTAAAAGATTTGCACAAGGTCATTTGGATAGAGTTTTAACTCCAAATCTGCTACTTTGTCAATAGTAACAGCTCACATTCACATAGTGCTTTAAGGTTTGCCAAGAGCTTTACACACAAACAGCTTACCTTGGAACACAAACCTGGGCTCTAATTTTCTTTACAAGTTATCAAGCTTTAAGATGACAAGATTACATTTTACTTAAAAGAAAGACTTCTTTTACAAAAGAAAAATAATAACAAAATTGGAATCAGCAAAGAAAACTAAGAGTCAAATGAGAGCATCCCTGACCAATGATTTATTTCTTGATCTCTATTCAAAGATTCCCAGAAATGAGAAGCACATTTCACTTTTAGACAATTCTAATCATCAAGAAATCTTCCTTTAAATCCAGCTAAAATCTGCCTCACTGCAACTTCCACAGATTGTATCTTGTTCCACCTTCTAAAGACAAGCAAAATAAGTTTATTTCATCCTTCCATGGGACAACCCTTCAAAGATTTGAATTCACCTGTTCTTTCCCCCTTCCCCCAATTTTCTCACTCACAATTTAAGCCAAACATTCCCTTTCTTTCAACTGATCCCAGTATAACAAAATTTTAAATCCTCTCACCATCCTGGTTTACCTTCCTCATCAATCCACTCCATAGGAAAAGAATTTTCTGAAATATTCCTGGGGTCATGCTTAATTGTAGTGCTATTTCTGTATAGGAAATTATTTGTCAAGAGCAACTATCACGTAAAAGTAAAATTTAATGCCATCGGGTAGAGGGTGGACTCTCATCCAATTAACAAAACATTACTATTTCAATATAGAATTAACTGAAAAAAATGCATAAATATTTCAAGTTAATTTTTGATTTCTGTCAATTGTGGGAAAAACCTCAAATGGATACTTACGATAAATCCTTGAAGTCTGGAAAGACATACATGTGCCTGAAGCTGTCAATGGCTATTACAGGGCAATCTGCTGGAGTTTTCTGTATATGCAGAAGTGGGTGTCTAAATTTATCACAGTCAGCATGTAAAAAGTTTATTGTACCTTAAAAAGAAATATTATTTGGAGAAGATTAGAATTATTTGATTTTATATTCCTAAAATGTTAACAGTAACATGCTGGGTCAAATATAAGCCACCTGTCTAAAATGAGAGCTCTTTGAAGCAAAAAACTGAGGTATACTATGAAAAACAATCACACAAAATTACCCCAAACCACATATGCACATAAGAGCGAAAACTGGGCTCTGAGCAATGGGGGAGTATGGGGACTGCGGGGCTAGTCAGGAGCTGCCGCAGAGTCTCACTCTCAACGACTTCACAGGCACATGTGATAGGCTGAAGGAAAAGTTGAATGAATACTGAAGTGAGTGAGTACCAGAGCCTCTCATGAGGATGCCAAGTAAAACTTAATGAAACAGCCTATACTCAGTTTTTGTGTAAGTCAGATTGGGCGAAAGTGTGTGGTGTAATGGACAGAACATTGGACTCTGGCTTAGGAAGTCCTGACTCTGCATCCTGCCTCAAACACCCCCTAGCTATGGAACCCTGGGCAAATCAGTTAACCTCTGACTACTTCAGTGTGTTCATCATTAAAACAGGGTTAATACTGACACCCACCTGCCACAACTGTGGTGAGGATGAAATGAGATAATGTATGCAAGGTGTTTTGCAAATTTTCAAGCATTAAATAAAAGCTGGCTGTTATTATATGTTTGGACCAATACTAAATTTGAAAAAAACTGACACTGAAATATAAAATCAATATATTTGAGTTATTTAAAGTAATCTAGGAATTATAAAAACTAAAAATTATGGCTGTTTTCCAGTGTACCACTTGAAGCAGTAAATATTTTACTTAGAGATTTTTAAGAATGAAATTTATATTTTATCAAAATTACATCATGCTTTAAGAGATCATAATTTGAAGGTTACAGTTCATGTCCAATTTTCTGACAATCTACTCTGTAGATTACCTACCTGTTCTAAGGACAGAGTCCCTATGTCACAGACGAGCCAATGATACCATGACCAACTTCCTCTTATCTCCATAGGGGCCACCATCAATCCAATCTGAAATTTTCTCTATTCTATTCCACTTGATAGTCAATTCAACTCAACTACTGTGTACACAGCACTGTGTCATGTTCTTAGCTGACTTTGTCTCTATGTTTTTCTAACTACAGACTTCCTGATACTTTGAGAGACCTACAGCAACCTGACAACCTCTTTTTGTGTAAAAATATGTTCTATTTGCTGACCAGACAGTTCTTAACTATATGATTGGGGAACTTTAGTAAAAAACAAGGAACTATCAGTAGGAGAGAATAACATTTAACCCTTCACATATTCTATGCTCCAGTCAAACTAGACTATACAACATTCTGACTCTCCTTTAGCCTTTTCCTGCAGTAAAGGATGCCTCCCCATGGCTGGAACTGAACCCCACCCCCATTCACAACACTCTTCCTCTCCTTTGGAGTCCAGCTCGGGTTTCTCCTTTTTCATAATTCCCCCTGCTACAACTGGTCCTTCTCTTCTTTGACTTTCTCAAACCATTTCCATTTCAGCCCTCCTCTTCACTTCATTTTATAACCTGTATAACAGTTGTGTACATCTTCTCCCTTAAGGGAAAAGGCTACAATGTTTTTCATCTTTGTATGCCTAGTACCTAATACAGAGCCTTTCACATAAGAGATATCTAACAGATAAAAGTTTGTTGAACTATCAAGAGAATTATTGTTTTCTATTTCCTCTGTTAATGTCCCCCTCTATTTTCATGCTAAATTATGACTTGACTATATCTCTAAAATTATTCACTAGATTTTCATATGTAGGTTCCATATGTCTTTAAGCATGCTTGAAAAGAAGAGCAAAGATAAAAAAGTAACTTTAGTTAATCTACCTTTTTCACTTATTAACTGCCGGGCTACTTCGTTTTGGAATACATCTAAACTCACTGTATCCTCTTTCATGTGGAAAAGTATGAGAAAAGGCAGTCCTTCTTCTGTCAATTCCTGTATAGAGAAGGTATTAAATGAGAATTGTTATATCTTTTCATTTAGTTCTAGTTATATTCTAGAATATAGCAGAATATAACTATTTAAAAAAGAAATGCAACAAAAGCAGCATGCAACAATAAAAAAAAATATCCCACGGGATATCTTATTTAAATATCGATAGCACTGCCCTTAAAGCAAAAGGGGCCTAAGTATAAGCAAAGCACGTCTGTTTCATCTCTGACTTCTAAGAATTATAACAATGACAGACTAAATCAGAATCACAGTCCATCTAGCCCAATATTCTTTGTAGATAGCACCAAGAGATATTCTGTAAGGTACTGTTGTTGTCTTAGACACCTACAACAAAAAGTTAGGGACATACCTCCAAACATTCTTCATTTCATTCATTATCAGTCTGTAAATTATTTTTGAATCTATTTTCACCCAAGTTAATTCTTCCTCTAGTCTTGTATTTTGAGATTTGGTGAACATAAATCAGGATGGCAAGAACACTGGGGTTAGAAGACTTAAATTTTGCCAAAGACTAGTTGAGTAATTTTGGACACATCACTCAACTTTTCTGGACTGTTTTCCTATCTCTAAAGTGAAAAGGATTAGACTCAAATATCTCTGATGTCCTTTTCAAGAAAAAAAGTATGATTCTATCTTTTTTATGTCCATACCCTTCACACTTCTTTAGATTTCAATCATGTATCTTGTCAGTTTTCATCTTTTATTGATTTTTAAAATGATTTAGAAAGACCAGTTAGCATTAGAAGGCTTTATTTTGTGTTTTGGTGTCTGGAGATAGTTACAGATTCCATTTAAAAGAAGGCTTATACATTACTGGAAAAAAAAAATTGCTTATTTCAGACAGCTGCAAGTTTTGAACACTTCTTTTTACCAATCAAGAACTTCTCCCCCATTCAATCAATCAGCAAATGTCCTTAAGGAGTTAATAATCTAGTCAGGGATGCAACACCAACTGACAAAACAATAAAAAATAAAACTAAGTGATAAGCTATGTTGTAACTGAGTATCAATACACTGGACTTTAGGAAAAAGTGAGATTAGTATGTTCTGGAGTAATCAGCCAAGGTCTTGTTGCAGTAGAAACTAAGCTAAGTTGGGGCTTGAAAGAGGAGTACCATGTAGACAAGGAAGGAGAAAAAGAAGGGAGGAAGAAGGTTTTCCAGGTGGATGGCGATAAAAACAGCAAGCAGAAAGGCATAGGTATAAAGGGCAGTTTAGAAATAGTTCTAACTACACAACCCAGGGTTCTTTCCATAATTTTTGGGAGTTGTCTAAAGCAAAGAGTACTTATATGACTTATTCAGGGTCACACAGCTAATAAATGTCAGAAGTGGAAATCTGAACCCATATTTCCCAGACTCCAAATTCAGCACTCAATGTACTTCTTGACAGCATGCCCAGAACTAAAATCACTACTACTAATCTATCTTTATATATTACATATGCAAACAAAATATATAAAAAACAAATACACACATATCTTTTTCTTTTGTCAGGACCTGAGGTTTCATTGGTATGGGGAACTCCCAGCATGGAAACCAAGGAGGGTCAGCAACTGTTAGTCTCAGAGAGCTGTCTGTGGCACAGGTAAAGTGGTTTCTCTAAGGTCACACAGCCAATTGTGTCGGAGGTGGGAAAACCCACCTCTGGGTGAACCTAGGTTCCTGATTCCTGGGTCAACTTTTTATCTGCTAGAGAATATTGTCTCATTCTCTCATTCTCTCTCTCTCTCTCTCTCTCTCTCTCTCTCTCTCTCTCTCTCTCTCTCTCTCTCTCTCTCTCCTCCCCCTCTTCCCCCCCTCCCTCCCTCCCTCTACACATACCCCTTTTTTCTTAGGGAGAAAACATCAACTGGCTGCATTTATTTACTGGTCCTTCTCTGGGGTAGGGGAACAGTGTCTCATCTACTGGTACTAGTTTCCTTGTCTCAAAAAGAACCACTTGGAGAGGCTTCTCTATTACATAGAAACCAAGCACTGTGGCTCAGTTTGCACAGGAAAGGAGGAAAGTATGGTGAGACAGTGATGTGGCTTCATAGCATTCTGGTGGGTTTATATTCAAAATAAATGTACAAAAGATGGAAGCAAGCATATTAGTACTTAACCAAGGGCAAATATAAAATAGTACCGTGTATCTGTAAAAATAGCATAATGAAGACTAAAACTCAAAATGACCCTAATCTTATGAAAAGTGCTAAAATAAATAAAATGGGCTTTGAAATCTATTTTTCAAACAAGAAAAGAATAAAAGGAATAAGCCTATTGGTTAAGCAGAAAGTATTGTGTTAATGGACAGCAAAGAAAGTGAAGCTGCTTAACTGTCATTTTGGTTCTAACTTCTCTGTCAAAGAGAATGATTGTCAGATTAGAATGGGTAGAATATATGTAGTTAAAAGTAAACTAAAGCCAAAGGCTGGTGAGGAGATAGGGAGAGAACACTTAGCAACTAGAAATAAGTTCAAGCCTCTTGATGTAGACAAATTAAGCTGCAGGGTGCTCAAAGAACTTAAAGAGATGATACAGAAATTACTTGGGGTAATCTGTGAACTAGAGCTGTGAATGGGAGAGGTGTGCTAGAAAACTGACAGGTAAATTTTCCTCAACTCTTCTTTTTAAGGGAAAAGAAGGCAGATTCTGTCAGCTACAGCAAAGCAAATTTAAAGTCGAACTTGGGTTAAATTCTAGAAATACTGAATAGATGGCTTGTGAGCACATAGGAATTTAAGTGAAGATCACCGGGAGTCTAGAATTCACTAAAAATAAGTTATGCCAGACCAAGCTTATTCCTGATTTTGATACATTTACTAGGTTGGTATCAGGTTAAAAAAAAGTTAACTTCAAGCACAGGATGGTAGAGACAAGACTGGATAGCAGTTCATATAAAAATATTAGGGTTCTAATTGACTGAAAGCAAAACTTGATTCAACTACACTCCCTATTCTCCACTTGACAGACCATACCTGAAACATGATTTTCAGTTCTGGGTGACACCTTTAAAGAGGGCCATTGAAAAATTGGAACATGTACAGGGAAAGTAAAGCAATACAGTGAAGGGGCATATTAAGTGAAACAAATCTGGAGATGAGTAGAGGCTAGCTCTAGGAGTCACCAATTCAACCCTGGAACGTTCAGGGGATGCTGGAATGTGAGTGTACAGGCTGACTATACTTGAGGTACATCTCAAGGACATCTCTGGACTAAGAAATGATGCTCCTTCTACCATTTGGTTGTGTTTCAGAGGACAGTGCAGGATAGGGTTCTGATCCCAACAAAAACTACCACATCAGGTTAGGATGGAGTAGCTGAATCTTGATGGAGGGTTCTCATCAAGGGATGATGTCACTAGAGTTTGGGGTCATTGTGAGGATCAAATGAAATGGACTATGTGAAGGGCTTTGTAAATCTTAAAGCAACATATAAATTCAAGTCATTATTGTTATAGAGCAGTGCAATAAGAAAAGTTGGAAATTAGATATATGCTTTATATGTGGGAAATGGCGAGAAAAATTACCAGATGTGCGAGCACTGCAATAGTATCCCATAAAGAATGATGGATATGAAGAATTCAGAGAAAACGGGAAGGCCTGTAAGTGATACAGGTTAAAGAAAGACAAGTAAAATGATATAATAAAAAACCCAACCACAACAAAAGACTAACATGCTTGTCATGGCTTTGTGCAATAAAACCATTCTCAAACACACCCTATGCACCTCCTTAGCTGCTGCTATGCCTTGCAGTGAGAACAAACCCTCCACCATCTCTGCTTGTCCAAATCTTGTCCATTCTTTGGATTGGAGATCAAATGTCATCCCAAATAAGCAACAGGCACCTTAATGAAGTGCCTAATATATACTAGGCAATGTCAAAAACAAACCAGTTTTTCCTCAAGGAGATTATAACTTAGCAAGGAGAGACAACGTATGCATATGTAGATAGGAACAGAATAATTTTGGGTGTGTGTGAAGGCATCAGCAGCTGCAGGGGAGGGAAGAGAGTAGTAGGTGGTTCATGCAGAGGATGACACATGAGCACTTGAATTGAGCAAGCCTTGAAGGAAGCTAGGAATGATTCTAAGAGACTGAGGTGAAGAAGGCATGCATTACAGGTAGTACAGAGGCCCAGAGAGGGGAGATGCAGGGCCATAGCAAGGAAGAATCAGAAGACTAGTTTGGCTGGACCACAAAATGAGTGAGTAATATATAGTAAGTCTGGGGCCAGGTTGTAAAGGACTTTAAATGTCTGATGGGAGAGTGTGAATTTTGTCTAACAGGTTAATAGATTTTATTGAGTAAGAAAGAAGAGAGACCTGGTCAGACCTAGACTTCAGGAAAATCACTAACAGCTGTGTAGGGGCAAGGCAAGAAAGAGAGACTAATTAGGAGGCTATTATGATAGTCTAGGCCAGGGCCGTCCAACCTTAGGTTTTTATTGAAACAACAGATAAGATATTTTGATTTGCCATTTTAGCTCAGCTTCATTTACTAAAGCATTTATGTAAATTTCTATGCTTGTAGGCAGGCCACATAAATTGCACTGCAGGCCGCCAGCAGGCAGCATTTTGGACAGCCGTGGTCTAGGCCAAGCCTTCTTAAACTTTTCCCACTTCCCTTTCCCCATAGGCCAGTTCAATCTAACATCATACTCTGGCAAATGAAAATTTTAATGGAAGTAGAAAACGCTTCCCAGTGCTAGGACTCAACTTCTTCAGGTTACTGATGCTCATGACAATAAAGAGTAACAAGACAACAGCACGAGCAATGGAGGTGCAGGAGGTACAGAGAGTGTATGTGGGAACACCCTGATTGCTTTTCCATGTAACCTTATTTTGTGGTTGTTTTTAAATTGTTTTTACTTTGCTTTCTATACCCTGACATTGGGGAGAAGAGGAAAGAACTGACTTGTGGAAATTTTTTAGTTTGGAAAAACTTTAGCAAGCAAAGAAATATAAAAAAGCTTTGTAAAATGTGTCGATTAGCCACAAAGAAAAATTACTAGGTTTAAAATCTTTTGCATGAACAAAATTAATGCAGTTAGAATAAGAAAAGAAACTGCTGATTGGAAAAACTATCTTCAAAACAAGTATCTCTGAAAAAAAGTTTGACGTAATGAAGATAAATTCCCCCTAAAAGACAAGCAGTGAAAAAACATTAACAGATTTTTTCAAAAGAAATAGAAATTATGATTTATATTTATACATGTACATGAAAATATAGAAATGATATGAAAGAACGTACCAAATCACTAAGAGAAATACAAATTAAAAGAACCCCATAGTTTCATCTCATACCCAACAGACTTACAAAGATGACAAATATTGTTAGGATTGTGGGAAGACGAGTGCACTCATGCATTGCTGGGAGAGCTATGAATGGGTCCAACCATTCTGGAAAAAAATTTGGAACTAAACTCCAAAAATCACTAAACTATAAATACACCTTGTTCTAGGGATACAAATATTAAGTGTATACTCGGGGTTGGGGGAATGGAAGCCAAAGACATATGGAAAAGCCTAACAGATATGAAAGTATTTACAGAATCACTTTTTATACTAACGAAGAACTGAAAGTAAACTGAATGCCCACTGGCTGGAGGAAGAGTTGAGCAAACTGTGGAGGACGAATGCAAGAATACTGCTCCACTGCTTTAAGAACAAGGAATGTGAAAAATTTAGAAAAACCTGAGGTCCTATTTACTGAAGTAGAGGGAGGTAAGCAGAATCAGGAGACCAGACACAATGTCCTCAATAACATAATAGAAAACAACATTTAGAGTCATCAGAACACTGATCAATTCAGCCACAAATCTCGACTTCAGAAGAATAATGAAGAACAAAACTTCATTCCTTCTTGTCAGAGAGGTAGTAGCATACACATGCAGAATAACGCGCACATTTTCAGACACAGTTATGATGACTGTTTTGCCTAATTTTGCTTCCTTCTTACACGGAGAGGTTATAGAGAAGTTGCCAAGGAGTGACTAAAGAGCATTAGTACAACTTTTCTCCTTTTATCTTTCTTTTGAAGAAAGATTCTTGTCAGGAAAAGAAAGCACTGTGGGTCAAATTTTTGTCAATTGCATTCCATAATTAGGAGTTCTAAGACATTTTGAAAAATGCCATCACATTTTACAAAAATCATAGTAAATTCGATATAACTTGAAATGTTTGTGATACTGTAATAGCAACATTGTGCGATGATCAACTTTGACAGACTTGGCTCTTCTCAGCAATACAACGATCTAAGACAATTCCAAAAGACACGCTGTCTTAGATCACTGTACTGCTGAGAATCTTATAAAAGGAAATGTTGAAAACTATCTTTACGTGTAATTGGAAAAAAATAAAATACTATTAAGTGGGGGAAAATGTTTGTGATAGTTAATCTTTCATCTTTAGAAATATTAATCACAATATATGGGAATTCTTTTTTGTAACACTAGCTTATAGAAGCAATAGCTATTACAGTGACTTCTTTAATTCTGGCATGTAATACTATCTGGACAGCGGCAACACTGATATCCTTAAATGAAAACTGCTTAGCAAAGTGCCAATCTGGAATTACCTGGGTTTCTGAGTATCTTCTCATTCAAACAGGACCAAGGAATAGTACAAAGAAATAGAGAAATTCAGACCAAAACTTTAAAACAAAGTTACTACAAACTTATGATAATGAGACAGTTACTGTGGGAAAAGTATACTGAAAATGTTCCATGTCAACAGAACAAAAATTCAATACCAACCATCATTTTTGCATATTGAAATGCCAATTAACTTTAAATTCTACTTATTAGTTTCTGATTAATGCTGAAAATGCTGACGTTAAGTGCAGTATACTGAACAAAACATCCAGAAATGTTTGTTCTTCCCTTAAAGGGACTTCAATATCTACTTTTTTTACATTCTCTACAAAACTGGAAATACAATAGGCACCTAATAAATGCTGACAATTATAATTTCACTTGTACAGAAATTCTGATAAGTACTGTGCCTCTTGAGATACTATGTATACATACAGGATAGTCATTTGACTTTGTCCAACAGCACTTAAAATAAACTTCAAAGATTTTTCAAAAAATTCTTAATCATAATTTTATAATTTTATCTCTGATGTGAAGGCTCTGTCATGGAGAGGAGTTGCTAGAAATAAATCCTAAACCAAGAATAACTGTCACAGATATCTTGGGATACATCAAACACATCCAAATCCCTGTCGCCTCCCACCACTCCCATATTATTACATGTTTTTCTCCCCTTATAGAAACAATGTAGGTAGAAAACTAATGGTAAATCACTATCATGACCATTTCACAGATGAAGACACTGAGGCACGGTGATGACAGTGATTTGCCATTATTTATTCTGCTAACAGCTTGTGAGATCTTAAGCAGAGTTGAGAGCAGACTCAGATTTTTTAAGTCTTAGCAAGCGCTCTTTCTTGTATATTAGGAAGAATTACAATAAGGAAATAGCATCCTTATACAGCACCCTTATACAGCATTGCCTGAAGTCAGAGGACTGGGCTTTTAAGACCCTGCCTCTGATGTTTCTGTGTGACCCTGGACAAGTTATTTAGCTTCACCTGGACCAGACTGTGGCTGATGGAACCGAGTAAGACAATGGCTGCTAAACGTTTATAAATTAGCTTAAGACATCTAGTCTAATCCACACCTGAACAAGACTCGAATTCCCTAAGAAGCATGATCCAGCCTTTGCTTGTTTTGTTGGGGCTGCAAGGAAGACTAAGGGATAAACAAGTCAGGCCTCTGAGATGCTCCACTACACACAATCATGGTAACTTCAGCAGAAGCCTTCACTTTGCTGCTGCTCAACAACCTTTCATTAAACTTTAAGTGACCTCTTGTTATATTCCACACAGCTCCAAGTTGGAAATAGGTTCCAAATTTCTTTTCTCTTCATAGTCTCAATCAATCTACTCACGTACTTCATTGAGAATATCAAGGCCATTTGACATGGCCTACCTCAAAAAAAGGGCTCTCAATCTATTTTCTGTTCCTTCATTCCCATTTAGGAAGAAAGGGTATCTTTAATCTTTCCACACCAATGTTTCTTCCTATGCCCCTTGCCAAGACCTTCATTGTAACTTTACTCCTCTCTCATTAATCTTCAATATTTCTCTTTTAATGGCTCCTTTCCTGTCTGATTAGTAAACTGTAAATCCAACAGCATCTAAGTAGAGTCCAAGATCCATGAGAGCAAGAACTCCTTCACTTCTTTCTCTGTATCTTCAGCACCCAAGATGGACCCTTGCATATCTACACTAGATCTATTATCTTACTCATGTAGGAATCACTCATTCATGCTTTCTCATCTTGAGGGATACTTTTCATTCTCCCATAATGGAGGCCTTTCTTTGATATATAAATATTTTATATTTATATTATATATTTATATTTTCCCAGCAGCATATATATATATATATATGTTTATATTTTCCCAGCAGTAAAACTCTGTCTTTTCTCCCTCCCACCCAACTTCCCCCAACTGAGAAAGAAAAACAAAACCCCCGTTACCAACATGCATACTTAAACAAAACAAATTTCCATACTGGCCAGGCCAGTTCAAAAAGGTATGCCTCACTCTGCACTGAGTCCCTCACCTCTACCAGAAGTTGGGCAGCATGCTTTAATCATGAGTCTTCTTCAATTGCAGTCATTACAATGATCAGTTTTTAAGGCTTTCTAAATTTGTCTTTGTAACATTATCAGAGTGTAAGTTATTTTTCTTTGTTCTGCTCACTTCACTCGGCATCAGTCCATACAAGTCTTCCCAGGTTCCTTTGGAACCATTCCCATCACCATTTCTTACAGCAAAACAGTATTCCATCATACTTATATATCATAACTTGGTTAGCCATTCCCCAATTGACAGGTACACTCTCAATTGCAACCACAAAAACAAAACAACCAAAAAACCCCACCATCTTTAATTTTTTTGTACATCTTTAGTTAGAATTTATTTTACTTAGGACCAGTCCCTTCCTTGATCTACCTTCCTTTTACTCTACTTTTCCCATTTCCCCTTTCCCTCCTGTTTCCCTGTTAAGTGAAATAAACTTTCAGTACCCAACTTTGTGCATTCTTTCCTCCTCTGACCAGTTCAGATGAGTGAGAAGTTCAAGTAGCACCCACTCCCCTTCATCCTTTCCTCCTTGTTTTTATGGAGTTCTGCTGGTGCATACCAATTACATGAGATAATTTTCCCTTACCCTTCTCTTCCTTCCCTTGCCCCCAGTACTTCTCCTCCCTTTACATTCTTCTATTAAGATCATCAAAACAAAGAAGAATCACTCCCAGACCTTCTTTCTAATTAGGCTCCCTCTAAGATCCTTGATAATTATAGGGTCCCAAAAGGATTTCATCTCTCCATATTAGAATGTACATAGTGTAGCCTTGTTTAAGTTTTTATGATTATTCCTTCACATTTACCTTTTTATGTGTCTCGTAACTTCTGTTTTTGCTCTTCAAAAGTTCTATCCAGCTCTGGTCTTTTTGTCAGGAATGCTTGTTAAGTGCTCCATTTCATTAAAGAGCTATTTTTCCCCTGTAGGATTATATTCAATTTAATAGGTAATTATTCTTGGCTGTAATCCTATAACCATTGCCTTCTGGAATACCATAAGCCAAGCACTCTCTGCTCCTTTATAGTGGACGCTGCTACATTTTGTGTAATCCTATCTATGGCTCCTCTAGACTTGAATTCTTTCTTTCTAGCTGTTTGCAGTAGTTTTCTTTGTCTTTGAAGCTTTTGCTTTTGAATATACACATTCCTGGAAGTTTTTATTTGGGGACTCCTCTTTCAGGAGACGATCAGTGGATTCTTGCTATTTGAGTTCTAAGAGATCTAGGAAGTTTTCTTTTTTGATTTCTTGAAATATGATGTCTAGCCTCTTTTTGTTTTGGGTTTGGTTTTTTTTTGTCATGGCTTTCAGATAATCCGACGATTCTTAAATTATCTCCTCTTGATCTATTTTCCAGGACAGTTGTTTCTGCTATGCGTTAAGTTTTATTTTTTCAGTTTTTAAACTTTGTTTTACTATTTCTTGTTGTCATATGGAGTCATTAACTTTTATGTGGTCTATTCTAATTTTCAGCGAGTTGTTGCTTGAGTGAGCTTTTGTGCCCATTGTGACAATTATTGCATTCCCTTTCCACTTCTTTCTTCCACAGCTCTTATTTTTTCCCATTTCCATTTTTTTCCTCTAGTGATCTTATTTAATTTATAAGAATATAATCTGTGCCCCTTTGAGGCTTTGCTTGTAGGTGTTTTGGAGCCTTCCCTTCTTCTGAGTTGTATTTGAAGCATTTCTGTCACCATAATAGTTTTAATGGTAGGACTCTTCTTTTTTTTTTTTTTTTTTTAACCCATTCTCCCAGCATACTTCCTGAACTCAGACTTTATGTTAGGATCAGGCTTGGCATACTTCTCTAAGCAATGTCTGAACCAGTCCTCCTGCTGCTCTCTTGGGGACACTGAGTGTTGTATTTGTTATTCCAGGCTTTCAGAAGGAACCTATAAACTTGCAGTGCTCCCAAAGGAGTCCGATCCAGAGCAAATTCTGATCCCTTCCCCCAGTCTGAAAGTTCTTGATCTGGGTTTGGGCCTGTGGCCTTGCCGCCTTTGAAGTTTCAGAAGACTGCTTCTGGACTCAGTCACTATTAGTCGGTTGAAAAGATGTGCTTGTTGAATGTGACCCAACTGTAAACTTCCCTTTTATCTGGGACTCCCTTTCTTGTTATTCCTCTGTAGCTTTCAAATTGGGCTAGAAGGGGTTAAGATCCTTTTCACCTCTAGGGAGCCGTTCATCTGCTATTTGTTTCTGAACAAAAATCCTGGCCCAGGATACAGCCCAAGGCTTGTGTGTACCTCCAATTCTAGACTACCACTCCTAGGAGCCCTGGCATAGTGAATGCTGAATAGTGAGTAACAGAGCTACCAGCTGGCACCTCTCGCTCTCCCTACACAAGTTTAAGCCCCTCCATGCTGGACCTGGGACCTTTTCTAGCCTGTGGTACAGCCTTTCTCTGCCCTAGCATGCTCTGTGAGTTGGCATGCTCCTAGTCAGATTTTATCCTCAGGGTCCACACACTTCTTTATCTCCCTATTCTGATGTGGGCTGAAAAATTACTCTCTGCAATTTTTTTTTCTTGGATTTCCCATACAGGATTAGGTCTGGTGCATTTTCTAGATCTGTTTGGAGGAGCTGGTGGAGGAGGGAAAAGAAGAGCAGTTGTTATGCTTCTTGCTACTCCAACATATTGGCCCATATGTCCTTCTAGGTCATTTTTAAAGGCAGCATTGCTATACTTCAACTAATCAATCAATAAGATATCTACCATGTGCCAGGCACTGAGGATAAAAATACAAATAACAATACAACAAACGTGCATTCTAATGGGAGAAACAGTCACATAAAAAGATATACAGCATAAATATAAAGTTAACAAATACAAATATATACAAAATGGTTAAATACATGGTAGTCTGGGAGGAAGTAGAAATTGAGGGAAATTAGAGAGGCTTCTTGCTGAAGATGGTGTCTGAGCTGCTTCTTAAAGGAATAGATAAAGTGGAGACACAGAAAGAATGAATAACAGGCATGTATGACTGTAAAGGAATAAAAGACGGGAGTACTGTCAGTAAGACAGTCTGTCAGACTAGATCACAAAGTGGGGGAGGGTGACTAATGTCTAATAAGGTAAGAATCATAGGTTGGGGTAAGGGTGTGTGGAGCTTTAAAAGTTAAACAGAGAAGTGTGTATTTTGTTCTAGAAGCGATCAGAGCTATGGGAGTTGACTGAACAATGGAATCAGTTGGTCAGATTTGCTCTTCAGGAAAACTGCATTAGCTGTAGTAATTCTGAACCATTCAACTGTGATAGGGTTCTGAACCTCAGGGCAGACACTAGAACTAGACAGATACCCAGTTGTTGGAGTCATCTCCTTAGAAACGATAATCCACGTGAGCTGATGAAGTCACTGAGTGCTTACAGAAGGAGATGGGAAGAGGCGCCAGGACAGAATCTTAGGGAACAGCCACATGCTAGGCAGTCTGATGTGGCTGATGAGCCAGCAAAGTTCACTGAGAAGAAGCAGTCAGAAAAGTGAACTAGGAAAGAGCAATTTCATGAAAACCAAAAAAGAAAGAGTGTAGAGCAGGACATTTAGTCAACAGTGTCAAATGCAGCACATACACCAAGAAGGATGAAAGCTGAAAAAAGACCACCAGATGTGGCAATTAAGAGATCATTAATAACTTGGAGATAGGAGTTTCAGTTGCATGTTTAGGAAGACAGAAGACTGCAAACGGCTGAAGGGTGAGAGGAGAGGAAGTGGAGTTAATGTGGAGATAATTCTTTTTGAGAGTTTGGTTGAGAAAGGGAGAAAAGATATAGAACAATAGACTGAGAGGATACATAGGGTTTATTGAAGGCTTTTTAATGATGGGGGAGAGTTGGGAATGTCTGAAGGCTGTAAGGAAGGAACCCGTACACAGGAAATGGTCAGATTTTAGAGAGAAGGAGGATGGCTGAGGATGTGATCTGCTGAAGATGGCAGAAAGAATTGGACTGTCTAATTTCTATCTACATATTTGAATGCAGGAGGTGAGGTAGCTAATAAATTTCATTGAGTCAAACTGAACTACCTACAAATTCTGAACTCCCTGATTCCTAAAAAAAAATGAGAAGCCTTATCAAATCTTCTACCCTCCAAGTGACTACCTAAACTCTTCGCTACCAATAAAAATGTTAGGTTTGATTACAAAAATTAGTATCCTAAAGAAAAGGACCTATTCGTACAAAAATATTTATAGCAGCTCCTTTTGTGGTGGCAAAGAATTGGAAATTGGGGGGATGCCCATGAACTGGGGAATGGCTGAACAAGTTGCGGTATATGAATGTAATGGAATACTATTGTGCTACAAGAAATGACAAGCAGAATGGTTAAAAAAAAACTGGAAGACTTATATGAACTCATGTAAAGTGAACTGAGCAGAACCAGGAGAACATGGTACAATATTGCAATACTGCAACAATGAGCAACTGAAAGACTTGGCTACCCTGATCAAGACAATCCCAAAGGACTCATGATGAAAAATGCTATCCACCTCTAGGGAAAGAACTGATCACCTCTGAGTGTAGACTGAAGCATACTTTTTTTAACTTTCTTTATTTGGGGGAAGGGCTGTATGTGTTTTCTTTTGCAACATGGCTAACAGGGAAATATGTCTTGTATGACTTCACATGTATAATCATTATCATAATACTTGCCTTCTCAAGGAGTGGGGGAGTTCAGATGGGAGGGAGATAATTTGGAACTCAAAATTTTAAAAAATAAATGTTAATAATTTTTAAAAATGTAATTGGAAAATATTTTTTAAATAAGTAAAAATATATTTTAAAAATTATTATTAATTAAAATACTTGGTAATTACACAGAAAATAATTAATTTCAAGCATCACCATGTTTTCAGTTCCAAACTCTAAGCTCCCATCAGAATTCTCTGTCCATTTATTCTCATTTATTTTTGGAATTATCTTGTCAAATGATTACAGTCTATACATTTTTTCTGATTCTGATTATTGCTTTGCATTATTTCTGGATTTTTTTTCATAATCCTGACACTCTGTCCATCTATCTCTTTATATTATTCCATTAGACCACTGCCCCATAATTTTCCAATTCCTCTAGGACTACACATTTAGGTTGCTTCCTGTTTTGTTTTGTTTTTTAAATTAACTATAGTATTAACAAGAACAGCTTTGAACAGATTTTGTTTTGTTTTGGGTTTGGGTTTTTATTTTTTGTAACAATGGGTTACAGTTCCTAAAAAAGAATTACTGGGTCAAACAATATTAGTTTTGTAATTTTTACTGTGTACTGCCAGGTTGCTCTCCAGAAATATTCTACACGTTTGTAATTCCAACATCAATAAATCAGTGCACCTATTTTGCCACAACCCTATCTGCACAGAGTTTTGTTAGTTTTAATTATTTTTGTCAGTTTGATGGACATGAGGTGATAACTCAAAGTTGTTTTAATTTGTATCTCTTTATGAGGGTGAGCAATTTTTCCCCAAGTGGTTACTAATAATTTGTTCTTTCTTTTGAAAACTGTTCACATCCTTTGACCATTTATCCATTTTGAACAAGAGTTGTTGTTATGCCTTTTCAATAACCCCTTATATTAAAACATTTTTAACATTCATATTTGCGAAAGGTATTTTCCCCAATCTGTTACTTTTCTTTTTTAAATTACAACATTCTTAGTTGTAGGATTTTTTTTTTTTTAATATTGCTACAGCTCAACATATCACTGTGTTCCCAACAATTCCTTCCATTTCTGGAACTGAAAGTTATCTCCCCTCAACTACTACGATAAATATAAATGTTTTCTAGAGTTTGTTTCATGTTTGACCCTCTCATCCAACTAAAGTTCAAAGGGGCATATGGTATAAAATACACATACAATTTCCGTTTCTGCCAAATTGACAACTAACCTTCCCAAATACATTTGTTAAATAATGATTTCCTCTTCTAACTTTTATTTTCCAAGGATTTATCAAATTCATATTTTAACATATGGTTGGCTATCTGGCACATCTATTTCATTAATTTATTTCTAGTATCATACAGTTTTGATAAAAATTCTGTTTTAAAGTCTGAGAATATAAAGTCTCGCCCTTCACTGGCATTTCTTTTCAGTGTACCCCTTAATATTCTTGCAAATTGTTTTCCCATATAAACTTTATTATGGATTTGTCTAATTCTATTAAGAAGCTCCTTTACATTTTGGTTGGTATTGTATTAAATAGTGGCAGGAATAGGGACTGGATTTGTAATTTCATTGGCACAGGGAATTTCTGGGTGTGGAAACTCCTTCTTAAAAGTGAAGGACAATACCTTCTCTGCAACTTACAGTCTTTTAGAGAATTCAATAAAGCACGATGAGGTTAAGTGACTTGTCCAGTCAGTATATGTCACAGGTAAGACCTGAAGTCAGGTCTTCAATGCCAATACAAGTTAATTTGAGGAGTTATTATCATTTTTTACTATATTAACATGATCCATTCAAGTTGTTTACACTGATGCCTAGACTTCCTTACTCAATCACTCACTTTTAAACCCTTTGGAATCTGGTTCTATTCCTACTACTCTACTAAATACGTTCTCTCAAAGGTCCAAGACCCAATCTCCAATTGAATATTAAAGCTATGAGAGACTTCCCAAACCCTCACCTTCTTCAGACTCCCCTATTACTAACAAGGGCATGGCCACCTGCCCAGTCACAGAGACTCACAACCTAGCTGTTATCCTCAATTCTTCATTCACACTCAACCCACATATGCAATCTGATGCCACGGCCTATTGATTCTACCTTCACAACATCTCTCATATACAACCCCTTCTCTCCTCTGACACAGCTGCCACCATGGTGCAGGGCTTTATCATATTATACTTGGACTATGGAAATAGCATTTTTGTTGGTTTCCTTGTCTTAAGTTTTTCCCACTCTAGTCCACCTTCCATTCAGCTGCCAAAGGGATTTTCCTAAAGTCCTAAAGTATAGTTCTGACTACATCATGTCCTCTACTCCAGGGCTTCTTAAAGTTTTTTCTGTTCATGACCCCTTTTCAAGTTTCCACAGAGTTAGTTGGCGTTGTGTGCAGTGCAAAGAGAGCACGCTTTGTGTTCTGAAGCAAAGGTGCAGTCAAGTTGTGAGAAGCAACACGGGCAAGCGCTGCCAGAAACACCTCAGATTCACTAAGCATTTGATTTTTAATTAATTTTTGGTCATTGTGCCTTCAGAAATCTTTTACTGTTGCCAGATTTTTCACGACCCCATATGAGGTCGAGACCCACAGGGTAAGAAGTGCTACTCTACTCAATGAACTCCAGAAGCCACCTGTTACCTCCAGGATCACATACAAAGTCCTGTCTGGTTTTTAAAACTGTTCACAACCCAACCCCTTCCTACCTTTCCAGTCTTTTTACACTTAATTTCCTCTTTTGTATTTCCAGAGTCAATGGCCTTTTGGCTGTTCTCCACATATGACAGTTCATTTCCCAATCCTGTGCCCTTTAACAGGATGTCCCAAAGCCTGCAATGTTCTCTCTTCTCCCTTTGGCCTCCTGGCTTCCTCTAAGACTCAACTCAAATCCCACTTTCAGTAGGAGAGCTTTTCCAGTCCTCCCCAAACTCCCACTATCAATGCCTTCCCTCTGACAGTACATCCCATTTATCTTATCTATGTCTTGTATGTACCTCTTTGTTTGAATGTCGTTTTTCCCATTAGATTGTGAGCTTCTTGAGGGCAGGGACTGTTTTCTTTGTATCCCTAGTACTTAGCACAGTGCCTGATGGTAAGAACTTAGATTTGACATAGATATCACCACCTGAATAACATGGTAATAAGTCAAACGCATCATCTTCCAAACCTTGTATGCTCTGAGGAGGATCAAGTCAATTTTACAGGGTTCAGTCCAAGGTCTTGGGATGCTTTATGCCTGCAGGATTCTTGGGAACCAGCAGAGGGCAATAAAGTTCTATCTGAACTAAAGCAACACTACCTCGTCTTGCTTTGAAGTGATGGCCTAAAGTTAGGGAATGCTGATGGTGAAAATGATCAGATAGAAATCCATATATACACGTTCTACCAGGAACTATAGGGACATTTTGATGATGGTGTCTACAATGAAGAAAGCATCATGGCCTTAAGATTTAAGTTGGCATTGAAACTGAAAAATATGGCAGCCAATGGCTCTTGGTGATTAGAGACTAAAGAAAGTCTTCAAGTCTCTTGGATGAGATTTGGCTCAGGCACACACTTCACACTTGCTGCTATAGGGGCTAAGGTCACAGTAGCTACATGACTATGAAAATTCTTCAGTGGATATATAGTGGGTCTTAAAGAATCCTATTTGGCGTGAAGAAAGGGTGTCATGCTAAACCTCGAGTAGGACCTCAGGTTAGCCCTCTTTGGTAATCAAAGGATTAGAAATGGAAGGGCTACCAGGGTATATATATTACTATATATACACACATACAAAAGCATGTATGTGTGTATATGTGTGTAAACATAGGAAGGTCAGTAGTGGATGGCCTGATGATTCCCAATACTCTGGTTTAAGAGATGGTGTATCTGTTGATGTTACTATTGGCTATATGACTTGAAAAATATAAATGAGAGAAGGTCCACCTGATCTACTGTTACTCAAAGTTAAAATGACTCATTTTCACAACTGGGTACCTAATCCCTTCCAGGTATAGCAACCAGAACTTAAATATGGTCTAATTACTAAGACCTCTATTTCCCCACACCCTGTGGTATTTTTCCACTGAGATAAGTTACATAAAATGAAAAGGCACATGGGGAGTGAGGGTGAAGGTGGGGAAGAGTCTAAGCACGGACTCGACTTAAAAGAGAGGCTCTAAAGACCAAATTAGAGGCTATGAAATGAAATCATTTTGAATAGCTGGGTAAATCAGAATGTAAGCCTTGAGTTCAGAGAAGGCTTACTTGACTTTGAATGACCGCTAAGAACAGTTTTCATCTCTTTTTCAGGTTTCTCAGAGAAGCAATCAAGGTAGAAAAATGCAGAATTGTGGCAGTTTTAGAAGTGATAACCATTCTCATTTTGGGGGAGGAACAGGAAGGAGAATTTATGCAGACTCCGTATTGCTCAACAATGTGTTCTAGGAACTCCATTTCTCTTCCTGTAAAATGTGTACTTTACCAGTTTTGCAAATAGCTTGTTATGCTAGGTAGGACAGGCTAATTTGGACAAGATATTGGTTGGGGCCCTGGTAACTATTTTCGGATGTCATCCAGATAGTGTCTATATTTCTGTTACAACTGTAGTACATTAAGTTCATGAGGTGTGCTACAGTAAAAAGATAAGAGAATTACGAAGGCCATATATAAGTTGACATTCTAACAGGCCATTAGGTTGAAAGATGAGTTTTTCACTTGCTTTGTTCCTTCATCTACATAAGAAGGTGGTCTCCTTAAATGTCCAATTTCATGAACACCTGGATGTGCTATCCAGCAAATCAGAAATTAGAAACAGAGGGTATTGATCTTGCACCAATATTAAATTCCAAGTTTTATGGTCTTAGCAATTAGAACTTCCTACTTTTATTTTTGACATGCAGGATGGGATGCACAAAATAAATGGATAGACAAAATTCTAATACAGGCTGATTTCTCAGAATTATTGGAGGGACTGTCAGGTTTCAAGGAGAAGTACCTGAAGGGCATTGTTATGTGCCAACAGGATGTTAGTAGCATACACAGACTGCAGAGTCAGGGGAAGCACTTCAATTTTTATTGGACTAAACATGTTCTGATATTTCCTAAGAAGACCAAGGATAACACTGGACTGAGGATGAAGGCTGGCTACAATGCTGGGCTGGTAATAACAATGGCTAGCATTTATTTATTGCTTTAAGGCTTACAAAGCACTTTTAAAATATTATCTCATTTGATTCTCACAATACTGCTATGAAGTAGGTGTGATTAGTACCCCAATTTTACAGATAAGAATACTGACGTTCAAAGAGGGTAAGTGATTTGTCCAGGGTCACACAACTCGTAAGCAACTGAGATCTTCCTAACTCCAAGTTCAATACTCTATCCAATACCCCACCTAACTGGTAGAGACAATGGTGAGTGCAAAGGCTGAATGGGGAAAAAATAAAGTTCCTTTGAATTCCACACAACTGCTACATCATATATTGTTAATAAGAATACCAAATGTCACTAGAAACAATGCAGATAAGTTTTCAATCTGTTCTGGCAAGGGATGTGTCTCATACCTGTCACCACAATTATGGGCACAGCTTGGGACTGCACAAGTGTTTGTCCTTGATGGACCAACAGTAGATTAATGAAGCTTCTAGAAAGTCCCAGTCACCCCCATCTTGACTCTAGAGCAATGTTTTCCAAACCAAACGATATTAGAAACCATTAAAATATCTAAGTTTTCTCTCAGTGACAATTTAAAATCACACAGATACATAATACATATTAAATTCTGCAATGAGAGTAAAAAAATTTTCCTTATTCTTATGACTGAAATGAAATGTAAATCCACATTAAGAAATTATAGCTAAAGATAAGCATACAAAAGCTATAAAAACATAAACTAAATTGAAGCTAATTAGTATTATTACTCCTCTCTCTAATGTTTCCATCCTTGGAGTTAGAAATGTGACATCAAAATGGAGAACAGGGTCAGACACAAACTGATTTTTTTTTTTTTGCTTTGATTTTATTATTGCTAAAAGGGTTTCTTGCTGAGAGTAATTCCAAAAGCAATTAAATACAAAGCTTCCAGAAATGATTTTTCAACAAATAAGCACAAAAAAAGATTCTTTTGGTCATTTCAATTCAACAAGATTTTATTTGGAAAAATAGATTGGTTTATTATCTATTTTTGATATTTTATGGTGAAGCTTTGCTGGCCTCATATATATTTGAAAATACATCTTCACAAACGACACCTAGTAATCTCTGCACGTTCTTCTCTAGTCCAGGCCAAACAATAAGCCCAGTTTAAAAATAACTGGTGCTATACATTTAGATAAAACCAAAGAATTTAAGCATTTTTAAAGTCAAATGCAAAAAATAAAATGCAAAAAAAACCTTACTGTTCCTCTTCCAATCAAAATAAGAATAAATCAAATATTTTGTATTTGCTTATGCTTGACAAAAAAACAAAACAAAACAAAATTAAGCAAAACTTGACTAATCGTCTAAAGAGAAGACAGGATATGGTTGCCAAGACCCAAAACAGGCTCTGAAATGAAAACGATCAGACTGTGCCCTTGCCTGGACCACACAGGGTCCCTTGAAAATCTGTAGCTTACTCACCGAAGCCATCCCTGTCCTTGAAGGTCACAAGACACAATACCAGGAAAACAGTAGCAGAACACTAGATAAGACAGGCCAAAACTATATAAAGCCATGATAGTCCCAGCAGAAGTGAACAAACTCTGGCCCTAATAAACGTTCCCAATGGAACAATCAGTGAAACATAAATCCAAAAGAGAATAACTCCAAAACATGTATAAGCAAAGCCTTAAAAGAAACACACAGCTTGGCCACAAGAACATTTAGAATTCCCTGAAGAAATATGAAGAGAAAGGAAGAGTTAAAAATTATGTTAAAAAATTAAATGAGAGTGCTAAGGGAAAGAATAAGAAGAGGAATAAAAGCCATGAAGAAGAATCTTGGAAAGAATTCCTAACTTAGTACAAAACCTCATCCAAGTGACACATGCCCTGAAATTAGAATAGAAACGAATGATTCCATGAGAAAACAAAGAAACCTTAAAATGAAGTCAAGAGATCAAAACACAAAAGAGCAAAGCATCTCATATCAAAAACAACTGGCTGGAAAACAGACCAGTAATAGTAAATTTAAGAATAAATGGACTACCTGAAAGTCATAACCAGAAAAAGAACCTGCATGCCACATCTCAAGAGAGTACAAAAGGCTGTATCTACTTCCATATACAGGAAATGATAGACTCAGAGTGCATACCGAAGTAAATTTTCTTTTCTTTCGGTGGTGGTGATGTAGACATGGCTAACGTGGGGATTTGTTTTGCATGGTATATTTGCAATGGGCTTTGTTTTTCTTGTCTTCTCAATGAGCAAGGAAAGAGAAGAGGAAGGGGGGGAGAGAACATAGAACTTAAAATTTAATTTAAAAAAAGAAAAAGACTTGGGAACTCTGATCAACGAAACATGCTTCCCACCTTGAGATAAAGAGGTAGACGTAATGGATTCTGAGTGCATATTAAGACATTTTTGTTGGACATGGCTAAGGTAAGAATTTGTTTCGTTTGACTGTACGTGTTTGTAAGGGATTTTTTTCACCATAAATATCTTTATTAAATGTGAAAATACATTGGCATAAAAATAGTACCCACATTTGTAGACATGTCTGAGATCCAGTTCACTGCATTTTAGATCCCTTTCCTTTTTTTATATGAAACATTCAAAAATTTTAAGATGCATTAAGTTAGTCATCTCACCTAAATAGCTGAACTATAGCTTTAGGGTAGGAGTAGTATGCAACTTGCAGTAAGAAAGATCACCAGTTTTTAACCCCTGCCAATCTTTCTCACTGCAGGCAGAGGCATGACAAATGTAGGTAAACAAAGGCAACAAAATTTTGTTACTCCACAGAGCCACGCAGTGGCTAATTTATCTTAAATCAGACAGTAAGCAAGAGATCTCTGCAACAAGACCGAGTTACCCTATGTACTATCATCCTGTTTAAAATGTAGTAAATTTCTTGCCACTAACAAGTGGTGATTAACAGGAGTGATCTGATTTAGAGCAAAACTGTATTAGTCATTGCAGAACTACAACTGCCTTCCTCCTACCTCTCTGGATGTTGAAAAGGAAACTACAGTCAGTAAGTAAAGCTGTAGAGATGTATTTTACAACTATTCTTTTGCCATACTGGTCAAATCTTTCTGCAAGGCAAACCAAATGATGTACTGTCACAATAAGGCAAAAACTGGGCCAACTGATTATCTCCAGTGAAAATTGTCACTTCTCACCATGAATAAAATGACACTGTTTTTATGTATTGTTATTCTAAAAAGTATCTTTTAATTATCCTCTTTTTTAGGAGTGAGGAAGTACTTTTTTCTTTCAAGTGATGTGGGCAGTTTCAGATCCCATTGTCAGAGACCAAAATTCTCCCAAACGCTTTTATACTGACAACTCAAAGGCCAGATTAATACTGATCTGAAATAGAAAGCTGTCATTTTTAAAAGTCAAATTGAGAGTTGTCTAGATTTTTTATTACAAAATTGACTTCAGCACGGGATGCTCGAATTGTTTACATTTTCATTTATTCGTGGTAAAAAGCACCAACCTCTGTACGTACTTAGAGACTTCTCAATGAGTATTAAACCACTCTTCTTAAGACTGCTTTTCCATCGCGTACAGATTAGTGTATTGAATACTTTTTTGCCATGGGTAACTCCCATTAAACGGGCTTTACCATAATGGAATAGACTAGTGACATTTTATTTAGGGAGCTCACTAACGAAAAGTGAGAAGGGAACACAGTAGAGTTAAGGATAATGTATCCCCTTACACGTGACCTCCTAAATATTCTTCCTCAAAGAGGTACAAGTGCTTTGTGCCTGTGAACAAAATCAGTATGTAGGCACAAAGTGCAAAAGAGCAGCAGCCACTAATGAAATGCGTTAAAATAAACTTCCACCATTCCAATTCTTCCCATCGTGTGGCTTCCTACTGTTAGGCAGACAAACTACGGTACATGTAGTAATATGCAAATGTTTCTATTCCATTGCTGAAAACATTATGGTCTTTCCAAACATGAAGAACCTCCTTGCATTCACTGGACAAGGGTTAAGAGCTTCATAGTCTTCCTACTTTCTTCCTTAAGTAGCAGAACCCAATGCCAGTCCAGACGTCTCACATCCTCTTTAATGGAACTGGCACTGTGCAATATATAGCTTCTCTTTCTTCTTGGATGAACTAAAGCTGTCAAGTGTTTCTAATCTATATTATGGTGTTTCTGGAGGAAAACAGGCTTCTGAACATCACTGGCCACCTCCCTTGGGTGAATGACTGACTTCAGACTTTGGAATTGTGGTTATTCTGAGGTGAAAATTCAGGCATGCAGTCTGAAGTTGGAAGCGCTATCAATAACAAGTAGGATTTTGTTTTTCTTGCTTTCTCAATGGAGGGAGGAAGAGATGGGAGGAAAAGAATTCAGAGCTGGAAACAAAATAAAATTGAATTTTATATAAAAAAAGAAATTATGAAAGAAAATTGCCTAGATATTTTAGAACAAGAGAGCAAAGTGAAAATAGAAAGAATTTACAGTTACATCCTGAAACTCCAAAATAACAACTCCTAGGAATGTCACACCCAAAATCCAGAGCTCTCAGGTCAAAGAAAAAATACTGCAAGCAATTAGAAAGAAAGTTTAAGTATCAAGGAACCACAGCCAAGATCACACAACTTGTAGTGACTACTACTATAAAGAAGTGGAAAGCACAGAATGCAACATTTCAAAATGCAGAAAGAGGCTTACGATTAAGAATAACTTATCTAGGAAAACTGCATATGATTCCTACAGGAGAAAAAATGATCTTTAATGAAATAGAGGACTTCTAAACATTTCTAGATGAAAAGACTCTAGAGCTGAGTAGAAACTTTGAAATATAAATAATGTAATTAAGAAAAATATAAAAAGGTAAATATAAATGAGCAATTATAAGAGTAAATGTACATACTAATGGGATAGGGAAAGAGAGAAAAGTGTTCCCTCAGAAACCCAATATCATTCAAGATTATAGAGGGAGTCAGGACAGAGGGATAACGAGTAGATTTTATAGGTTTTAATAATTTTAAAAGAAGAACAGAAAGAAAAGGAGAAAGGATATACTATGGAAGAATATAATCACACAATCAGAGGGTGCAAGTAGAAGTTTATATAAACAAGGAAGGTATGGGGGATCAAGAGTCATTTTTATCTGAACTGGTAAAATCAGGGTAGCATGCGCGCGCACACACATACACACACACACACACACACACACACACACACACACACACACACCAATTTGGTGTAGAAATATATTCAACACAAAAGGGAAATGAGAGGGGGAAAAGGGAGAATAAGACAATAGATTCAGGGAGGGCAGAGTAATCACAAACATAACAAACCCTAAAATCCAAGGTGGGTTCTGAAGGGGGCTTTAAAAAGAAAGAAAAAAACCCTATGATTACAAGCTTTGCTTAGTTTCAACTGCTCAGAATAAGGCACCCCTTGGTAACACCCTGCCCCCCACCCCTGCCTTGTTTCTACTTTCCTTGTGCGTTTTGTCTTTCCCCATTAGACTGTAAGCTACTTGAGAGCAAGGACTGCATCTCTTTTTCTTATTTGTATCCCCAGCACTGTTTTAACAAGGTGACTGGCACATACCAGGCACTTAATTAATGTTTACTGAATTTAATTGAAAGAAAAAATTTGAGAGAATAGGATAAAGAGAAGTACACAAGGAGTAATCAAAACTGTAAATGTGAATAGGATGAACTCATGGATAAAATGGAAAAAGAATAGCTAAGAAAGCAGAGTCCAACAATATGTTGTTTACAAGAAACATAATGAAGCATAAAGACTCATACAGTTAAAACAAGGTTCTAGAGCAACATAGTTTTCCTCAGCTGAACTTAAAAAAAAAAAAAGGAGGTAGCAATCCTGATTGCAGACACAGCCACAGTAAAAATACAGGAAAACTACATTTTGCTTAAAGATATCATTGACAATGAATTAATTATAATACACATATATGTATGTGTATATTCATATATATGTTTTTGTGTGTGTGTGTGTGTGTGTGTATAATGTGTGTATATACTACTTAACATATATGTACCAACACAGCAATAAAGACATGGTTTTATCTGGAAATATAAATATGAGGTATTCAGAGGAAAGAGTACCAAGAGTCAGAAGACCTTGGCTCAAAGCTGGCACCTAGTACCTGCAAGACCTTGGGCATTTAACATCTCTGAAACTTGGTTTTCTCACCTATAAAAAGAAAGAGGTTAGCCTGGATGATCTCTAAGGTCCCTTCACTTCTATTTAGGAGTTAACAGCATCTCAAAAGATTACAATAGACTTTTAAGTAGTCTTGGGAACTGACAAGCTAACAGCTCTCAAGGTTTACAAAGCTTGCTTGTGAATTGCTAATGTACCCGTAACTTGAAGTCATATGACTTTAAAGCAAAGGTAAAATCCCTTTATAGCAAACAAAAAGGAACATTTAATCTGGTTTCATGAAGGCTTAACATCTTGAAAAGGCATTTTACTGAACTGGCAAAGTTTGTGGTTTATCTACTGTAAGTTCTGGGTTCAGCAACTTTGCCCCATCCTCTTGGCCTCTGAAAGGCTCAGTAACTACATAAGACCTATTTTAGGGGAGGAGAGGTTACTTTGTAGAAAAGAGTGCTTTACTAAAAATGAATGTATTTCAACACAACTCACATGGGTTAGGAAAAGCAAGACCTAAGAGTTAGTTGGGCTGAAAAACCAGTTTAATCTTTCAATCTTTCTTCTTTTAGATTCCTGGATCTTTTGGGAATTTATTTTGCATTGGTACAAGAGTTCAGGTGGATTTTATTTTGGTGCATGTCTGGATTTGGTAAGGGGAAAAAAAGGATTAACTGCTTTGTCTCCATCTTCAATTCAAATAGCACACAGACAATTATTATTCAGATACAGACTGGAGGAAACACCTACATAGGATACATATACATACATACATACACACACATATACATATATATGTGTGTATATATATATGTATATATATAAAATCATCATGGCATTGTATCAAAGAGGTGTTCAGAACACTTTCTGGAAGACTAGAGAAGCCTAGGAAACCTTTTTTATAATAATGTCTTTAAATGCATAAAAGGAAACACATAGGATTACAAAGGAAGCAAAAGGTTAATGAAAATAAAGATTTAATTTCTCTCCCCACCCAAGTTCACTGACCTCCTCAAATCTATACTCAGACATCATAAGAACACCTGATACAGAGGAAAGACCACTGCGTTTGTAGCCAAAAGATCTTCAGACAGTACTAGCTATGTGAATGTAAGCAAATGCTTTAATCCTTTCTAAGTTTCTTTCTCATCTAAAAAACAACGATGCTACTTGCACTATCTCAAAGGACATAGTTGCAATGACAGCACTTTGTGAACCTCAAAGCACTATATGAATATAAATTATTATAATTATTATTTAAAAATACGATGCACAAAGAAAGCATTACATCTACAGGTTACCTTGTAGAACACTAAAGTAACTTTGTTGTAGAATTTTATAGTTTTAACTACCTTTATTGTCATGTTCATTTTTGTGTTTGAAAGTCAAATTTTCTATTCAGTTCTGGTCTTTTCACTGAGAAAGCTTGAAAGTCCTCTATTTTATTGAAAGTCCATAGTTTGCCTTGGAACATGATACTCAGTTTTGCTGGGTAGGTGATTCTAGGTTTTAATCCTAGCTCCATTGACCTCCAAAATATCGTATTCCAAGCCCTTCGATCTCTTAATGTAGAAGCTGCCAGATCTTGGGTTATTCTGATTGGGTTTCCACAATACTCAAATTGTTTCTTTCTGGCTGCTTGTAGTATTTTCTCCTTGATCTGGGAGCTCTGGAATTTGGCGACAATATTCCTAGGAGATTTCGTTTGGGGATCTATTTAAGGAGGTGATCGGTGGATTCTTTCAATTTCTATTTTACCCTCTGGCTCTAGAATATCAGGGCAGTTCTCCTTGATAATTTCTTGAAAGATGATATCTAGGCTCTTTTTTTGATCATGGCTTTCAGGTAGTCCAATAATTTTTAAATTATCTCTCCTGGATCTATTTTCCAGGTTTTTCCAATGAGATAGTTCACATTGTCCTCCATTTTTTCATTCCTTTGGTTCCGTTTTATATCTTGATTTCTCATAAAGTCACTAGCTTCCACTTGCTCCAATCTCATTTTTAAGGTAATATTTTCTTCAGTGGTCTGTTGGACCACCTTTTCCATTTGGCTAATTCTGCCTTTCAAGGCATTCTTCTCCTCATTGGCTTTTTGGAGCTCTTTTGCCATTTGAGTTAGTCTGTTTTTTAAGGTGTTGTTTTCTTCAGTGTATTTTTCAGTATTTTTTTGGGTCTCCTTTAGCAAGTCATTGACTTGTTTTTCATGGTTTTCTCGCATCCTTCTCATTTCTCTTCCCAATTTTTCCTCTACTTCTCTAACTTGCTTTTCCAAATCCTTTTTGAGCTCTTCCATGGCCTGGGAACAGTTCATGTCTTTCCTGGAGGCTTTTGGTGTAGGCTCTTGCACTTGGTTGACTTCTTTAGGCTGTATGTTTCGGTCTTCTTTGTCACCAAAGAAAAAATCCAAAGTCTGAGACTAAATCTGGGTGCGTTTTCACTGCCTGGCCATGTTCCCAGCCAACTAACTTGACTCTTGAGTTTTTGAGTGGGGTATGACTGCTTGTAGACTAACGAGTTCTATGTTCCACGTTTGGGGGGGATGTGCCAGCTCTGCCACACCAGTACTCCTCCTTCCCCAAGAACCCCCAACCCGGACTGGGCTTAGATCTTCAGCAGGCTGTGCACTCCTGCTCTGATCGGCCACTTAATTCCTCCCACCAGGTGGGCCTGGGGCTGGAAGCAACAACAGCTGTAGCTGCCCCACCTCTGCTGCCCCAGGGGCGGTGGCCGAACTGCGAACTCCTTCCACTCCTGCAGCTTTTCCCACTAACCTTCTCTGCTGTCTTTGGTGTTTGTGGGTTGAGAAGTCTGGTAACTGCCGCAGCTCACTGATTCAGGGTGGTAGGGCCCGCTCCGCCCGGCTCCTGGTCTGGTTGGTCCGTGCTGCTCACGCTGGGCTCTGCTCCGCTCCCAGCTCCCAGCTCCCAGCTCCGTGTGGGATAAACCTCACCCAGAGACCATCCAGGCTGTCTTGGGGGGGAGCCCTGCTTCCCTCTGCTGTTTTGTGGGTTCTGCAGTTCTAGAATTGGTTCAGAGCCATTTTTTATAGGTTTTTGGAGGGACTCAGCAGGGATCTCACGCTAGTCCCTGCTTTCCAGCCACCATCTTGGCTCCGCCCCCGGAAGTCGTCATGTTCATTTTTACTTAGATGTAGACTTTAATTTATTGTGAACTCAGCAGTGTCAGCACTCCTTCCATCAATGTAGATCACAACCCTTACACATCCTGGTAGAAGGTCTTTCAGAAGCTGCTGTGGCTGACAAAATTCATTCCCTATAGTGGCCAGTCTTCTGGAATCGGCCTTTCCACATTTAGCTGTGTCAGTCCCCAGATGATATGCATGCATATAGTCTACTACCATCTTTTCCAACTTAATAGGACCGGCTGGAGCTTACACTCTCCTGGAATAGCCTTTAAAAAATCAAAGGTCACCTCCAACAAAGATGAAGCATTAGGAAGACTTTAGTCGAGGTTTCATTTTTAATACAATTAAATCTGTGTTAAAAGGGATAGGGGTCATAAAGGGAGGAATTCCTTTTTCTTCATTTTCCATTATAGAAGCACACAAACGAGTTATTTCTGCATCTGAGTGATAAAGAAAACTTGCTCTTGGATAAACATAAATTAAAAATACAATGCTGAAAATTCCATACCTCTCCATTTTCAAATGTTATTTCCCGAACAAGAGGAACACATTTATCTTGAGTCCAAGCATATGCCAAGTCAAAATTTGTTAAAGATCCTAGGTATACCATATCTGGAGCGTGTTCCTGTTAGGAAAAGAAATTGAAACAAAGTTTTGGTAACAATTCTTATAGGTACTTGGAAAGCATAACAAAGATTGAAGATGGTCTGTCTAATCAATTAACTGTTTGACCATCACTAGAATTTAATTATTCATCAAGTATGTACTGAATGCCAACATGCTCAACAATGTAGGCATTACATGACTAAGGCAATGTGTGAAGAAGAAAATAAGCAGAAGACAATGTTTCAAATGAAAAGGAGTTTTTTATTCTAATTTTATGAAGTGGCTAATTATTCATAAGGCTATATGATTATTAGGGATTGCTAACTTATCTAGGCATTTTGTTTATTCAATTCCTTATTTGAACTTTTCTAGTTTATTCAGATCTTCTCTACAAGGTAAAGCGTGTAGAAGGATTTACTTTTCAGTAGCTAATTGTGTTCTTTGTTAATCGTTTTGATTCCAAAGTTTTTTTTAGTAGGACAGCATGGCTGAGTGTAATATTGGCTAAAATAAAATATTAGGATTCACTATAAGTGCCAAGAGAAAGCACTCTGAAAAAATAGAAGTATTGCCTACATATATTGTAAACTATATAATGTAGTAGAAAAGACACTGAAGTTGGAGTCAGAAGGTCTACGTCTAAGACCTGCCTCAGCCACTTAACTGGATAACCTTGGACAAGTCATTTTACCTCTATGTAGGGAAAACACTCTTGTGAGAAAAATATTTTGTAATCTGTAAAGTGTTATCTAAATGTAGGCTATTATCACTACGTGATAGTAATACTTTGAAATGTCTGAAACCTTATGGAAGAAAAAATGATTTCTAAAACAATGAGATTTCCTTACCAAATTAAAACATATGTACCTTATACTTCACATCTGATTTTCTCACTAATTGACCTTACTAAATTACCTGTTTGCTTCTGGACTAACATCAGGTGTCAAAAGAAATTATGGCACTTATAACTACATAAAAGGTATCCTTTGTCTCATGATTTCTATAAACATTCTGTCCAAAAGACACAGTCCCTGGAAACAAAGTAGGTGCTTAATAAAAGTTAATTTCCTTCCTCCCTTTCTTCCAAAGATTTAATGAAAAAGCTAATGCAGTTATTTAGAAATTTTTTATAGGCACAAATGATTCATAGAGGCAACAGCTGAAATACCCTGGATAACAAGTGGCAGAACACTTTTCCAATAAACTTACCCCTGGTGGTTTGTAGATTATGTTGTCCCCACTAAATCTTTCTGGTTTTGAAACAGACCTAATAAGAATAAAGAAGTAAATAAAGATACTTTTCTACTAGGACAATAAAAGTTGAAAAACAGCAATGAAATTTCAGTAGCTTTGGCTAATGAAATTCCAATGGAAAACTATAGAAAAAAGTAAAAATGAAGACAACCAGAACTTAACTCTACCTTAAAGCAAAGATCAGTAAAATTATTAGGTAGTGGTGAAAAAGAAACAGAAAAATTGATCAATAGGATGCACTAAGCAAGCAAGACCAGAAGCAAGCAAACATAGGAGCCCATTATCTGATAAACCCAAGGATGACAACTGCTGGAATAAGGACAAAAACTGCTAGGAAAACTGGAAAGCAGTTTAGTGAAAATTCACTTAATTAAACATCTTATACCATATGCAATAAGCTTCAAGTGGATATATGACCATTTTCTGCATCTAAATAACCTAAATTTATATATTGTAAATGTGAAATTATAAAAAAACTAGAGTTGAAATATTTTACACAACTATGGTGAGAGTAAGAATTCTTTCTAAACAAGGGATAAATGTTATCATAAGAGATAAAAGAGACAATACAATTATAGAAACCTGAAAAGCTTTAGAAACAAAGCAGTTAATGAGGAAAAGTTTTTTCAGCATATTTAAGTCTGATATCCAAGATAAAGATATAATTGACATCAATATATAGTAAGAGCCATTCTTCAATAGACAAAGGTTAGGACCAAATATTTTTCAAAAGAAGAAACCATAATAAAATAATCCTCTAAATCACTAGTAATAAGAGAAATATAAATCAAAACAACCCTGATTCACTCCACACTCAGAAAAGCAAAGATGAGAAAAATCAAATACAATAAATGTTGGAGAGGCTATGGAAAGACAGGAACTCTAATGTTCTGTTGAAGAAGCTGTGAATTAGTCCAGTTCTGGGGGGAAAAAATCTGGAATTATTCTTAAAAGAATCACTCAATTGTATATGCTTAGGAATACAACTATTAGGCATATTATATTCAAGAGGCCAAATACTGAGAGGGTCACATATATAAAAATATTTATAATAGCATATTTTTGTAACAAAAATTGGTAGTAAAATAGGTGCTAATAAATTGGGTAATAGCTAAACAAAGTGTTATCAACAATAGCTGACTGCTCTGTATTACTGAATATTACTGGGTTCTAAGAAATTATAAATATGGAGAATTCAGAGAAATGTGTAAAATCCTGAATGAAGTAATGGGAGGCAAAGAACCAAAGTACCTTACATAATGACGACAGTAAGGTAAAGGAAAAGAACATTGAAACACTTCAGAATTTTGATCAATGCAGTCACCAACTGTCACGTTAGACGATTTTATGACAAAGTATGCCTCCTACCTACTGGCAAAAAGAGAGGGGAAAACAGATAAGGAACGAGGCGCACATCTGCAGACGTGGTCAAAGGGCTGCTCTATTTCTTTGATTATACTTACTATTACAAGGGAGTATTCTATTGGGAAGTAACAGTGATGTTTCTTGGGGGAAAAAGAACATACAAACAACACACTTTAAACATCAGTATAAAATTACCAAAAAAAAAAAACCCCAAACCCCAAACCTACCTATTAAACCTGCCTTTTAGAATGTTTTCTTAATTTTTTGTTTTTAATATTAATTTCCAAATATATCTCTCCCCAATTCCCTACCTATGGAATTTCCTTTATAAGAAATGATTAAAAAAAGAGCGAAAGAGAATAAACAGTTCAGAAAGACTAAGCAACTTATCAATGGAGTTTGACAGAACACGTAATGTTCCACAGCCACTGACCTCTACCTCTCCAACGAAGGGGTGGGACCAGGCACGTTCATCAGCATTAGGCAGTATTCACAGGAACATGGATCTGAGGCCCAGAGGGCCTTTAGAGGCCAACTAAACAACCACTCTCATTTTATATATGAGTAGGCCTAGAAGCTAAGCGATTTGCCTAATTTCCCACAGGTAAGAATTGTCAGAGGGAGGATTTGAACCTATGTTCTCTGACTTTTTTTCCTTGTTTTCATTTCCACGGTTGTCATCTTGGTATATACCTGGCACTGCTTACTCATTTTGCATTCCGTAACTCTTTCCAAGCTTCTCTGTATTCTGAATATTTGTAATTTCTTATACTACAGTAGTATTCCATCATATTCACGTAGCACTTGGCTTAACCACTTCCCAATCTAAGCTACCCATCATTTTCATCAATTATGATTATGCAGTAACTTCAAGATGCAATTTTAAAGGAATATTTTTTAAAGAAACTAAAGAATACACAGAACAAAAGGTAAATTTTAAACTAACAGATTTTGTGTTTTTGCCATCACCATTAATCAAGATTTCTATCTGGGCTAGTAGTTTTAGCATTTAATTTGCCCTCCTGTTTCTTTTCTGCTTCCTCTCTGAACCATCCTCCACACAGCTGCCAAAATAACCTTTGTAAAGCATAGGTCTGATCATGTTATTCCCGGCTCAAAAATTTCCAGTGGCTTCCAATAATGTAATAATGTTTAAAATTTAAACTGCACACCCCGGAATTTAAAACCTTTGACAATCTGACTCCTGCCTAGTCTTTCACACTTCACATCATTCCTCTTTTTATGTATTCTACATTTCAGTCACACTGGTCTCCTTGCTGTTCTTTTAATTTCCAATCCATCTCCCATATTCGTGTCTTTACACAGACTACCATCTCCCAGGCACTCTCTCTCTTATACCTAGTAGAATCCTTAGGGTCAGTGGAATTCTTTGTACAATTATGTTAACTCTCAATAGTTATTCATCCTAACTAAATCTAACTGCAATCTTAACTCAGAAGTTCATTAGAATGCTGCTTTCTAATTCACATGGAATCCCTTATCAAACTTGTTTCTTTATTTTTTTAAATTTACTTATTTTAGTTTTTAAGATTAGCTTTTATACGTTTTGCAGTTCTAAATTCCCACCCTTCAATTCCCCCTCCCAAGATGGCATGCAATCTGATACAGGCTATATCTATATGATCATATTAAGCATATGTTGTGAAACCAGAATCAGAACAAAATGAGAAAAACCATGAGAGAGAAAAAGCAAAAAACAAAAAAAAGAGCAAATAGTATGCTTCAATCTGCACTCAGACTCCATAGTTCCTTCTCTGGATGTGGATAGCATCTTCCATCATGAATCTTTTGGAATTGTCTTAGATCACTGCATTGCTCAGAACACCTAAGTCTAACAAGGTCGGTCATCACACAATGTTGCTGTTACTATGTACAGTGTTCTCCTGGTTCTGCTCACTCCACTCAGTATCAGTTCATATAAATCTTTCCAAATTTTTCTGAAGTCCACCTCCTCACCATTTCTTACGGAACAATAGTATTCTATTACATTCATATATCTCAACTTGTTCAGCCATTCCCCAATTGATGGGCATCCCATCAATTTCCAATTCTTGGCCACCATAAAAAGAGCTGCTATAAATATTTTTGTATATGTGGGTCCTTTTCCCTTTTTTTAATGATCTCTTTGGGATACAGACCTAGTAGCAGCGTTGCTGGATCAAAGCGTATGCACAGTTTTATAGCCCCTTGGACACAGTTCCAAATTGTTCTCCAGAATGATTAGATCAGTTCACAACTCTACCAACAATGCATTAGTGTTCCAATTTTCCCACATCTTCCCCAGCATTTATCATTTTTCTGTTTTGTTATGTTAGCCAATCTGATAGGTATGATATGGTCCCTCAAAGTTGTTTCAATGTGCATTCTTCTAATAGTGATTTAGAGCATTTTTTCATGACTATAGATAGCTTTAATTTCTTCATCTGAAAGCTGCCTGTTTATATCCTTTGACCATTTATCAATTGGGGAATGATATGCATTCTTATAGATTTGATGCAGTTCCCTATATATTTTAGAAATGAGGCCTTTACCAGAGATACTGGCTGTAAAAATTGTTTCCCAGGTTTCTGTTTCCCTCAAAACCTTGGTTGCATTGGCTTTGTTTGTGCAAAACCTTTTCAATTCAATATAATCAAAATTATCCATTCGTCATGTACTCTATCTCTTGTTTGATCATAAATTCTTCCATTCTCCGTAGATCTGACAGGTAAACTATTCCTTGCTCTCCTAATCTGCTTATAGTTTCATCCTTTATGTCTAAATCGTGTACCCATTTTGACCTTATCTTGGTATAGGGGTTAGTCTATGCCTAGTTTCTGCCATACTGCTTTTTCTAGTTTTCCAAGCAGTTTTTGTCAAATAATGAGTTCTTAACCCAGAAGGTGGAGTCTTTGGGTTTATCAAACAGTAGATTACTGTAGTCATTGACTACTGTGTCTTGTGTACCTAACCTATTCCACTGATCTATCCCTCTATTTCTTAGCCAGTACCAAGTAGTTTTGAGGATGGCTACTTTGTAATACAGTTTTAGATCTGGTACAGCTCGGCTACCTTCCCTTGCATTTCTTTTCATTAGTTCTCTTGATATCCTGGACCTTTTGTTCTTCCAGATGAATTTTGTTATTTTTTTCTAGCTCTATAAAATAACTTTTTGGTAGTTTCATTGGTATGGCACTGAATAAGTAAATTATTTAGGTACAACTGTCATTTCTATTATATTAGGTCAGCCTACCTATGAGCAACTGATGTTTTTCCAATTATTTAGATCTGATTTTATTTGTGTGAAAAGTATTTTGTAACTGTGTTCATATAGTTCCTGGGTTGGTTTTGGTAGGTAGACTCCCAAACATTTTATATTGTCTACAGTTGCTTTAAATGGAATTTCTCTATCTCCTGCTGCTGGGCTTTGTTAGTAACATACAGAAATGCTGATGATTTAGGTGGGTTTATTTTATATCCTGCAACTTTGCTAAAGTTGTTAATTATTTCAGGTAGATTTTTAGTTGATTCTTTAGGATTCTCTAAGTATACCATCGTATCATCTGCAAAGACTGATAGTTTTGTTTCCTCACAGCCTATTCTAATCCCTTCAATTCTTTTTCTCTTCTTATACCTAAAGCTAACATTTCAAGTACAATACTGAATAACAGTGGTGATAATGGACATCCTTGTTTCACCCCGATCTTAATGGACATGCCTATCCCCATTACATATAATGCTTACTGACGGTTTTAGATAGATGTTACTTATCATTTTAAGGAGAACTATCGATTTCTATGCTCTCCAGTGCTCTCAACAGGAATGGGTGTTGCGTTTTGTCAAAAGTTTTTTTCTACATCTATTGAGATAAATCATATGATTTCTGTTAATTTTGCTATTGATATTGGTCAATGATGCTGATACCTTTCCTAAGACTGAAACAGCTATGCGTTCCTTGTACAAATCCCACCTGGTCATAGTGTATTATCCTCATGATAAGTTGTTGTAATCTCTTGGTTAATATTTTATTTAAATTTTCTGCCATCTATATTCATTAGGGAAATTGGTCTATAATTTTCTTTCTCTGCTTTGGCTCTTCCCAGTTTAGGTATCAGCACCATATCTGTATCATAAAAAGAATTTGGTAGGGCTCCTTCACTTGTTTTTCCAAATAGTTCATATAGTATTAGAATTAATTATTCTTAATGGAATACTATTGTGCCATAAGAAATGGGGATGATACGGACTTCGTAACAACCTGGAAAAACCTACACAACATAATGCTGAGTGAGCGGAGCAGAGCCAGGAGAACATTGTACACAACCACAGATATATGGATTCCGTGAGGACCAACCCTGACATACTTCGCTCTTCTCAGCAACGTAAGGTGCAAGGACAACTCCAGGGGACTCACGATGGAGAATGCTATCTTCATCCAGAGAAAGAACTGTGAAGTTTGAATACAGATTGAGGCGCACTACATGCTCGCCTTTTTTCTTCTCTTTTGTTTTTGTTTTCGGGTTTTTTTTTTTTTGGTTCTGTCTCCTCTTTCTCATGATTCATTCCATTGGTCATAATTCTTCTCCACAACTTGACTAGTGTATAAATTAATTCAATGCGAAGTTATACATGGTAGTTATATGAGATTCCATGCCATCTTGGTGAGGGAGGGGAGAAAATCTGGAACTCAAAATTATGTAGAACCGTGTGTGGTAAACTAAAAATAAATAAAAAAAAATTAAAAAAAAAGAATTAATTATTCTTTAAATATTTGGTAGAATTCACTTGTAAATCCATCTGGCTCTGGAGATTTTTTCTTAGGGAGTTCATTGATGCTTATTCAATACCTTTTTCTGAAATGGGGTAAAGTATTTTATTTCCTCTTCTGTTAATCTGGGCAATTTATCTTTTTGTAAACATTCATCCATTTCACTTAGATTGTCAGATTTGTTGCATACATTTGGGCAAAACAGCTCCTAATTATTGCTTTAATTTCCTCTACGCTGGTGGTAAATTCACCCTTTTCATTTTTGATATATTTGATAATTTGGTTTCCTTTTTTCTTTTTTAATCAAATTAACCAAAGGTTTATCTATTTTATTGGTTTTTTTTTTCACGAAACCAGCTCTTAGTTTATTATTATTTTTTAATTCCATACTTTATTATTTGATATTTTTTAGTTTTCAGCATTGATTTCCACAAGATTTTGAGTTAAAAATTTCCTCCCCATTTCTACCCTCCCCCCCCACTGTAAGACGGCATATATTCTGATTGCCCCATTCCCCAGTAAGCCCTCCCTTCTGTCACCCCATTCCCCCTTGCCCCCCCAACCCTTTTCCCCTTAATTTCTTGTAGGGCAAGACAGATTTCTATGTCCCATTGCCTGTATATCTTATTTCCCAGTTGCAAGCAAAAAAACCTTTTTTTTTTGACCATCGGCTTTTGAGTTCCAAATTCTCTCCCCTCTTCCCTGCCCACCCACTCCCTTTAAGAAGGCAAGCAATTCAACATAGGCTACACATGTATCATTATGTAAAACACTCCCATAAACAGTCATGTTGTGAAAGACTAACTATATTTCCCTCCCTCCTACCCTGTCCCCCTTTATTCAATTTTCTCCCTTGACATAGTCCCTTTTCAAAAGTCCACCAGACTCCAGCCCACCAGACACTGGACTCTGCTGCAGACCTCGTGTCTCCTGCCACTTCCTCGTGTTTTCCTCTACGGTCCCGGACACATAGTATGATCATTAGGTGTTCAGTTTCCCAACAACTTTCTATGAAAAATCAAGGGAAGTGGGCCATGGTTGCCATGAGCAACTCTAAACAGCAGGACACCTTTAGAGAAGCTTGATCAAGATGCCATTATCGTGAGACCCTCCACATCAGGACTCCGGCAGAGTTCCTCTCTCTGGTCTTGCTCAATCAGTGGAGACTATCTTTCCATTTCTCCTCTGCCTCCTGGGAAATAGCAGAAAGCCAGCATTCATCATGGTTGGATTTAAGCCTACAGATGTGCCTCCAACAGCACCATAAAGTTCCTCGGGGCTGGCACCACTGCCTGCATCGCTGACCTCATCACCTTCCCCCTGGACACAGCCAAAGTCTGGCTGCAGATTCAAGGAGGGAGCCAGAGGGCCATCCGAGCTTCCTCTACCAATGCCCAGTATCGGGGTGTCATGGGCACCATTCTGACCATGGTGAAGACTGAGGGCCCTGGCAGCCTGTACAATGGGCCGGTGGCTGGGTTGCAGCGCCAGATGAGTTATGCCTCTGTCCACATTGGCCTCTATGACTGTCAGGCAGTTCTACACCAAGGGATCTGAGCATGCAGGCATTGGGAGCCGCCTCTTCGCAGGCTGCACCACAGGGGCACTGGCAGCGGGCATAACCCAACCCACAGATGTGGTGACGGGACGTTTCCAGGCCCAGGCTCGTGCAGGTAGCAGTTGGAGATACCAGGGGACAGTGAATACCTATAAGACTATCACCCGAGAGGAGGGCCTTTGGGGCTTATGGAAAGGAACTTCACCTAATGTTGCCCACAATGCTATCATCAACTGTGCTGAGCTGGTGACCTATGATCTCATCAAAGATGCCCTCCTGAAGACCCTTCTCATGACTGATGACCTTCCATGCCACTTCACATCAGCCTTTGGGGCTAGCTTCTGCACCACCATCATTGCTTCCCCCATGGATGTGGTCAAGACGAGATACATGAACTCTGTCGTGGGCCAGTATGCCAGTGCTGGCCACTGCACCATCACCATGCTTTGGAAGGAGGGACCCAAGCCTTCCACAAAGGGTTCATGCCTTCCTTCCTCCGCTTGGGCTCTTAGAATGTAGTGATGCTTGTCACCTACGAGTAACTGAAACGGGCCATGATGGCTGCTCGCACTTCCCAGGAAGCTCCTTTCTGAGCCCTCTCCTGCTAGCTTTTCTGCTTTGTGCCCCACTTTGACTCCAGACCCCATCCTTCCTCTCCTCCCCATTTTTCCCCTATTCCTCTCCTCCCCTGCCTTAGCAATGAAGGAACCCCTCTACTTCCCCCCTCCACCTTAGCCCCATTTAAACCTTCTCCAGCCCACTTCTGCCATTATAGCCTCACCCAGTTCTTAAGCTCCTTCTAATAAAGCCAGACCAGAACCCCCCCCAAAAGTGTTTGCTTTTGATTATCTCTTCCCCCTATCTGCCCTCCCTTCTATCGTCCCCCCCTTTTTATCCTATTCCCCCTACTTTCTTGTGGGGTTAGATACCCAAATGAGTATGTATGTTATTCCCTCCTCAAGTCAAATCTGATGAGAGCAAGATTCACTCATTCCCCCTCACCTGCCCCCCAATAAACTGATTTTTCTTGCCACTTTTATGTGAGATAACTCACCCCATTCTATCTCTCCCTTTCTCCCACTCTCAATATATTCTTCTCTCATCCCTTAATTTGATTTTATTTTTTTTAGATATCATCCCTTCATATTCAACTCACCCTGTGCCCTCTGTCTATGCATATGTATATTCCCTTCAACTACCCTAATATTGAGAAAGGTTTCATGAATTACACACATCATCTTTCCATGTAGGAATGTAAGCAAAACAGTTCAACTTTAGTAAGTGCCTTATGATTTCTCTTTCTTGTTTACTTTTTCATGCTTCTCTTGATTCTTGTGTTTGAAAGTCAAATTTTCTATTGACCTCTGGTCTTTTCACTGAGAAAGCTTGAAAGTCCTCTATTTTATTGAAAATCCCTATTTTGCCTTGGAGCATGATACTCAGTTTTGCTGGGTAGGTGATTCTTGGTTTTAATACTAGCTCCATTGACCTCCAGAATATCGTATTCCAAGCCCTTCGATCCCTTAATGTAGAAGCTGCTATAGATCTTGTGCTATCCTGATTGTGTTTCCACAATTCTCAAATTGTTTCTTTCTGGCTGCTTGTAGTATTTTCTCCTTGATCTGGGAATTCCAGAATTTGGCGACAATATTCCTAGGAGTTTTCCTTTTGAAATCTTTTTCAAGAGGCGATTGGTGGATTCTTTCAATTTCTATTTTACCCTCTGGCTCTAGAATATCAGGGAAATTTTCCTTGGTAAGTTCTTGAAAGATAACGTCTAGGCTCTTTTTTTGATCATGGCTTTCAGGTAGTCCAATAATTTTTAAGTTATCTCTCCTGGATCTATTTTCCAGGTCAGTGGTTTTTCCAATGAGATATTTCACATTGTCTTCCATTTTTTCATTCCTTTGGTTCTGTTGTATAATATCTTGATTTCTCATCAAGTCACTAGTTTCCACTTGCTCCAATCTAATTTTTAAGGTAGCATTTTCTTCAGTGGTCTTTTGGACCTCCTTTTCCATTTGGCTAATTCTGCCTTTTAAGGCATTCTTCTCCTCACTGGCTTTTTTGAACTCTTTTGCCATTTGAGTTGGTCTATTTTTTAAGGTGTTATTTTCTTTGGTATTTTTGGGGGTGTCCTTTAGCAAGCCATTAACTTGTTTTTCATGGTTTTCTCACAACACTCTCATTTCTCTTCCCAGTTTTTCCTCTACTTCTCTAACTTGCTTTTCCAAATCCTTTTTGAGCTCTTCCATAGCCTGAGACCAATTCATATTTTTCTTGGAGGCTTTTGATGTAGGCTCTTTGACTTTGTTGACTTCTTCTGGCTGTATGTTTTGATCTTCATTGTCACCAAAGAAAGATTCCAAAGTCTGAATCTAAATCTGAGTCCATTTTCACTGTCTGTTCATGTTCCCAGCCAACTACTTGACCCTTGAGCTTTTTGTCAGGGTATCACTGCTTGTAGAGTAGAGAGTACTTTGTCCCAAGCTTTAGGGGCTGCGCTGCTGTTTTCAGAGCTACTTCTACACAGCAAGCTCTGCCACACCAGTGCTCTTCCTCCCCCAAGAACCACCAACCTGGACCACAATCCAGATCCAAGCAGGCTCTGCACTCTCGCTCTGATCCGCTGCTTAATTCCTCCCACTGGGTGGGTCTGGGGCCAGAAGCAACCAGAGCTGGAGCTCTGGAAGCAGCCCCACAGCTTCACCACCTCCACCGCCCCCAGGGCAGCGGCCAACTGCGAACTCTCTTCACTCTGTCCCAACAGCTTTTCCCACTATCCTGCTCTGTTGTCTTTGGCATTTGTGGGTTGAGAAGTCTGGTAACTTCCAGGGCTCAGTGATTCAGGGCCCTACCACCTATAATTCTGCCCAGCTCCGGGTCTGGTTGGTCCTGGTGCCACCCAGGCTGGGCTGTGCTTGGCTCTGCTCCCAGATCCATGCGATAGACCCTTCCCAGCAACCATCCAGGCTGTCCTGGGCTGGAGCCCTGCTTTCCTCTGTTATTTCAAGGGTTCTGCAGTTCTAGAATTTGTTCAGACCCATTTTTTACAGGTATTTGGAGGGACCTGGGGGAGAGCTTAAGCAAGTCCCTGCTTTCCAGCCCCCATCTTGTCTCCACCCCCTTTTATCTTAGTTTATTATTTCAATAGTTTTCTTAAGTTTAATTTTATTAATCTCTCCTTTGATTTTCAGAATTTCTAATTTGGTATTTAATTGGGATTTTTAATTTGTTCTTTTTCTAGTTTTTTTAGTTGCATGCCCAATTCATTGATTCCTTCTTTCTCTATTTTATTCATGTAAGTAGTTAGAGATATAAAATTTCCCCTAAGAACCATTTTGGCTGCATCTCTTAAGTTTTGGTATGTTGTCTCATTATTGTCATTCTCTTGGGTGAAGTTATTAATTGTTTCTATGATTGGATATTTGACCTACTCAATCTTTAGGATTAGATTATTTAGTTTCCAATTAATTTTTAGTCTATCTTTCCATGGTCCTTTGTTACATGTAATTTTTATTGCATTGTGATCTATTGCATATCAAACTCTTACCAGGGTTGGGCTACCATATGACTGCAGAATTTGGGGTCTGTTTATCATCAAAAGATCATAAGCCTATAGATTATAGCATTAAAAGGGAGCTTAGACGTTATCTAGTTGAATACTCTTGTTTTAAAGAATTCTTACAAATCTTCTCAGCTACTGCCTGTGATGAGCCAAGGACTTTACAAGAATTCTTATTGCTAGGGGCTCAGTGTATAAGACCAGATCACCAAATACTGAGAAGGTGAGGACACAGACAAGGAGTTTAAGATCTGTTACCCAGGTGTCAAGTAGGGCTAGCTAAACAAATGATTTGTTAGGAGAAGAGGGGACTAGGACTAAGAAGTGTGAGTTCGAGAAAGCTTAAGAAAAGGTCAGGATATCTTGCCAGATCAGGATGGAGTAGAGGACACAAAGGAAACAAGGGAGGCAAAGGGTTGGGAAACTTGGAATTGAAGTCAACATGTTTAGTTGAGACCTGAAAGTAAGGCAAAGATCAAAGATTTCTCCCCAAAGAGGAAGTTGGATTAGAGCTTTCTCATTGTGTATCTCCTTAAAACAATATAAGCCAGGCCTTTTTAGATAGTGTTGCCCTGGAGGTAACCTTTGTTAGGTTGGAAGGAGAAGGTCTGGTTTCGTAAGGTAGCAGTGATAGAAAGCCTTGACTAACCAGACAGTACAAATAGGGGTGACCAGCTCCCAGGTATACGTAGTATTTTGGGCCATACTCTTTTCTGTCTGTGAGATATTGGAACCCTAGAGGAAACTGGAGTTTAGGATGGCCTAGACTTCAAATTCTTTCACATCTTGCAATAGTACAAAAGGTTGTATCAGGTCCTATGGAAAAGAGTGGTGACATACATGCTGGATCTTCAAGGTTCCTGGGGCTGAACCTTGGTGATGATTATTGACAACAGCAATAATAAAATCAAAATTATGTAGCACTCAGTTTCTCAATCCTTGCAATAATGCTGGTTGGTAATGTATTAACTTCACACTAGAGACCATGTCCTTTAAGACAGTTATTTGTCAGTTTGTCCCCTGTATGTCTGGTTTGCTTTCCTGGTTCTTAGCAACTTTTAGCTGAGCTCTCTGGTTTTAAGTTGCTCCCATCAATACTTCTGTGGCTGCTTTCTCCTCTAACTGTAAAGCTTTAGTTTTTAACTTTTCCAGTTTGAGGAGTGCCCTTTATCCCTTTCTCTGGATATCACCTTGCCTTACCCGCTAAGGACTTCTAGTACCCACCCTCAATTTTTCCATCACTGTGGGACCCATTACCCTCTGATCCCATCCCTCTAGACCTTGGTTAGGCAGGATACTTAGATGCACTCTCTGCAATCCCTAAAAGCAATGGAGGGTTGAGCCACTGTGGGGCTCCAGAAAAAAGCAACTATGTTAGAAACACATAATAATGCACTTCAGCAGCAGCTGAAATTTAATAGAAAGTCACATTACAGTCTCAGAGTGAGATAGGATCTATGAAATCATTTGAGTAAAAAAAAATACAATACCAACATTAATCAACTTACCCAAATGCAGAAAAGAAGACACAATCATCATGCAAAATATTTGCTACTCTTTCAAAAGTTCTATAGTTGTCAGAGTCCTTTTGTTCAAAATATCCAATGATTGTTCTTTTACTGCGCTACAAATATAAAACAAAGCACGTACATAATGATCTTTATATATAATGTTCTCCATGCTATCCCATACTGTATTAACACGACACTATATGTATTCCTTCCTCAGGTATCTAAAGAGCTATAGCTGTCACGCATGTTTCCAAATATATATAACCAAATATAAATTCAACTTCAAACACATAAAACTCATAACATGAAAGAATGCTTTATTAAATAGTATTGATGTTTATGACAATCAGAAAATTATTAAAATTTATTTTCAGGCTTTTATTTTGAAAGGCCAAATGTTTAATTAGCAAGTCTTTTTTCTCATTTAAAATTTTAAACTTTGGGTTGGATGCATTTTAAAATATAATAAGACCTTAGTAAGTGGAACTACACAAATTTAACATTTGTGATGATCCAAAAAAGGCTGGGCTGACTAAAAGTTCATTGGCACAATTTATGGTGGAAAAAATAGATTTTAAGGTAAATTAGTGCAAAGAGGGGAAAATACTTAAAATATTTAAAAAGGATGAACTACTTTCAAGAACCACTGCAAATTAATACTTACTTGTAAATAAGTGATAACCAAATGATTACAAGTTATTCTAATTCATTAAAGCAAACTCATAAAATAACTTCTCTTAGGACCATTTACTTGAGAGCAAAAAGGAGCCTTAGAGCATATGAAGCCCAGTTGCCTATTTTTTTACAAAAAAACTTCAGAAAAGTTAATAAATTACTTTGCCAAGGACACACAGATAGCAAGTAGTAGAGCCAAGATGTAAACACAAGGTTTTAGATTCCGATTCTGGTGCTTTTTTCTGTACCTTCTCTTTGGTTAGCTTGAGCCACATGCATGGGGAGAAAAAAATCTGGACTTCTTTTAATAAACTTACACCTTCTCTGCACTCCTCCCCCCTCCAATAAACTCAAATTAGTCAGATTCAAATGCACTCTATACATTCTAAGCAACAATTTTTCATTTGGCAATATGATAGCCTCTATCTTAAAATGTAATTCAAAAAGGCAAATCAGTACAGATAAAATTCTATTACAATAAACTTTAATCCCATAACAAGCTTTAAGAGCAGTCACTCTTTTGATTTTACTTAAATGTTGATGCGAATAAAAAAAAGAAGGTATTGGCTAAAGAACTGCAATTTGTTTGGTTTTTTTTTTTGTTATAATAAGATTTCTATTGTAATGAAGTTCTTTTTACAAGATGGATACTGAACAAAGTTGCTTCAGGAACTTACATCAAGAAATTTGATTTCTTCCAAGTCATGAACTTCTTGAATAGGGTCGCTTTTTTGTTGCCTGATGTAATCCGCTATTGCTGTCACTGATCTCTGACCCCTGTATTCCCTCTTCATCATCATGCCATTCCGGAACAGTTTTAGGGTAGGATATTTGCTTATCCTGTATCTTTGGGCTATTTCCGCTAAGAGAATGGAAAAGTTGAAAAAAAAAAACTGCTTCAGTCATATTAAGAGAATGGGTATGTTGAGCCTTTGTCTCATCAAAATTCAAGTCAGTTAACATTTATTCAGTGTCTACTGTGTGTATAACACAGTGTAAGCACAAAGTTTGGAGAAAACTCAATCCCTGCCTCCAGGGAGCTAACCATCTAGTAGGAAAGAAGGAAATAAATACTTATTAAGTGTCTACCATGTGCCAGATACTGTGCTAAGAGCTTGACAAATATTATCTCATCTGATCCTCACAACTCTGCAAGGCAGGAGCTTTTATTATCCCCATTTTATAATTGAGGAAACTGAGGCAAACAGGGGTTAAATGATTTGAACAGGTTCATACAGCTAGCGAGTATCTGAGACCAAAGCTGAACTCAGGTCTTCCTGACTCTAAGTCCAGGGCACCATATATACATCACGTTACTGCCCAGTAGGGCACTTAATTAAATGCTTGTTGATTGACAGATTGTAAGGCACTATAATAGATCTTGCAAGAGATATAAAAACAAATACAATTTTACTTTCCCCAAGGCACTTCTAATGTGGTAGAGAAGAAAGACCTACACACAACTAATTGTTTAAAAAAAAAGAGAAGAAAAGGAGACATGGAAGGAACATTAGAATCTGCAGGGATCGTGAAAGGCTTCTTGGATAAGAAGGCATTTGAACTGAGCCTTTAAAAGAAAGATTTCAATAGCAGGGATGGAAGAGGGAAGAGGAATAAAGTAAGGCAAGACAGGAAGGAAGAATGGATATATTCTACTTTTCAACATTTTACTTTTCTCTTTGTTTTCATGGTTATGTGTAGTCTTTCTTACAGTCTTCAAAAGCATAGATCTCTTCTTCCAACTTTCATTGGTGGCTAAGCAGATCCAGATCACAGCTGTAACTTTAAAATGTGTAAGGATCCCCTATTAAGAAGGAAGAGTGAGAATCCCTTTCATCAAACATCAGAAGTCACCCCAGGCAATAACATAAAATTACAATAAACAGACTCCTTCTAGCGGAAGGGAATATCTTCCCTTCATGAGTCCTACTATATAAACCTACTGGCAGGTCAATAGTTATGACTGCGACAAAATAGGTCCCATAACCCTGTCTCATATAATAGGAATTTCAGGTGCTCTCTTTAAATGTAACTGCTCATTGACAAAAAAGTGAAGAAAGATTTTTTTTTTCCCCTAAAGGGAAAGGCCTTAGACTCTTGTTCCCATCATTTCAAGCTTTTCTGAAGGTAGCTCTACTTGACCCTACTTCATCCCTTGCAGCACAATACACACAGTTTAGGGAAACAGTTAAATGAAGGAGCTAAATGATATGGTAGTCTAAGGGAATTCTTGTGTACAAACTATGTAGTTAAGTTCTCCTCTATATAAAATTTCAAGCTGATCAAATACCTCTCTTCAGATTTGAAATCTATAATTTCAGGGTAACCACCATTAACATAAAATGGCTAAGTGGAGATGGTTCAGGCCTTACAGGGATTTCACAGGACTTGGTCAATTATAGCTGCCTCATTACTTAAAGCAGAGACACTTGCAAAAGGTAGTATGCACACAATCAAACTGCTAACAGTATGCTTCTTGACATGCTCTGCAAAAACTCCAGGACCCTACCTAGATTCCTCTGCTGGCCCCCTCTCCCTGTCCAGTATAACCCATCACTAAGGAATTCATAGGGGGACAGGTGTTACAGAAGACATAACTGACAGATTAAAGGACTTTTCTCTCCAAGGTCACCGACAGAAGAGTCAGGGTTTGAACTCAACTTCTCTGACTAATCCCAGTGCTATTCTCACTCTATCACACTAACTCACCCTTAGACCCGACTGCGGTAAGAAGTATTCTGAAGTTTTCTTTGAATATAAATCAATTCAACTTCAGCTTCTATAAGACCAATGAACTATTAACACCTATTGCTCCACAGTGTTCTACTAATATAACTTTATAGGGAAGATCTGAGGAGCAAGAAATAGGGGTTCAGTGGAATTGCTAAACTAACTCTGCCACGAATTCACTGTATGACCTCCAGCAAATCACTCTACCTCCCTGGGGCTCTCTGAGCCTCATTTGCCTTACCTTAAAAAAAAAAAAAGCAAAAACACCATGAGATGTTTACAATAAATTCTAAAGCACTATGTTAAATCATGAATTTTTTTGATCTTGGACCTTAGAATTTCATCCATTAGGGGATGTTAACCTCAAGAGCATGAACTTTAAAATACACATTTTGATTAACTATATTTCAATGTAATTGATTTCCTTTATAATCTTATGTATTTTCTTAATTAAAAAAACATTATTCTGAGAAAGGGGGTCCACTAAACAAAAAAGATGAAGAACCCCTGATCTAGTTCACCCCTCTCACTTAGCATATGAGAATACTGAGGTCAGGAGAAAGTAAGTGATTAGCCCAAGATCATTAAGCCACTAAGTCACCAAGGATCTGAAATCAGTCCTCACAAGTGGAAGGGAAGAAAGATATGGTGTGGTAGCTAAGGACAGAAGGGTCAAAGCAAAGATTTTTAAAATGTAGTACAAATAACAGTTATTCACAATATTCCTGTCCTATTTCTCATACTATACATAAAATAGAGCTATTACTATGACTATCATCGAAGGGACATGGGTAAATACAGGAATATTAGAATAAAAATAAAGCTAGAAGCTTTTGGCAGCTGACTCTGAGGACAAAAATTACAGGTTTGATATAGTAGAAAAAAGCACCAGATTAGGAGTAAGGAGTCCTAAGTGACTCATTGGGATATATACATTACGGAATGACTGTGAGGAAAAAAAAAAGATATGACTTCATGACCACACCTCATACTCAATTCTCTCAGATGGCTGACAACACCAGTAGGCAGTTTCACTTAAGCAATATGCTTTTCAGTAGGGTGTGTGTGGAGTGGTGCTTGTTGAAAAGTACGTTGCACCAAAACGTTACCTTTAAAGGTAGGATGAGAAAAAAGAGCACATTCAATGAATAAGTCCACTGAAAGAAAGAAACCTTATTCTGTAAAAATAAAACTTAAATGGTTAAAGAGGAGGCGACTCCAGTGACATGGAAATCTCCTACTGGAAAGGAACCACACAGGATCTGTGACTCAGAGGGGGAGGCCTTTGGTCTTCTTTCTATAGCATAAATATTTACAGGATAGAAATAAGGTGACCAAGCAGACATCCCTAGGATGACTAGCCATTTACTTCACCTCTCAGAGTCTCCATTTTCCACCAGGAAAGGAGGAAGTTAGACGTGATGATCTCAAGAAAAGTTTTCACCTCTAAATCCTATGCTCCCACGTGTTAGTTTCCAAAAAAAGAAACAAAAAAACCAAACAAACGTCATTAAGTGATAAAGAACTGATAATACTTAAGGGCAAAATCCAATCTCCAACAAATTACTATAAAAAATTATTTGAAAAATGCTCAACCTAACTAAGAATATATAAATTTAAACAATCATAGATTCTCAGAGTTACAGAAGAGATTTCAGAGGTCACAATCTCAGAGTGAGAAGAAACTTGTTTTGTTGTTTGTGTTCAACTCTTCGTGACCCATTTGGGGTTTTCTCGGCAAAGATACTGGAGTGGTTTGCCATTTCCTTCTCCAGCTCATCTTACACATGAGGAAACTGAGGCAAACAGCATTAAAGCACTTGCAGAGTCATACAGCTAAGTGTCTAAGGCCTGATTTGAACTCAGGAAGATGAGTTTTCCTGACTCCAGGACCAGCACTCTAAGCACTATGGTGCCACCTAGGGGCCCTAGAAGGAATCTAAGAGGCCATCTAATCTACTCCCTCTGACACCTCTGTGAAAAAGAATGCACTATCTCTGGAAGAATCTGAATCTATTTTTGACAGATCTAATTCTCAGGAAACTCTTCATTGCACTGAGCCAAAATAATTTCTGACCATGGGATCCATAAGCACTGCTCCTATCTTAGAACTAAGGAAGTTTCTGACTATTGTTTTATAGGGAAACAGTTGAAAAATATAATTTTTTAAAATATCACCACAAATACATGAAAACACCTTGTCCTAAAGGGTAGTATGGGAAGTATCCCCTTTGTACACTGCCTGGATCACACTGCTTATTAACTTGAAGGATACAGGGTCACTGGCACCACTGCTACAGGGTGACGCTGCTGCCCTGGACTCACACAAAAGCAACAGCAGAGCTAGAGATGAACAAAAGCCATGCAGAAAACACTGACCAACTTATCAAAGTTAATGTCATCCATTTTTTTTAAATGAAAGAATTTCTCATAGTAGGGGGAAAAGTCAAGTCAGCAAGCATTTCTTAAGCTCCTACTATATGACAGGCACAGTGCACTGCGGAAAAAATCTAAAGAAAATACATTTAGATGTCACGTCCATCAACAGAAGTTATGACTAGAAACTTGAATTTATAAGTCTCTAATGGAAGAAATATCCACAAAAGACTTAGCAGATGCAAAACACAAACCTAAAAATAATAAACCCTGGCAAATGTCGGCAATGATGCCGATTCTTTAAGAACAACTGTACCTCTCCAACATACAACGGAGGATTTTTGACGGTCTATAAGGAGAACATCTACTTTTTTCCTAAGAACTCTAGGCATGAAAACATGACTTCTGATTTTATAATACAAACTTTATTGCTATGTACACTAGTACCCAGCAGATAACCCACAAACTTTGAAACTAGGAGTTTGTGGCCTATCTGCCCCCATAAAGCCTTTGAGGTGAAGGAGGCAGAACCTAAGAAGTGGGGTGGGATGAAGCAGGACAAGAGCCCTGTCTGTACCTACATGAAATATCTCTGCTAGAGGTTCTTTTTGTTTGATTATTCACATTAGGAATGAGCTATTAGCTTGTGTGAAGGAGAACAGTGAATAGAAGGTTAGAGAAATTCTCTAAGTCTTGTATTTTGTTTTCTAATCCTTTCTACAGAATGAGTAGGATAGAGAAAAGCAGATAGGGGGAGTGGGAGGCATCTAATAAGCAGTGAGGTAGACACTGAACTCCTAAGAATGACAGTTCTAATATGTAGGCACTACTTCCATCGCTGATGCTTACTTCTTAGCCAAAGGTTAGAAGAAACTGACAGGCATGCTTTTTGCACTGGAACATGACCTGTATCGTGAAGGGTGTTCAGTGATAACATACGACTTCAAAAAAGTCATACATAAGATCTTTCTAACTGCTCAACTGATAATAGTAATTAGACAACTGAGCTTCCAAGATATTTTATGAAGTGCCACAGTGATTAACAATAATCCATTAAATCAAATCAAATAACTAATGACTCTAATTTAAAAAAAAAGATTTAAATAACTATAACAGCTGAGGCAGCTGGGTTGTCATGGGGAGAAAGCTGAACTTGGGTGTCGAAGATGTTGTTTCCAGTCCTGCCTGTGACAAACACTGGCTATGGGATCCTGGTCACATAATTCACTTAGTCTCTCACTCAGAGAGTCAGTTTCCAAGCAGAAGCTGATCTGCATCGAGTACAGGGCTTTTCCTCACTGGGAGCTGCCTATACAGATCAAATCACAAATCTTATCCAAAACAAGCAAACAAACAAAAACATCTCTATTGTGGTCCGTCTTTAAGATGTTTCTAAAGACACTACAAGTCTGATCATTATTCATACCCAGCTCAAAATGTATTTTTAAGTCTGAAAAGGTTTTAGTATTACTGCTCTAATTAAAACCTTGCTATTTCAGATCTGTACCCAGCTCTCCCTCTTCCTCATCTAACATGTGTGTGTATATATGTATACACACACACACACACACACACATATTTAAAAAAATAAAACCAATCCAAGTGTATCACGATTTAATACTTCACAAAGATACAGGTAAAGCTTGAGGTAATAATTTCCCAAGATTAAACATTAACAGCCACCATCATCTTGGAAAAGGTCACAGAACCCTTCCTGGTGCACCACTTCAAAAATGAACAAGACAGTTCCTGCAGTCACCAACAATAGAACTGAGTACTCACAGTGCTGATCACAATCTACTCGGGCAAACACTACTTGATTCTTATTTGGATATTCTTCCTTAATGACATTGGAGGCTTCCTCAAAAATTGGATGCAACATCTGGCTGAATCGACACCTATTCACAATGAAGATACAAATTAAAACGGAAAAACAAAGTATTCAGATTTTATTATAGTTATTAATACTTACTGTGAGTTTATTCATGGTGAAAACAATATACTATTAATTTATTTACAATGTGATAGTTTTCAAATAAAGTTAAACTACTTTGGTATTTTTCTAAAGGAATTCAAAAACTAAAAAGAGTATATAAGAAGGAAGATTTAGATTGTTTTTCTTATAAGGGAAGAATGGTAGACCTAAGGCTTACAGAATGAATACATACCCAAAGATCTTTTAGAGTTACACTGAAACAGAAAAGGCTGGTTGATACTACTTCGATGTGACATTCAATAGTACCTATAAAACTGAAACTAAAGCTTTCAGAAAAGTGCTTGGTTATCACTGTGATACACAAATTTTAATATTATCTGTTCAATTATCTTTAAAAATAGAGAGATGACAAGAATTACAGAGAGCGAGGCTTAGATTTCAAACCAGATGGGTTCAAATTCTACCTCTTACCCTGACTAGCTGTGTGAGCCTATACCAAGTCTCCTAACCTCTATCAGTCTCATGCATAACTCCCTAGAACTTGTCTTTTACATCTAAAGTGGGTAGATGTGTGTACCAGTATCTGCTGATACAGTGAAAGAAATTACAGATCGTTCATGAATCAAATTACTATATTAGCCCAATTTAAGCTTGTTGGTTTCATCTCCATGCTTGCCAATTAGCACAAAAGAAAGAAAATCTATTTTAGATAGAGATATTTGTATGTAAAGTCTCTACTGCACATCATGGGGGAAAAAATGTGTGTGCGTGCGTGTGTGTGCGTGAACCCAAACAAAAAAGCTTTAAACATGAAAAATACTGCAATCATCAGTGACTCATCGACTACAATCTTACAATAAGAAGGGGGCCTCTGGGCCTTCATCTACCCTAACACTAAGGCCCTCCAGATATCCAGGCATTGCCACTTGATCTGCCAATGCACACGCTGAACCCCTGGGCCTTACCATCCCCTCTTCTGCTGAAACTTCCAATGTGTGTTCTTTCTCTCAATTAAAAAATAAACTCCTCAAGAAACAAAAGTATCTTACATTTTTATTTGTATCTCCAGTGATTATTAGCATAGCCCTTGGCACACAGTAAGTACCAGATAAATGATTTTTCATTCAAAGAATGACTCACTTATTGGTCAGGGAAGGAGAAAGGGATATATTCAGAAATTGTTGTCACGATACTGGGGCCAAAGTGTCCACAGAGTTTTCTTGGTTAAGATTCTGGAATAGCTTATCACTGCTTTCTCCAGTAGACTCCCAGGTTTAGACAGCTACTAAGTGTCTGAGATGGGATCTGAACCGGGGTCTTCCCGACGCTAGGCCCAACACTCTGTCCACTAAGCTGCCCAGCTGTCTCATTCAGAAATTAAGACAATATAAAAATGAAGGCGTCAATAAAAGTGGAGCGGGAATACTAGATGATCATTAGCCCTACTACACGGCTACGTTCTGTTCTGTTACTCCAAGACCGTAGGAGCTGGTCTGAGAACGTGCTTGCCTCTGCCACACGTCTTGCAAACAAGTCATCTAACTTCTCTGACCTTCAGTTTTCTCATCTTTAAAATGGAGGTGTCTGTACTTCTTGGTTAACTGAGAAGTTGTGAGAAAAATACTTCATAAACTATAAGGCACGCTACAGAAATGACAGTTAGGATTTTCCTTTGCTTTTTAAGCCCATACCAGGGCTGTCTAAAATACGGCTCGCAGGCTGCGTGTGGCCCACAGTATGATTTTATGCGGCCCATCTGTGGGTTTTAATTTTCACAAGTGAAAAAATAAAATAATAATCTGCATGGAATGCATATTAGATTTTTTTAATTACATCACTAATAAATAATCCCATTGATGTTAATTTTCTTTGGTGTTTTTAAGCAGTGTTACAGACGGAACATATCGCACAGAATTTTCAATCCATGTGTGGCATGCGTTCCGTCGGTACGATGCAGACTAGTCAGTATGCACCTACCTTTATATTGTGGTGTTGTCGCTTTGTTGTTTTGTGTTTCTTTCGTGCTTTGCGCCTTCCCCTGTCATATTGATGACGCATGTTCCCCCACTTCCTATTAGTGTACTGTACTTTTTATTCTGGGTGTGGCCCTCAAATAATTATTTTATTTTAATGCGGCCCTAAGATAACCTAAGATTGGACAGCCCTGATGTAGACCATGAAAACTAAATAAAAAAAGCTAAAGAATAAAGAACTCAGGGAAGATATTTGGTCCTGTAATGAAGCTTTTAAAAGAAGTTAAAGCTTCCCTTGTGCTATATATCTTTTAGAAATCTGAGCACAAGAGGGTAATCCTCCCAGTGTTTCCTCCTATTCTCCTCCATTTTTCTTATTTCTTCCTCCTCTTTCTCATCAACTCCTTTTCTTTATCCCCCCCTCATCTCCCTTTCTCTCTTAAGGTGGCCAAACGGAACCAGAATATATCTTCTATTCTCTGCTGTATTTATCAAATGGAGTTTTGTGCTACCTATTAACCAAAAAAGTGGAGGAGTAGAAGGTATTTTTCTCCCTCCCAAAATCAACAATTCACTAAACTATTTTTATTGGTATGTGCTCCCTTGCCCTTTTCTTACATATAAATGGCCCTAAATAGGGGAGAAAAAAAGATTTCCCACTCCTTCCTAAGAAAAAATTCAACTTTAAAACAAAAATATTAATATTCATAAAAGCAAAACTATTACTTACCAGTCAGCATAAAAATTAACTAAGGCAACATCTGCATTGTCTGAAATTTAAAAAAAAAACATATACTTAAGTTAGTCATATGCATACTTTTCTTGTTACTATCATTTGAATTTATTCAGAAACCCATATGCAATCAGTCAGGGCCAACTCATACATTTACTGAAGTCCCCCTTTGCTTCACAGCCTTCTGATATACATTCACTCTAGATTTCATTGTTCTTGGCATCTACAAAGGATCAGGAGAAGGCAAAAGATCGATTTAAGATCAATCTATTTAGCTACAGGTATCAGCTTTCACAAGAGCTAGGGGAGAAATAAAACTAAGAGTTGTAAATGAGGTCTGTGAATAAGCTCCATTAGTAGAGAAAATTAAGATTGGTTACACAGGCACAAAGTTACCTCAAAATTCTAAAAGAAGGTCCGTTTGATTACAACAATTTTTCTAGAACTAAGCATACCATACAGCAAATATAGCAAAATACAACATCTGTGCATTTAACTTTTGTGATTTCAAGCATTTACGCGATTATATTAGTAACCTCATTTTCACTTTCATGTCGGCAACTGTGCACATTCACAGCTATGCAAAGTAGAAAAAAAAATGAGAGGCACAATATGCGTAAGTCTGGGGAGCAGCTGGTATCCTAGTAGGTGCTTCACTGGTCTTGTTCACCCTATCATTGTAAAGAGCTCCCCTTGCATTTATTACATATTTTCATTGTTTGTCTTTAAAACTCAAGTTTTGTTGTTGGAATTATGCCCCCAAAGCAGAGTGGAAGTCTTTCAAGCTCTAACATGATGTCAAGACCTCACCAGCTTTGGTGTCTTCCAAAAGCAGTGACTAAAGTCCTTGGTTTTCAGAGGGCAGCCAAGGTAGAGAGGTTTATAGCAGTATAGCAGAGGCCTACCTCATTTTATTGCACTTCACTTTATCATGCTTCCCAGACATGGTTTTTTGTTTGTTTGTTTTTTTTACAAATTGAAGATCTGTGGCAACCCTGCATTAAGCAAGTCTGTCGGCACTATTTTCCGAATAGCGTGTGTTCACATCAAGTCTGTGTTACATTTTAGTAATTCTCACAGTATTTCAAACTTTTTCATTACTATTATGTCTGTTATGGTGATCTATGATCAGTGTATCTTTGATGTTACTATTGCAATTGCTTGGGGCTCCACAAATCACACCCATAGAAGCAAATGAATTTAATCGATAAATGTTGTATATGTTCTGACTGCTCCACTGACCCATGTTCCCCTGTCTCTCTCCCTCTCCTCAGGTCTCACTATTCCCTGATACACAATAATATTTATATTAAGCCAATTAATAACCCTACAGTGGCCTCTTAGTGTTCAAGGGAAAAGGAGAGTCAATCAATGGGACAAATTTCATTGCTGTCTTATGTTAAGAAATTGCCATGGCCACCCTGGGCAGTCAGCAGCCATCAACATCAAGGCAAGACCCTCCACTTGCAAAAAGATTATGACTTGCCAAAGGCCCAGATGATGGCTAGCATTTTTTAGCAATAAATTATTTTTAAATTAAGGTATGTACATTGCTTTTTTTTTTTTTAAGATAATGCTTTTGTACACTTGATAGACTATAGTATAGTATAAACGTAACTTTTATGTGCACTGAGAAACCAAAACATTTGTGTGACTTGCTTTATTGTAATATTCACTTTATTGCAGTGGTCTGGAACCTAACCTGTAATGTCTCCAAGGTGTGCCTGTGCAATGCCCTCACACCATCGTCTGACACAGTGGAAGTTAAGACAGGTTAAAAAATGTTTTTGTTTTAAGAATTTTAAGTATTTACAGTAGGAAAGTCAAACTCCATAAAATACTTTTATCTTGCCATCAAGTGGCAAAAAGCCACTTAAATTCCAAACTACCCATCAAAACAAATTAGGAAAATATCTTATGCCTTGGGCAAAAAGTAATACAAATGTAATACCTCCCCCATCAACTACTAGATCTAAATTACTTCTTTTGACTCCTTAATTAACTAAAGAGAGGTCTTTCAGAGTAGGACTATATATTACAATAAAAAATCTACATGTCCCCTAACATTTATTATAAAAAGTTGTTTATTTAACCGATATTGCTTTAGTTTTTACAATATTACTTCAGTGAGTGGATATTGATACATTATTTAATACATTGATAATTACTAAAGAAACACTTAAGCAAACTCTAAATATAACAGTGTTTACATTTTTCAATAGATCACCTGTTTTACCTCAAAATCATAATCACTATCTACAAAATAATTTTCCAATTACTATTTCAAAACTGGAAAACCATCTCTCCATATCCATCCCCAAAACCTTTAACAGTGGCTATAATCCCATTACTTACAAATATAACTGTAAAACACCAGCTGCTTAGAATGTAACTAAGTAGCAGTCCTCAACCAATAAGGCATTAAAAAATGTACTTTACATTTTTTCATAGATGAGACAGCTGACAACTAATCAAATTATCAGCAATTTTGTTTAAAAAGCAACCCGTGGAGTATGGTTTCAGATCATTAAACACACAGCCCCCAATACTACAATGTCCATGTCTACTGTACTATATATACACAATGAGAACTGAATTTGTAAGTCAGCCTGAAACTGATATTAAGAATTATGACACAAACTGAGCTATAAGATGCTGAATTATCACAAAAACATAAAATTGTTTAATATATTCAATAGGGTAAAGAAGTGGCAATATATTTTTAGAAAGGTTAAACAATCCCTGAAATCAAAAGTATTTTCTGGTTTCCCTTCAATTAGCAATGAAATTTAATTAATCAGAATACTGATTTCCCAAGTATTCCAATTAGTCAGAGTTTTACAGTAATTTCACACAGGCAACTCTTTATGGAATAGTAATTATACAAAGAAAATTAAGTTTCCAAGTACTTACTTAAAATTTCATCTATATTTCCACTATCAAGACTTGCTATTTCAGCTGTTATTGGAGTAAAAATCCAAGTTATCTGAAAATGTAAAAAGTATAAAATTAACAACTAATGTTTCAACATGAGGTAAATAAAGTAAATGTGGGGAGCACTTAGAAATTTTACAAGTAAACTTGATTCCACGTGCAAAGATACAAATAACCAGTAATTAATGTTTTGTAAGAAATTTCAGATCTAAAGTTTCATTTGGAAGGCAAAGAAAATTGAGATATTTGTTATAAGATTATTATTTCTTGCTTTCCTTTTTATTTGTTTTTTTTTATTTTATTTTTTAAAAAAAGATTGGGTCTCCTTATCTTACCCAAGCTGGAATTGTGGGAGCTAATCATGGGCCCAGATTCCATTCTGATCAGCACTGGGGCTTTCTGCATTTTTTTCTCCTTAGGCAACCTAGGGCATCCTGTCCCCCCCACCAGGGTTCACCATATTGATTGGATATGGACACCTAATTGCTTTAGCCAAATGTAACTCAGAACCAGCCCCCCCCCCAGCTCAAGAAAACTGTTGGCTACAACCTCCCTAGGAGCAGGGATTACAAGTGCTCAGTACTACGCCTGCATATTGCTTTTATACTATCAAATTCAATATAAACAAGTTTTGTAAGCAGTTAGGACAACTGAGAATGGTTTACCTGCTCAAAGGAGCTACTCTTTTCAAGATATTCACTGCCAATTCCATAGTTTATCACAATCTCAATATCTGCTATATTGAGAATACTAATTAACTACACCAAATTTCTTTATGACTGATGTCCAAGGAAATACAGGTTCTTTGTTAATTTAAAAAAAAACATTGTTTATTAACATTTTTCAAGTTTGAATGAATTTAAAGTAAAACTTATCCTGAATTGCAAGTAAAGTTATTTTAGCTCTATTTTAAGATTCAATCTTAAAGTCAATGTTTGTCAAAATGTGGCCTCAAAGGCCCTGCCAAGTCCTCACCATGCAACTGGATCAATAAAGTGGAGGAGGTGAAAAGAAAATGAGATGAAAGGAAGAAAAAACATTAACCATAACAATAACCAAAATGTTTATAAACGCTCAAATAAGATATTCACAAAGGACTGTGTCCATCTTACTCACATTCTTCTGGGAAATCCTTTGTACTGGTTCAGCTCCTACTGTGTGACTGTAGATGGGCAAGCCTTAACTACTGGGCCTCACTTTCTTTATCTCTAAGCGGTACGTTGAAGGGACAGTGCTTGAGCCAACTACTTTACCACTTTGTTGTAAGGAAGGTGTTTTGCAAACCCTAACCTGTTACATAGTAACATATAAACTATTATTATGAAGATATGACCGCTAAACAAATGGTTTAGTAACATGGCTGCCTTTCTGGTTGGTAAAAGAGAAAACACAGCTCTGGAATTAGAGGGCCTAGATTCAGACGCGGGAATCCAAATTCATTATCTAGGTGGCCTCAGACAGGTCGCAACTACTCCAGGCCTCGGTTCTCTCATCTGTACAATAATGGAGCCACATTTCCTGTATGATGAACTTCCAGCTCTAATTCTATGACTCTGTGTAACTGTGTTTTCCAAAAGATAAAATACGTAACCTGAAATCTTGAAATATATGATTTGAATAACAATTTTTATTGCTCATAACACTTTGAGATGTAAATGGCACAATTAAACCTCAACAATTAGTAATTAATGCCTGAACTCCTTATATTCCACTTTAATAAAGCAATAACACATTGATATAAGAATATACATTCTCCTTATGGAAAGAGATAATTGGTGCCCAAGTCTATAAGCACAAAATTTTTACCAGGAAAACTGTTCAAGAAGAGCTCAAATATAGATATTCAAATAAAATTATGAAGTGATAAATCTATAACTAATGTCATCATTTAAATAATCAAAGCACCATCGTTATTGAAAAATCATATGGAGAACTTCCAAAATCACATATTTAAAACTGAAAATACACCTACGGTGAAGAAGAAGCATGGTATGGTAGACAAAGCGAGCTGATCATGGTGTTAAGAGGACTTGAGTGTGGGTTCTGTCTCTGACACATACTGGTTCTGTGACCAGTAACTGAGCCCTTTAGTGCTCATGCAACTCTCTAAGACAGAAATTCCCAAACCTTTTGTTCCCTGTACCCCTTGGCTTTCTATTAACCCTTTCATACCCTCTGTTCAATATGAAAGGAAATAAAGTGTAGAGTTTAATCATGCATAGCAGAGATTTTTTTATATAGAAAACTTTATTTCGTACATAGCATTTTTAGCATGTTATAAAGTTGCTCGATGTTTAGTTCACAAATAAATTAGTAAGAATTTTGTTTCTGTTTTCTTTCAACTAATAGTTTTATTCTCAATATAGTTTTTGAAAGATATCCATGTATCATGTTCAACCTTCAGTCTGTTTCTTGCTTTGGATTTGATTGAGAATAGGCCTGATTTAATTCCTGATTCAAAGATTAAGTTGTTATAAATAGAATTAAAGCTTTACGAGAACATTTAGTAAGAATAGGATATGGTTTTTCTAAGGGTACACCAAAAATGTTATAATTTCATTTATTATAAATCAATTTGGAATATCTGGTTACTGTAGGGATCATTTTTCACTGTGTTGTCATCATTCATATGAAATATGAGTATGAAATGGATTTCTTATACTAATCTCATTCATTTGGTTTTGGTTAGTAGGAATTATTTTTTCAATTGTATCTTTCAAGTTTTTGAGATGTACTATAATGTTTCCTTCCTTTTATACCCCAACCCCACCTCCTTACTGTACTCCTTTGAATCCATAATTTTTTCCCCATTAACACTACTACTGTTGGAATATTTCAATAGTTAATGTAATTATTACCAAATATCCATCAAAATACCTTTCTGAGAGGTTTCGTATATGCCATGTGGGTATGCATAACCCAGATTGAGAGCACCTGCTAAAGCCTGTAAGTTGCAAAACAGTTGCCTACCTGCAATGAGGGCCTGAACTCACTAACCTGTACATAGAGGAAATCGCAAGTCTAGACTTCCTCCTCCCCAAAAAAGTCTGTGGTAACACAAGTAATAAACAGGTAACAAAAATCACCTTTATAAAAATAAGTGATTTAATGAATAAAGTTTTGATGAATAGCTTGTTTTCCCCTATGAAACACTGCCAACTAAAATGCAACACGACATCCAGCTGACAAGATCTGTTCAATTCAAAGTTGATTTAAAAAAAATCCAACATCCAAAAATCTTTCTACATCATGAGCTATCCATTTTTTTTTTTTTACCATCACTACTAATATGTAGCACAAAGGAAAATGTATTTGCTTATTTAAATTGCTAACAAGCTATACTGCCCTGATGAGATAATCATAGCAACCTTGGGCAAAAACAAGTTTCTCCAGAAAAACATCTTTGAATATCAATGGCTTAATTGGTATTCTTGCTTAAAAACTGAAAAGATACATCTTTTGTGAATGAGTGATTCTAAATTAGGATAGTAGTAATAATGATGATGATGATAATAAACACTGTATGGTGCTTACTATGTGCCAGGCACTGTGCCAAGCACTTTACAATGATCCCATCTGATTGTCACAATAACCTTAGGAGGTAGATACTCTTATGAACTCCATTTTACAAATGAGGAAACTGAGACAAACAGTGGGTAAGTGACTTGCCTGGAGTCAAACAAATTTTTTATGGTCTTGATGTAATGTTTGGGTCCTGTCTATGCCCACCCAGGGATACTTTATTTTATTTTGGTATTTATGGACCGCTAAAAAAAAAATCTATGTTCATTTCAGCTCCTTTAATAATTTAATTTGCTAATAATTTGAACTCAGGTCTTCCTGACTCTAGGCCCTGTGTTCTATCTACTGAGCCACCTAGCTGCACAATCAATGATTTTAAGTATTTTATTTCGATCTTAAAGACATTTGGCCAAAAGGTTTTTTTGGGTTTTTTTTTGCTTTTTGGCAGGGCAATTGGGGTTAAGTGACTCGCACAAGGTCACACAGCTAGTATGTGTCAAGTGTCTGAGGCTGCATTTGAACTCAGGTCCTCCTGACTCCAGGGCCGGTGCTCTACTCACTGCGCCACCCAGCTGCCCCCAAAAGTATTTTTTAAAACAAAAATAAAATCTTTATAATTTTATAGAAGATGTTAAAGGTCAATCATTGAATGAGGAGTATGCTTTCTACATGTGGTTCCACTTAAGATATTGTAAGATACAACCACAGTGAATGTTCTATTGTTTAAGAGTTTAGTGTAGAAAGAGCACTGGACTTAAAATCCATCTTTTTAGTTTTCCACTTAGAAGATAGGTACAACATGGAAAAGCTGAGATTCAAAGAGGTTAAGTTACTTATCCAAGGTCACATGACCGACCAACATGTTAGTCCTCAAACCACTAGTCCACTGCACTATAGAAAGGTCACATCTGAATGTTCCAGCTCATTTCCCTGCCAATATTCTCACAGAAAGATCAAAGTTTAACTGTTGAATAAAAACTACTATGGAGATCTAATTCAATTCAACAGATAAATTATCCTGCACTTAGCTATGTTCAAGGTTCTGTTCTGAGAAATCTGACAACAACAAAGACACAGTTCTTATTTACAAAAGGAGTTTACAGATTTTGGGGAGGCGGAGAAATGGTAGCGTTTGGACCACAAAACCAAAGTACGTAAGTAACCACAGCACAAGGTAGATCATAGAGAAAAACAGAACAATGGTTATCAATAATACATTTTGCAACATCTCTCAAATATGCCCCCTTCTCTCCTCTGATACTGCCACCATTCTGATGCAGACCTTCATCATGTCTAGACCATGCTAGACTTCTGCAACAGCCTGCTGGTGAGGCAGCCTGCCTCCAGTCTCCCCTGACTCCAAACCATTGTCCCTTCAGCCACCAAAGTGATTTTCCTAAAGCAAAGGTCCAACCATGTGACCCCCCTACTCAATAAGCTCCAGTGGCTCCCTATTGCCTCTAAGATCAAATAAAAAATCCTGTTTGGCATACAAAGTTCTTCATAACCTAGCCCCATCCTACCTTTCTAGTCATCTCACACCTTGCTCCTCGCCATGTACTCTTTGATCCAGTGACACTGGTATTCTTGCTGTCTGACAAAAAAGGATACTCCATTATGGGCACTGTGCATTTTCTCTGGCTGTCCCCTAAGCCTGGAATGCTCTCCCTTCTCACCTCCACCTACTGCCTTCCCAAGCTTCCTTTAAGTATCAATTAAAATCCCATTTTCTACAGAAAGCCTTCATAACCTCTCTTAATTCTAGTGTCTTCCCTCTCTTATTTACTTTCTATTTATCTTGGATAGAGCTTGTTTATACATATTTGCTTGTTGTCTTCTCTATTAGGTTGCAAGGTCCTTGAGGATCTTTTGACTCTTTCTGTAAGCTGAGTTCTCAGTATAGTGCCTTTCACATAGTAGGCCCTTAACAAATGTCTACTATTTCCAAAAATAATTTGTAGGCACCTATTTTCAAAAATGTTCCAGTATGAAAAACATTCTATAACTTTTATTGACACTGTCATCCTATAGAATTTTTATTCCTCTTTCATGAAGATTCCACAAAGGATCAACACAATGTGCTGAAGGGTGAGTTGTTTTTATATTTCATGGCAATCCATGGAGATAGTTATTCCTAGCTTTTGCCATATGACTAATCTATCTCCTTTTCCTATTATTTTCTTCCTGATATCCCTTATGTCACTATACAAGGTAGGTTATCACTGGAAATAAGCTGCAGCTTACTTATCTTTTCCATGTATCAATCTGCAACTGCACAGTATTGCCAGGAGAATATTTCTTTTAAAATTATGGGGCTTTGTACCAGTTAGGATCGTTATAAAAAAACAAAGAACCCTGCACAATTTACAAGTGCAATCCATCCTGCTCTTTCTTCTATTTAGTTGTATGATCAAGTCACTGACCATATAGGATTGTCTTTACATATAAGGAAGAACTAAACAAATGGAATGGATGAGAAGGTATGGATGCACTGCAATCTGCACTAATGGAGAGAATACTCACATAAGAGAAAATAAAGAGTAATTTTTTTGAGGGATAATATAGCAGCAATTAAGGATGAAATTTTACAAGGCCTTATTTTGCTCAAGTGGCACTTGAACAGAGCTCAAGATGTAAGCTCAGAAAAGGAGAAAGGAAACAGACATATTATAAGTTACATGTCATATTCTAAGTTACAGTGTTAAAAATTTTACCCTGTATCTTCTGTTCTCCACTGGCCTGGGATTCATAACACCTTAATTATTTGGGCAGTGGGGTGGATATCAGATTTATCTTCCTAATTAAGACACAGGTAATCTATTACAAACTATCCATTCCCTGACCTGCTTAAATGGGAAGACGTATGGAAAATAGCAAAACTGATAGGAGAAAAGCTGACCCAGAATTCAAAATCTAATGTAGATTACTCAGTCAGTCGACAAATATTTATTAAGTATCTACTATGAGAGAAATACTATGTTAATCGCTGAGGATACAAAAAGAGGCAAAAGAAAGTTCCTGACCTCAAGGAGCTTACACTTGTCAAGCAGATACTCCATAAAGAGATTATCAATAGTTGAATTTATGGGTAAAAAAAGAGGGTAGGACAATCATATGTGATTTCATTATTTTAAATTCATTGTTTTAAACTTTAAAAGACCATCAAACATAACAGCTATTGCATTCAGAGATGTATAAAAATATCCATTACTGTATTCAATTGTCAAGCAATTAATTACTCAGTGCTTTGTCTTATTTAGAAAAGCCATTACTCAAAAAAAGCCCAAATTTTTACTACTTAAGAGTTAAGAACTATTGTAGAGGCATTCACTGACATAATCTAGAATTGGGGACAGGAGAAATTGGAATATGAAAGAAAAACAGAATAAAATGCATTTGACCTGTTACAGAAAATGAATGTTTCCAAACAAGAGCAAAAAAATTAATACAAAAGTTTTTGCCTGGTTTATGCTACAAAGTAAATCAAAGTATTAAATGGTACCTAAAAACTGTGGGAGTAGCATTCTAAGAATACAAAGAATCAATGAGTTAACAAAAATACTTTGATACTGCTTCACAGAGATGTGAAAAAAGTATTGTGCAAACATTATTACTACTAGGACTACTTTGGTGGATCTGTGATTGCATGGGCATAAATATTCCTACCAATGCACACAGAAACACTATGATGCCTTTAGAGGATTTCAAATTCCCACCTAATCAACTAGTGCCTTGCTCACATAAATACCCAAAGTCTTTTTTGATTCCCTCCAGCTGATAGTTTTCCTTCTCACACATACCCCCAAAACTACCTTGTACTTATTTTGTATGTACTTCCTCATGTATGTGTTATCTTCCCTGACAGAATGTAAATTCCTTGAGAATACAGACTATTACTGTCTTTGCATCCCCAATGCTTAGTAAACTTCTTGGCACAGAAAAGGCATTTTAAAAAGGCTTATATGTGTATATGTGTGTATACATGTATGTGTGTATATATATATATATATACACACATACACATACACATGTGTGTACCTAATACATAATATGCAAATACGTGTACATGTAAATAAAATGAGGTACTATAGAAGTACTAATATATCATTCTAGTATTTCTCTGAGAATCTGAATATGTTTAATTTAGAGATTGTAGTCATCTAGTCCAACCTCTCATACAATTCAGAAATCCCTTCTAAAAACATCCTGACAGATGGTCATCCAATCTGTACTAGAATATACCAAACAAATATTTATTAAGCATATACTATGTGACAGGTACTGGAGACTCAAGGACAAAAATGAAACAGTCTCTACCTTCAATGATTTTATACTCTAGCAGAGGTGACAACATGTACATATATCTATACAGGTAAATATAAAATAAACACAAGGTAATTTGGAAAAGAAGGCACTGAAGGCTTCACAAAGAAGACGGCATTTGAACTGCGCCATGAATAAAACTAGGGCTCCTAAGAGGCAAGAGCGTAGAGAACATTTCAAGCATAGGGGACAGCCGGTGCAAAGGTATAAAGATGAGAGACGGCATCTTGTGTTTGAAGACCATCCAGATGGACGGTTTGGCTGGAAGGTAGTGTAAAGGAAAGTTATGTACAATAATGCTGAAGAAGAAGGCTGAAGGCAGGTTCTGAAGGGATTTAAACGTCTAATAGAGGAGTCTGTATTTGATATTAGAGGGGAAAAGAGCCACTGAAGTTTCTTAAGCAGAAGGAATAATCAATAAATATTTATTAATCCCCTACTCTGTGCCAGCCACTGGAGATACAAAGACAAAAACGAAGTAGTTCTTGTTCTCCAGATTACATTCAATTGGGGGAAATGATACATTAATACATAAGTAGATAAAAAGCTACATATCTCACAAACACACACACACACCTATCAATGTAACGGGGAGGTGGGGAGGTAATGAGAAGGACTACAAGCATCTGGGCAGATTAGGAAAGGACAAAGGGGCAAGGGATTTGGGAATCTAGGGTCATGTGTAACTGAACTGTTAACTATAAGGTGAATATTGGGAAGAAAGAAAATGAAGCCAGAGCAAGAGTGAGGGGCTAGGGATGGAACAGAAGTCTCTGAGAAGAAGAATAGGTTTAGGAGGAACAAGGAATTGGGAGGGTCAGAATGACAGGATATAGAAGGTTATTCCAGATGGAGAAATTTAAAAGTTCTTGAGCATGGAGTAGAATACTTAATAGTGATAATAAGATCAATGATTTAACTGTCTCTGGCTAAGGTGGACTAGAGATATAGATCATGGGAGATGAGACTGATGAAATGGAAAAGTCTGTGTCCGAAGGAATCATCCCAATACAGGCTTAGAGTTTGAAGGAACCTCAGAGACCATTGAATTCAGCTCCCTCCTTTGACAGTTAAAGAGACTGGAATACAAAAAAGGCTAAGTGATTTGTCCAAGGTCACACAGGTGGCAAGTGGGAGAGTCATGAATTAAACCCAGGTCTTCTGACACCAAATCCATAGCGTTTTTCGCTAAATATCAATCTAATCCCACATTGTACAGATGAGGTCACATGACTAGCAAATATCTAAGGCAGAATTCTAATTCAGTTCTTCCTAACTCCAAGAATGTTCTATGCACAACACCATGCCAACTCTCAACATCAAATTGTATGCTGAGGTCCCATAGTGTAAGTTAAGCAAAGGGATGGGGTGGAGAGGATGATTGTGAGTCACAGAAAATGACCTGGGAGACAACAGATAACTGTCACCAGGACCCAGACAGGATAATACAGTTTGGATAGTATGATTCTTAAAGGAAGAGAAGATGCCAAGCAATGGTGATAGAGGAAGAATATAGAAGTGGCAATGGAGAGCAAGGAATATACCTATTCCTCCTTCTGAACCAGTGTGAATTTAAATGAAAAAGGCTGAAGGGACCTTAATATTCATATCTGTCCACTTCTTACTCAACATAGGAATCCTCTCTAAAGCATCCTGACAGATGATCACCCAACCCATACTTGAAAATAACCAGTGAAAAGGACACTCTTAGCTGTCCAGTCTTGGACAGCTATGATAGTTGGAAACACCTTCTTTTTATTGGACTGAAATCTGCCTCCCTATAACTTCTGCTGAAAGAGCTAAGTTCAGCCCTATGGGGCTACAAAGATAATTTGAATCCCTCCTGCCACCTGACAATCCTTGGAATATCTGAAAACTGGTTTTAGGAAAAACAAAACAAAATTAAATACATTGTTGTTATTATCTCTATCTCTTGCATTTGACACCTCATTTCTATACCAACTTCCATCACTTTGGCTCAGGCCTCCTTTACCAACTCTTTAACCTGATTATTATAATAGCAACCTGCTGAAACAGCTTATTTTTATAAAGTCTTCTTAATCGTCCCATCGTATCCCCATTCCAGCTAGAAGCCATCCCTCCTCCTTTCTCTAATCTCTTATATCACCGTTTGAATCTTTTTTACATATTTATCATGGTCTAACATAGTTATTTGTTTACACATTCAGTTGACTACAAGCTCCTTGAAGGCAGGACTATGTTCTTTTTCATCTTTTTTATCCTCAGTATCTAGAACATAATAGGTACTTAATAAATATTTGCTGAATTGAATCTAATGGTTTTAGACCCAAACCCCCTCCTCCCTTTACCATCCTGGTTGCTTTGTTTACGAAGTAACTAATTTTTTTTAAAAAAATTTTGAATTAAATACAGTATTTCTTATCCAGAGATTATTTTCAAATTGGTTAAATGTGTCAAATGGCAAAACAACTCGGGTCTTTTAGGACAAAAATACAATAAAAACTTGTGTACAAGAGACTATCAAACATTGAAATAATTATATAATATCTAAGCCTATGGATACATTTGATGAGCTTTGTCATAAATGTTTTATTAGGATGTGCTAGCAAATGTGAGTTTGGATAAAAAACAGAATACTCTCAGTAAGAACATTTTTTTAAGCCAAACACTTTACAAGATTTTAAAAAGCTATCTGTTCTTAAACCAAGTGAATTATTTTATATTTTATATATTGTGTATATTCAGAATTTAAGTACTAGAGAAGAATGAGTTTGAACACCCGGGGGCTTTTACATTAATATTCAGTGAGCCTTTACAAAAATTTCGTATCTCTAACCTAATTTGAAAATTATATAGATGTTAATTTTTTAAAAAAAACTATTCTGCTGCTATCTGTTTAAAAATAGCATCAATGGGTATTTCTACATTTAAAATATTTGCATGAAATAGTTTTCACTTCTACTAAAAACTGTCTGGAGGATGTATGCAATCTATTCTTCCTTGTGGCATTACTTTTTCTAATTAGCATTAGATCTGCTGGGCATGCTATATTAATAGCTTAGTTTATTCTTGTTAAATCTTTCATTTACCTTCCTTTCTGTTGGGAGATGCTAAAAGCCCTTCACAAACTGAGTCTCTCCTGTAGCAGGAAATTAGTGCTGCACCAGGCAAACAGATCTCTCCCACTTCTAATCCAGATTGACATGTTGGAGCTACCACCTGAAGTCCTAACCCCACAGGATCCAATGGCTGACTTTGTTCCCTAGCTACATTTTCCTTTCTGCACTGTTGGTCTGCTGCTGCTGCTTAGATTTGCATTAAGCTGGCAGGCAACAGGAAACACAAGGGTCTGCAGCCTGCTACAGGAGGATAGAAGATGTGAACAATCCCCAGAGAAAGCAAAGCTGACAGGAGTTGTAAGAACCCCTGAAGTTTGACTTAAGAACCATCTAACAGGGAACATCTCACTGGATATTCCCAGAAGGCCTATAATGAACTAGAAAGTTCAAAGACTGGAAAAAATAGTATATGAAATAATAAGAAAGTAAAAATGATCCAATTCATTCACTCAGAGAAACAAATTTAACCCTTAATAATCATGGTGGCAGTTCAGCATTACTGGTTTTTATATATGCTACCACAATAATTCTTCATCAATTCAAGTCACACTTTTTTATTTCCAAATATCATGCAGATATGGTTAGCAGTTTATTGTCTGCTTTTAAAAGGAGGAGTACTCACTATGGAACATCTATGTAGCAGAATTTCACACTGATTTACATACTTTAGAGATGCATGAAAATCCATTCTCTCACAAGTGTAAGAGTTTTGGGAATAACTGTATCTCCTAAACCACCACACCTTCTGTCCCAATCCCCACAGCCATCACTGAGGGGAGAAATTATTTTGGATAAAGAAAGGGTCCATGTTCCTCATCACCACTGACCAATGCTGCTCCCACCAATTGCCACCAAAAGACAGATAAGCAATCGCAGCATCCCAACACCAGTCCTTCCAGCCCTCTTGGCCATCATCTGGGAAAGCAACTTCTATGGAGAAGGGGACAGCCCCCTCCACCAAGTAACAACCAATGGTGATTCACAGAGCAGGCAAACCAGCCTACCTGAAGGAGCAAGGCACCCTGAGGGAGAAACAAGAGGCAACATGGACCAGGCTTGGCAAATCACCACCATTATGGCATTTACCATATGAAAAGTACTGCAATTCCTCCTTATTGGAAAGAGTAGAGGGATAGAGGGTGGACATAGAAGACCTCCTCCCAGGTACTCAATTTAAGGAGGGCCCCCCCTCCCCAACAGCCATCTCATTATTTGCCACCCAACTGCAGGTCTTCATCATTCCATTATGCCAGGTACCCTTCCATTCCTTCCACCCCATCCTGCCCCACCTCCATCTTTTCAGCTTTTTATCATTAGACTGTAAGTTCCCTGAGGGCAGGGGCTGTCTTATGTGTTTGTCTCCTCAGCACTTAGCACAGTGCCTAACACATTGTACCTGCTTGATAAGTTATTAACTGATTAACTATAACATGTTAAGCATAAAAATACAAAAATGAAACAGCCCTTGACTTTATTAGAAGAATTCAACATATATACTTTTAAATAATCTAACTTTTAACAAGAGGTTTTATTGTGTAACTCATATTAATAACATTGTTGTTAGTCCAGTCATGAAACTTCTATTGATAGCTTATCCTGAGTATTACACAGACAGGAGACTTATCCATACAGGTTGGCCTACCTGAGGTGCTATTTTTGGGCAGATGTAGAGACCAATAGTTTGAACAAAGAGTCTATCAGCAACGGATAGAATCTAAAAAGGTATTCAAATTGTGCTTTGAAGAAAGTAAGGCATTCTGTCTAACACATAATAAAGAAAGAGTGTAATACAGAAGAAATTGTGTACAAGGGACAGCCAAACAGGCAAGTTTGGGACAGAGGATGAAGGAAAGGAAGTGGTATGAAATAAAATTAGAAAGGTAGGTGGGTACTAGGCATATAGCCCAAAGAAGTCAAAGACAGAGAAAAAGAAATCATACATAAAAAAATACGAATAGAAGAAATTTTTGTTGTAACAAAGAAATGGATACAAGGTTAGTGTCTGTCATGGAACCTCTGAACAAATTGTGGTATATGGATGTGATGAAATATTACATGATAAGAAATGATGAAAATGATTAATTCAGAGGAACTATGGAAGATCTGTATGATGCATAGTGAAATGAGCAGAATCAGAACAATTTACACAATGACCACAATAAATTAAAGGTAGAGAACTTTGAAAGACTAGAGAACTGTAACTGATACGGTGATCAATGACTTCAAGAGACTGATAATGCCATTCCACCTCTTGGCAGATGAATAACCAAGAATAAATATAAGATTAACAGATTTATGGGTGGGGGAGGGATCTTAAGGTCTTAAGAAGGCTAATGCCCAGGAAAAGCTGTGGTTTGCAAAACATGCTAAGAGCAACCAAAAAGGCCTATAAATTATATTGGAAGCAAGAAGAAAGAGGAGATAGTATAATGCTTAGGGAAGATGGTATATTAACAGCTTGACAAAGTCAGAAGTACTCAACTCCAATTTCATTTTATTTCTAACAGAATGATCTTCAAAACTGGATAGGGTAGAAAAATCTGAGAAAATGAAGCACAAGATAAGCAAGTAGAGATTTAGTACCTTATTAATTGCTTGAAAGGAAATTTATTCTTAGCCCTAAGCAAATGAAATTGTAGAACAATGAATATACAAGCAGATGTGATCTCACGTCTACTGATGATAATATCTCTGAAACCATGGAGAACATTCTTATTTTCAAAAAAGGAAGAAAAACGATTCTCCTAGAATTCTTCTAGATTCTAGAAATTACAAATTAAAAAGTTTGAAACTGATCCGTGGAAAAATTACAATATTTTATTAAATAAACTGTTTACAAATAACTTAGAAAAGAAAGTAGCAATCATGAGGACTTGACTTAGGTCTACTAAGAATGTCATGACAGACTAAGGTTATTATCCTGCTAGTTAAAATAATTCAGGGAATACGGAGTAACTATAATATTCATGGCACCGTGCAATACAGTGTCAGGGCAGATGACTCCCAACTGATCCAACGGTATAAACAATCATTTAGCTCTTCCCACTTGGCTACCCGCCAGGGATCTAGATCTGTCACACTTGATAATTATATATAGGGGTTCCCAAGGCTCTGTTCTGAGCCCTCTTCTTTTGCCCCTCCCCTCTGTGGTATTTCTCCTGGTGATCTCATCAGCTCTCATGATTTCAATTATCTTCTCAATGCAAACTATTCTCAGGTCAACTTATCCAACTCTAACCTCTCTTTCCAACTTCAGTCTCCAATCTCCACCTGCCTATTAAACATCTAAAATTATATTCTGTTTGAAAAGATGGTACAGAGAATATCAATAAAAATTATTACTCAATTCACCATCAATTAAAAGAAAAATATGATAAATGCAAAGTCAACAATGAATCTCATAAAGAAAAAAGGACTCAGTTGGAATTCACTATTACTGTACATGTTACTGGACTTATGTAAACTATGTTATAGTAAATATACTTAAGAAGCTGAAATGTCTTCGTAGACTTTTGGTAAGTACAGTTATTGTGGTGCTAGGGAAGTCTTGTCTTGTATAAATTTGACTCTGGGCCCAACAGTGTTTTCTGATTTTGGAAAGATGGGGAAAGAAAAAGAAAGCAGATAGCACATACAAATGTGTGGGCAGAATAATAGGTCCACCCTAGGATGGGCAGCTGTTCCTAACAAGTTAGGATTGTGATACAGGTTAGTTATTTGTTTGTTTTTAATAGATGGAAAATATCAAGTACAGCCAACACAGTAAAGCCAGGTGCTAGGGATAAGATTCACCATTTTAGGGCCACGCTGTCCCAAGGTGATGCTGAAGCCATAGAGTAGGCCAAGTAAGAGAGTCTGAGCAACTATAAAAACTGCAGATTTAGCAGACTTGTGAACCATCCAATGTAGCAGAGAGTAGACTGTTTTCTTAAGCACTCTGAGTATGCTTTTGCTTGTTAAACAAACAAAAACTTTTTATTCTTCTCTAGTGAATAAATTTTTTTGACATTAAAAATGGCTGCTAACCCTTGAGGGAGCAAGGAAGGTAGTTCTTGGGGTCAAAACAAACACAAAGTAAGGCCAGTTACGGAAGGCAGAAGATTAAAGACCTGGGGGATGCAGCCAACTGTTAAGCTTCAGACAGTTCAGGAAATGGAGCCAGAACTTAAGAGAGCCTCGGTCAAAACAGCTTCACTACAGTTCCCCTTTTCAGGACAGACAGACATAGTCTTTACTTATGGCCACAAGGAAACTTGGTGGCAGGTTCCCAAAACAAATTTCTCTCACATGCTTTTTGTACTTAGCAGTGGATGAAACTATTTAAGGAGTTGAAATTAACATTGTTACTTTTTTTTCAGCAGTCCATAAATACCTAAATTAAATAAAGCATCCACGGATGGGCATAGATGGGAACCAAATAAATTATGTCAAGACTACCAAAAATTTGGAATATTTTGCTTACATATAATGTAGTTTCCTACATCATCAAATTACACCATCAAGTGCTACTAGCCTTTTGGAATGCAGGGAATGAGTATCATTACTATCACCAAAGATTTATTTCAAACAAGCAGTTTTTTAATCCTATTTTTGATACTAGCTTCTCCATTATATTCATTTCTTGCTCCCTTTCCTACCACAGGCAAATGTTGCACAGCTGATAGAGTGCTGGGCATGGAGTCAGAAAGTCCTGATTTCAAATTTGGCCTCAGGTACTTACTAGCTGTGTGACCCTGGACCCTGTTTGCCTCAGTCTCCTCAACTGTAAAATGCGGACAATAATAGCGCTTCTCTTCTATTTGTAAAAGTACTTAGCACAGCGCCTGGCTCACAGTAGATGGTGTATAAATACTGACTCCCTTCTCCTTCTTGGACCATCTGAGCCATCCAAACAAAGATTAGATGGGTAAAAAAAGCAATCCAACAAAGCTCTACTGTATCTACTGTGTATAAGAGCATATGCAGCAGCATTCCACAGGCTGCGGAGAAGGGAGAGAGATTAATTTTCTCTACTACTCTCTGGTACCAAGTCAAATTAAACCCTCTTTTATTCTTGTGTTCTTCCCATTTCACTGATTTCAATTAGTTCACTCTGAATTGGTTTCTATCTTCCCACATACCTCTGAACCTTTATGCTCACAGTTCTTAAGTCCACTAATATTCCATTATATTCATAATAACTAACATTGATATACATTTAAGTTTTGCAAACTACTTTGCATATATCATATAATTAGATCCTGTGAGGTAGGTGTTATTATTAAATGATTTACCCAGAGTCACACAACTAAGTCTAAAGCAGAATTCAAATGCAGGTCTTCCTAACTCTGAATCTAGCAGTTTATCCTTCACACCACCTAGATGCCTAGGTATAGTCACGACCTTTAATTTCTTTGTCACTACATAAGGTACTGCTATGGATATTTCAACAAATATTTCTAAAGTGCATAGTATGGGCAATGAATGCTCTGTGGTGGGTGCTAATGAGAAGAGCAACTTGAAATGCACTCACTTCTCATCTCTGCCTCTTAAAATCTTTTACTTTCTGTCTGGCTCAGCTAAGGTGTTACCTCCTACAACAATTTATCTGAATCTGTCTTTTGCCTTTATCATGCCCCACCCTATATTACTTTACATGGTATAACATTCAATTCAACAAACATTAATTAAGTACCTAAGTACCAAGAAAGGCATGGGATACAAAAATGATACAGTTTCTACCCTCAAGAAGCTAACATTCTACTACAAAGAAACAACAAACAACAGAATAAGTAATTACAAAATAATACAAAGTGATTTCAAGGGGTTTAAGGTCACTCAGGAGGCCCAAGGATGAGGAATTAGTAGATCTAGGGATAGAGAGGGGAATCAGGGCCCACCCATGTAAGTCACACAGGAAATGGTACTCACATGTCTTCAATTCAAACACCTTCAGTCAGAAAACCGTTCATGGCTAAAATTAAGCATATTCTAGCTTTTAAAAACAATAGACTGAGCATAAGTTTATCTAATTTTAGTTAACTCATTATGAACAAAGAATGTAAGAGCTGGAAGGGGATTCACTTTCTTCATCTGTAAAATGAGGGGGGAGGGAGTCTCTTCCAACTCAAGTTATGATCCCATGATCTTAAGAGATCATGTAGTCCAGGAGTAAGGAACCTGTGACCTCAAGGCCACATGTGGCCTTCTAGGTCCTCGGGGTGCAGCCTTTTGACTGAGTCCAAGTTTTACTGAACAAATCCTTTTATTAAGGGAATTTGTTCGTGAAGTTTGGATTCAATCAAAGGGCCATACTTGAGGACCTAGAGGGCCACATGTGGCTTCAACAGGTTCCCCATCCCTGATTCTAGTCCAATCCCTTTACAATTGAGAAAACTAAGTCCCAGAGAGGTTCCCAACAGCCACACAAGTACTAAGTAGCTGGGGTCTGAACTCCAGGACTTTGATTCTATGCTGACACTATGCTATTTCCCACCTGCTAATTACCATAATTAATTTAGGGATGCCCATAGGAGTAATTCAGATATATAGGGCTATTTGACTCTACCCTAAATAACTAGAGAATCCTGAGCCTTTTTTCAATGTACTTGCTTGTAATAGTCCCTTTCTTCTCTTCTAATGTGCTGCTTCTAATGTGCTATGGCTTTGGAATTTAAATAAGGAAGCTCTGTAGAGTAAATACGTAAAGTGAGGGCATATGAGTAAATTACATGAGCTTTAGTACATGTACTTTGTAAAATCTATTTTGTATGAATGAAGTGAGAAGAACCAAGAGAATAACATATACAATAACAAGGCTCTTAAGAACTCTAATCAGCCACGATTCCAGAGACGTAAAGAAAAAACATGCTCCTACCCACCTCCTGAGACAAAGGTGATATTATCAAGATGCAGAATGAGACATACATTTTTGGACATAGTCTAGGAATTTGTTTTGCTTGACTATGATCCTTTGTTACAAGAGTTTTGTGTTCTCCCTCCCCCCTGGAGAGAGGGTGGGGGGAGGTGGAAGGCAGAAAAAATATATGCCTGTTAACACTGAAAATAAAATTTAAAATTCAGTTTGAATGCTCAGAGGCCTTTTGAGGGGAGATCTACCTGAAATCTGGTTATGTTTCCACGAAATGAGATTTCTGAATAGCCCAGTTCTAGATAAATTGTGTCACTACAGATACTCAAAAAGATTCTTTTCCAGTGAATGAAAGAGGAAGAAAACCGGCTTCTGCTTCTGAGTACTAACTGGGTCCTCCTTAACTCAGGGAGTGAATCATTATTAGATTCCCCAAGCCAAGATTCCTTAAAGCCCTCAGATACTTCCAATTTGAAAATGGAAAAATGATACAAAGGCAAATAAGTCAATTTATACAATCTTTATACAAATTTATACAAGCTTTACATCCATATAGCTTGCTTCAGACATATACAAATACACAATCCATAAATGCTAGAGCTGAGACTAAAGTCTAATCCACATGGCAACCCTTCAAATATTAGATGACTGCTATATAGATTAGGGCTAAGGAGGAAACATTCAAGTGATGTGCTCTTAAAGAAAAGTTCATAGAAAAGGGAAGACCATTTCTGACATCAGAAGTGCCTCGCTGGCTCTACATAGATGCACATAAGTCTTAGAGATTCTACCTCCACATCTCTTGCAACTGTCCCCTTCTCAACTCCTGGGACAACCACCCCAAGTTCAGGCCCTCACTCTATCTCCCCTGAACTATTACAAAGCCCCTCTTATCAATGCCTCTTTCTCAAGCCTCTGTCCCTTTCCAATGTACCAGGAACACAATTTCCAAAGCTTTATTCCTAAAGTACGGGTATAATCACCTCCTGTTCAAAAAGCTAGTGATTCCCTACTGACACTATTGATACATACTCCTCTGTTTAGTTTTTAAAGTCCCCTCTGATCTATTTTTAAACTACATTTCTAAGTTTATTACATATTACTCTCTCCTTTAGACATTCTACGATCCAGATGAATTGCTTATGCATCATCACAGGATGTCATGACATCATGTTTATATTTGTCCCTTACAATGATTACGGTCATCACTAAGATTTCATTAGTTAAATTTTATACCGTTTTTGTGAGTTCAATTGCTTTAAACAAATCATTTATCATTGCATCAATTCTTCTTATCCACATGTTCTTTCCAAAGCTACCAATAATCTCTTAATTGCCAAATCCAAAGGCCTTTTCTCACTGCTCATCTTTTTTAACCTCATCAGAATCTGATACTGTTGACAATTCCCTCTTCCTCCTTGGATTATCATGACACTGTTCTCTCTTGGTTTTCTTCCTACCTGTCTGACTGCTCCTTCTCAGTCCCTTTGTTGAATCATCATCTGTATCTCTCTCCCTAACTCTAAGTATCCTCCCCAGGCTTTCTCCTGGGCTCACTTCTCTCAACACCCTTGCTGACCTCATCCAACTATCATTACTATGCAGATGACTCTCAAATCTATATATCCATCTTTAGTTTCTCTCCTAAGCTCCAAACCCACATCACCAACTACTGACTAGAGATTTAAGCTGGATCTCACATAGGCATCTCAAATTCAACACGTCCAATACAGAATTCTCATTAGCATTCTCCCCAAATTTACCCTTCTCCTCAATTTCCCTTGGAGTTATTCTTGCCTCCTCACTCTCCCTCATCCCACATAACCTATTGGCTATAAAGTCTTGTCAATTCTACTTCCACAACACCTCTTGTATCTATCTCCTTCGCTCTTCTCACACCACAACCAACCCAGTGCAGGCCCTTATCCCTTCTCACCTGGACTATGTAGTAGCTTTCTCCTGGTTCCTCTATCCTTCACATAGATGCCAAAGTGATATCACCTAACTTCTGCCTGTCTCAATTTCCCAAACTGTAAAATGGAGACAATAAAAGCACTTACCTCTCAGGGTGGTTTTGAGAATAAAACAAGAAATATGGAAACTACTTTGCAAACCTTAAAGCACTCTATAAACACTACAAAGCATAAATCTGACTATGTCGTTCTCTCACTTAACTCCAATGGCTCCCTAGTACCTCTAGGGCCAAAGATAAACTCCACTCTGGCAGTTAAGGCACTTCACAACCTGGCTCCAACCTACTTAGTATACACCGTACACCATATAGTATACACTTCTCCTGTTCACAAATTCTACGTCACAACCAAACAGACTTCTCTTACTGTTCTTCATCTCAAAACTTTTGCAAAGGTTGTCCCCCACACCTACAATGTTCTCTAACATCACTTCTGCTTCTTAGACTTTCTGACTTCTTTCAAAGCTCCTCTCAAGTGCTACCTCCTAGAATAAGGGTTCCTGACTTTTTTGTATGTCATAACTCCTTTGGTGAAGCCTATGGACCCCTTCTCAAAGTAATGCACAAAAAAAAAGATACATAGGATTAAGAAGAAACCAACTATATTGAAATGCAAGTTATTTTTTTTTAAGTCTGCAGACCCCAAATTAAGAGCTCCCAGTCTAAATGAGCTAGAGTCTCACAGAGACTCTTAAGAGTTAGAAGAAGTCATTTATTTAGTTAACCCCTATTCAGTGTACTATCTCCTCAAGAATTTCCCTGATGTTTCTATGATTTTTACAAGATTTTCAACCTTTGCTTCTTGGCTTCTACCTAAACAAACCGTCCAGAGAAAGTAGTCCACAAGGGTCCCCCATAAAAAACTTTTCTATCAACCTTTAGGATAACCTAGTGAAATCATTAGTAGGGTAATGATGCACTGTGTGAAGTAGTGTGTCATAGATGACAAGATATTTAATAACTTAGTCAGTCAGAATAAAAGTTTTGTAAAATATCATACATGAAGGTGGTTTTAATATTACCATATTAAAGGTGATAGACATTTGAAACTATATACAAATTCATATTATATATATATATATATAATAAATATTTCTCTTTTCTGTTTTGTATATATTGAAAGGTTCCTATTTATCAATATTTCTTAAGTTCATAATATTAAAAAAATAGAATATTAAAAAGTCTAAATAATGAGAAAATGGCATAGTTTATGACATGGAGAGTCCATATAGGTTAATATTTCAGTATTTCCACTAGAATACCAATCTAACAAGTTTATATATTGATAAACATAAAAGGAGAAAGTTAGAATTCTTTTTTTTTTAACTCAACGCCTCTTTTTTTTATTGCTATTATTTTATTTTATTATTTAATATTTTAGCTTACAACATTGATTTCCACAAGATTTTGAGTTACAAATTTTCTCCCCATTTCTACTCTCCACCCCACTCCAAGATGGCATATATTCTGATTGCCCCGTTCCCCAGTCAGCTCCCACTTCTGTCATCCTATTCCCCCCCGTTCCCTTTCCCCTTACTTTCTTGTACAGCAAGATAGATTTCTATGCCCCATTCCCTATATATCTCATTTCCCAGGCGCATGGAAAAACAAATTTTTGCATCTGCTTTTAAAACTTTGAGTTCCAAATTCTCTCCCCTCTTCCCTGCCCATCCACCCTCCCTAAGAAGGTTAGCAATTCAACATAGACCACATATGTATCATTATGTAAAACACTTCCACAATAACCATGTTATGAAAGACTAACTATATTTCCCTCCATCCTATCCTGTCCCCTGTTATTCAATTTCCTCCCTTGACCCTGTCCCTTTTCAAAAGTGTTTGCTTTTGATTACCTCCTCCCCCTATCTGCCTCCCTTCTATCATCCCCCCTTTTTTAATCCCCTTCCCCCTATTTTCCCATGGGGTAAGATACCCAATTGAGTGTGCATGTTATTCCCTCTTCAAGTCAAATCTGATGAGAACAAGATTCACTCATTCCCCCTCACCTGGCCCCTCTTCCCTTCCAACAGAACTGCTTTTTCTTGCCACTTTTATGTGAGATGATTTGCCCCATTCTATCTCTCCCTTTCTCCGTCTCTCAATATATTCCTCTCTCTCCCCTTAAATTTTATTTTATTTTTTAGATATCATCCATTCATATTCAACTCACCCTGGGCCCTCTGTATGTGTGTGTGTGTGTGTGTGTGCATGCATATGTATGTATGTATGTATATATGTATGTATATTCCCTTCAACTACCCTAATACTGAGAAAGGTCTCATGAATAACACACATCATTTTTCCATGTAGGAATGTAAACAAAAAGCTCAACTTTAGTAAGTCCCTTATGAATTCTCTTTTTTGTTTACCTTTTCATGTTTCTCTTGATTCTTGTATTTGAAAGTCAAATTTTCTATTTCTATTCAGCTCTGGTCTTTCCATTGAGAAAGTTTAAAGTCCTCTATTTTACTGAAAATCCATATTTTGCCTTGAAGCATGATACTCAGTTTCACTGGGTAGGTGATTCTTGGTTTTAATCCTAGCTCCTTTGACCTCTGGAATAGCATATTCCAAGCCCTTCAATCCCTTAATGTAGAAACTGCTAGATCTTGTATTATCCTGATTGTGTTTCCACAATACTCATATTGTTTCTTTCTGGCTGCTTGCAGTTATTTTTTCCTTGACCTGGGAACTCTGGAATTTGCCAACAATATTCCTAGGAGATTTTGTTTTGGGATCTTTTTCAAGAGGCGATTGGTGGATTCTTTCAATTTCTATTTTACCCTCTGGTTCTAGAATATCAGGGCAGTTTTCCTTGATAATTTCTTGAAAGATGGTATCTAGGCTCTTTTTTTTGATCATGGCTTTCAGGTAGTCCAATAATTTTTAAATTATCTCTCCTGGATCTATTTTCCAGGTCAGTGGTTTTTCCAAGGAGATATTTCACATTGTCTTCCATTTTTTCATTCCTTTGGTTCTGTTTTATATCTTGATTTCTCATAAAGTCACTAGCTTCCACTTGTTCCAATCTAATTTTTAAGTTAGTATTTTCTTCAGTGGTCTTTTGGACCTCCTTTTCCATTTGGTTAATTCTGCCTTTCAAGGCATTCTTCTCCTCATTGGCTTTTTGGAGCTCTTTTGCCATTTGAGTTAGTCTATTTTTTAAGGTGTTATTTTCTTTTTTTTTTTCAAGGGAAAAGATAAAGTTTATTAAGGGTTTGCCATAATGGGTTGTCTTAAGAAATCCCACCCTTTGTGATGCCCGTTTTCACAAGCGGACCAGATTCAATCTACTGAGTTAGACTGAATCTGAGCGCCTTCATGGAGGCAATATGAGACTTACATACACAAAGATTGCAGGAGGGATCTAGGGTAGCCTTGAATAGTCTCAGATGACTAGAGGAGGGGTTTAGAGTGGACTGGGGTGACTGAGGTGAGGTCAGACTCCAGGGTGGGAAATAGCTGAAGGCTACCTGGAAATGACAGACAATAGAGAGCTAGGGTAACAGAGCTAGGGTACAGATATTTGGATCAGGATTAAGGGTGGGAAACAATTGGACAATAGAGGACTAGGCTAGGTAGAGTTGGGCCCAATGATAATGCAAGGCCCACGGCCTTAGGGGAAGGCCAGATTCAGTTGCCAAGACTCAAGGAGAGTTCATGGGGGCTCCCAGAGACTGTACTCCAGGTTCAAGGGGATTCAAGGTGTTATTTTCTTCAGTATTTTTTGGGATCTCCTTTAACAAGTCGTTGACTTGTTTTTCATGGTTTCCTGGCATCCTTCTCATTTCTCTTCCCAATTTTTCCTCTACTTCTCTTACTTGCTTTTTCAAATCTTTTTTGAGCTCTTCCATGGCCTGAGGTCAATTCGTATTTTTCTTGGAGGCTTTTGATGCAGGCTCTTTGACTTTGTTGACTTCTTCTGGCTATATGTTTTGGTCTTCTTTGTCACCAAAAAAGATTCCAAAGTCTGAATCAGAGTCTCACTCCCTTTTCACTGTCTATTCATGTTCCCAGCCAACTAGTTGACCTTTGAGCTTTTTGTCAGGGTATGTCTGCTTGTAGGGTAGAGAGTACTTTGTCTCAAGCGTTAGGGGCTGTGCTACTCTTTTCAGAGCTACTTCTACTCCACTGTCACCGCAAGCTCTGCCACAGCAGCGCTCCTCCTCCCCCAAGAACCGCCAACCAGGATCAAGACCCAGATCCAAGCAGGGCACACCAAGAGAACCTGCCTCTGCACCAGCAAAGCGTTTCTTGCACTCCCGCTCCAATCCACCACTTGAGTCCTCCCACCGTGTGAGCCAGGGACTCTGGAAGCAGGCACTGCTACAGCTCTGGAAGCAGTTGCAGAAGCTTCCTCCTGCCACCGCCACCATGGCCACACCACCTCTGCCATCCCCAGGGCTGGGGCTGGACCCCTCTCTAATGTGACCCAGCAATTTTCCTACTAACCCACTCCATGCTCTTTGGCATTTGTGGGTTGAGAAGTCTGGTAACTGCCACAGCTCAATGACTCATTGCCCTCAGGCCTGCTCTGCCCAACTCCCAGTCTGGTTGGTCCTGGCATGACCCACACTGGGCTGTGCTCCGCTCCCAGCACAGAGCGATACATCCTTCCCAGCGATCATCAAGCCTCTCCTGGACTGGAAACCTGCTTCCCTCTGCTATTTTGTGGGTTATGCAGCTGTAGAATTTGTTCAGAGCCATTTTTTACAGGTATTTGGAGGGATTTGGGGGAAAGCTTAAACAAGTCCCTGCTTTCCAGCCATCATCTTAGCTCTGCCGAAGTTAGAATTCTTAATTAAAAAAAATAAAGAAAAGCTAATACTGTAATTTTATAAACCTTGTCCTTTGGGAAATTGTTCATGGTTGGGAAAAGATATTGTTTTAGAGTAAAGGAGCTAGGGAATAGCTGAAATTTATCTAGTACTTTAGAGATCACTTTCAGGTTTACAAACTACTTTACATACATCATATCATTTGAGGTAAAGTGAAGAACTGAAATCAAGTTATCACCTAAAGAGCAATGGAAAAGGACATGACAGGCATGAGCGGGACACAACACAATAAAAACAAGGAATTACAAAGCTAGATAAGGGATTTAATCAAAGAAACATACTGATCAAAAAAGACAAGCAGGTCACTTTGCAAAGGTGAGAGATATCCAATGGACAGTCTGTGTGCACTATCAGTACTCTCCAATGTCAACAGAAAGGCCCTTAGTAGGTTGGATAGAACCTCTATGATGCATTTATAGGAGGAAAAAAGCAGTCCTATGGAAAGTACGTATAAATGGGTAACCATCTATGTCTTCGCAATAATGAATATAAAAATAATGAATCCCGTTATTGTTTCTGCTGTTTTACAGGCACACTTTCTCACAGAAATCAGAGCATTTTGGAAATGGAAGAACCTTTTGGGAGCATCCACTCTAATCTCTTCATCATATGAGAAAACTGAAGCACAGAGATAGGAACTTGCTTGGCAAAAACCACCAAATAACAATGGCAAATCTTCGATTCTAACGGAGGTTCACTGACTCACAATACGGTGCTCCTTCCATTCCAGTGCTCCTGGAGGTCTCAAAAACATAAGAATGCAGAAGAACAGAGCGATCTGGGAGGCGACTCTTAGGAAGAGGGAAGAGGAATATTTTGACTGACATTTTAGGTTTGTACTTGAGGAAATACTAAGGCTGCTTGATAACGTATGGGCTGGGAAATCACTTAACCTCTCAATACCCTGTACAATGTCTGAGTAGAACACCAGGCCTGCAATCAGGATGACTGGAGTTCAGATCCTGCCTTAGACACATACTAGCTGAATTACCCTGGATAAGTCACCTCATCTCTGTCTCAGTCTCCCCTTCTATAAAATGACAACAATACCAGCACCTGCCCCACAGAACTGATATAAGGATCAAATGAGATAATGTCCGTCCTTCCTTCTTGTCTTCTTTCCTCCCTCCCTTTACTCCTCTGAGATGGCTACTAAAGAGTCTCAAATCTGCATTGACAAAGTTTATTCACCAGGTAACTCAAAGTAGTAAAATCAAAGATTTAGCCCTACTGACCATAAAAATCAGTCTCTCTCTCTCTCTCTCTCTCTCACACACACACACACACACACACAATACTGAATACAAATACTTAAAGTATTTGTATAGTAGAAAGGAATTGGAGTTAGTAAATCTGGGGTTCAAATACTAGATCTCAAACCGATAAGCTGTATGACTTTAGTCAATTCTTCTAACACCTCTGATCTTCAGTCTCCTCATTAATAAAATTAAGATAATATTTGTATTACCTCTCTTACAATATTGTCGTGAGAAAAGTTTATTCTTTAAAGAGTTATATAAATGTGATTTATGAGAACAGCTTAAGAAAAAGTCCATCTTTTAAATATCAATCTCTTCCCTTTCATATTATTATATGTCTGTCATCTCAGAAGAATCAAAATTGAAGATGACTATGGACTGTATATTAGTGGCTCTGAATATATTATAAGCAATGGCACAATCAAAAATAAGCAAAACAGTCAAAAATACATTAGAAAAATCAAGACCAGTCATGTTACAAGAGATAACAGCCTAAATCTTGCATGGATACCCATGACAAACAGAGTGGTTTCAGAAAAACTTTAGAAAAAGAGTTACGTGAACTGATGCAAAGTGAGCAGAACCAGAACACGGTACACAGTAACAGCAATACCGTACAATGATCAACTGTGGATGACTTCACTATTCTCAGCAATACAATGATCCAAGACAATTCCAAAGAACTAATGATAAAAAATGCAATCTACCTCCAGGGAAAGAACTGATGGATTCTGAATGCATACTGAAGTAACTTTTTTTCTTACTTTACTTTTCTTGTTTTGGTTTGGGTTTTTTTGGTATTTTCTTTTGCAACATGGCTAATATGCAAATGTTTTCCATGACTGCACATGTATAATATAGAACAAATTACTTGCCTTCTCAAGTAGAGGGAGATCACATGAAGGAAAGAAGGGATAGAATTTAGAACTCAAAATTAAAAAAAAATAAATGAATGTTAAAAAAATTTTACATGCATATGAGAAAAAAAATTTAAATGTTAAGAAAAGATATATGGAATGACACTAATGTAAATGCATAAGTTTAGTGTGGGAGGAGGAGAAACCTTTTTTTCCAGGATCTACAGAAATACCCATTTCTTGAAGAACCCCATCCTGGTACTTTTATTTTGGCTTTAGCCTGCACCTATAGTGATATTAGTAACTATTATCTTTTCAGTGCTTTAAGCTTGGTAAATCACTTTGCATACATTATCAGATTCGAACCTCACCTTACAGTGAGGTAGATGCTGCTATTGATTGAGGCTAAGAGTTTAAATGACTGGTCCAGTTCACACAGCTAAGTAAGCATCCCAAGCTAAAAAGCACCTGAGGTAGGTTTTAAATCCGGGTCTGTCCACTACAATGCTGTGTTGCCTCTTCTACTTTATTAAACAACTGCAAGGTGACCGAAAGTAATGAGTTCTCTTCAAGGAAACTGGTGAGTCAGTGTAGCGCAGCCGTCAGAACACTGAACTGAGAAATCCTTATTTGAATGCTTCCTCATGTAATTTTGGGCAGATCACAAAACATCTTTGAGCCTCTGTTTTCTCATTTGCGAAATGGCAGTGACAATACTTGCATTATCTTTTTTACAGAGTCACTTTGGTGTTTAAATGGGAACTATTGTTATTATTTTTATTTTTCATGACCATACTAGGTATTTAGCTAACAAACTGTTAACACTGAACTTAAGCCCTCTGCCCTTTTTTTCTATGCTGCTCCTCATGTCTGGATTGTCCGTAAGTCGTTTTTCAGTCATGATTGACCCTTCGTGACCCCTTTTTGGCTTTTCTTGGTTTGCCATTTCCTTCTCCAGCTCATTTTATAGATGAGGAACTGAGGCAAACAGGGTTAAGTGGCTTGCCCGGGTCACACAGCTAGTAAGTGTCTGAGGCCAGATCTGAGTTTAGAAAGATCAGTCTTCCTGACTCCAGGCCTGGCACACTATCCACTGAACCACCTAGCTGCCCACATTTAGAATGAACTCCCCCTGTTTTTCATCTCCCCTCCCCCATCTTGATATTCTTTCCTTTCTTGAAAACTCAGTCCAAATGTGACCTCCATGAAGACTTCCCTGCCTCCTCCAAATAAAAATGATCTCTTAACCTGAAATTTTTCACTACATTTTACCTAGATGTCTCCTTTGTGTTCCACATACATTCCTTTTTACCATATTTATTTGAATCTTTCACATAGTAGGTTGTTGAATGTTGAATTAATAAAAGCAGATGCCCTAATAGGTACTTTGTGATTTGGGCTCTGAGAGTTAGAAAGGAAGTGAGAGCTCTAGACCTGTTTTCCACCCTGAGGCTTGTAATCCATAGTTCATAAAAGGTTAACCTATTTGAGAATTAATGAGATGAGTCAATACACAGGTTCAGAACTAATTCATTTAAAGTCTCTTATTATAGGGCCTGGGGCTATCACTTTCTTTGCCAATTTTCCACTACCAAATCCATAATAAGAAATTTGTTCCTTCCCTTATAAAGATAAATCTTCGGTTAACAAAAGTTCATTCCTGATTTTAGTGCTTTGTGTTTGAAATGTTGAAATAGTGTTAGGGGAAGATTTCATACACGCAGCTTGTGGAGCGCCAGTACTCTCTATTAAAGCGAACTAGATTAAAAGATAATTGAGAAATATTTAACAAAACACAATATAACACAAATAATTATTAGGAAAAAAAAGAATATCTAGAACTGCCCAAAGTATTATAGTTACAAACAAGAAACAGAGGAAAAGTTCCCAGTCCAGCGTTACTCCTAATCCATAGACACTGTTTCATGACCTCATTTCTCATTAAGCTCGGTCCCTCTCCTTACTACTAACTGTACAGACTTTCAACATTCACAGAAAGGATGCTGCAACCCCAGACAAGGTGGACAAGGAAAAGTTAGGAAAATTTTAGAATTTTAAGACTAGGGGGAAACTTAAAGATTTTCTAGTCTGACCCTCTTATTGTAAAAATGAAGACACTGAGGCCCAGTGAGCTTAAGTAACTTGCCCAAGATCACTGAAGTAGGATTTGAATGCAGGGTTTCTCTGACTCCAAATCCAGGACCGCTTTTCCTATAAGATCAGGAATTTGTCCAAGGTCACAAAGCTTGTTGGTAGCAGCATCAGTCAGTCAGTCAACAGTCAGCAAGCATTTATTAAATACCTAGTATGTGCCAGTCACTGTGCTAAGTGTCAGGCATACAAACTAAAGCAAAAACATGGTCCCTGACCTCAAAGAGCTCACATTCTAATGGGGGTGATAACATGCAAACAACTATGTATATACAAGATACATTACATAGTGAAAATAAGAGGTATCTTCAGAGGGAAAGCAATATCAATGTGTGTGGAGGTTGCAGTGAGGCTGAAGGGATGGAGAGCAACAAAGGCCTTTCACAGAAAGTGAGATATGAACTGAGACTTGAAGGAACCCAGGCAAGATAGAAGGGAAATGTTAAAAGGGAGATCATTCCAGGCACGGGAGAAAGAAAGGGAAAATGACCAAAGCTGAGAGTGTCTTGGGGGAGGGGCACAGTTATTGGCTCAAAGAGTATTGGGGAAAGGGGAGAAGAGGAGACAAGTAATGTGAAAGAAGACTAGGGGGGAGGGAAGAGGGCTAGATTATGAAGAGCTATGGGTGCCAAAGAGGTTGTTGTATTTAATCTTGGAGGTGACTTGGCGCCAATGCAGTTTACCAAATATGGGAATGATATGGTCAGACCTGACCTTTAGGAAAATCACTTTACCAGCTGAGTGAAGAACAGGTTGGAATGCAGAGGGATTGAGGCCAGAGGTTGGTGGCAGTGTCAGAAGAGAAAAGAGGGCATACGTAAAAGATACTGTAAGGTAGAAGTGACAAGACTTGGCAACAGACTGGATATGTGGGGTAAGAGTGAAAAGTGGAAGACAATGCCTTGGTTGTAAGCCTGGATAACGGAATGGTGGTGCCCTTGACAGTAACAGGGAAACGGGAGAGGGGAGAGCTTGGGAGGAAAGATAATGAAGTATGTTTTGGACCTGTTGAGTTTGAGATGTTTTATGCATTTGGACATTTTATTTGAGATGTCTGATAGGCAGTTGGTAATGTAAGACTGGGGGTCAGGAGAAAAGTTAGGTATGGATAAGTAACGAATATGAGAATCATGAAATAGTATAGTGAGAAAAGAAAAGAGGACCCAGGACAGACCATTAGGAGCCACCCATAATTAGTGGATGTTACCTAAATAAAAATTCAGCAAACTAAAAATGTTCATACAGGTAGGAGGAGAAACAGAAGAGAGTGACTGACAATGTCAAATGCTGCAGAGAAAAGGCCATTAGGTGAAGCTGGATTTACAAGAGAGTGAGAAGAGAGGAAAGTAGAGGGAATGATTGTGGGTTGCCTTTTCAAGTTTTGCCCCAAAAACAGAAGAGACATAAAACACTTAGGGTGATGGGAGGATCAAGTGAGAATTTTTTTTTAAAGATGAGGGAGACATAGAAATGTTTGTAGGTAGCAAGGAAACAGTCAGTAGATAAGGAGAGAAAGAGGATTCATGAGAGAATGGGTATAACAGAAGGAGTCAATCTGGATGGAATGAGAGCAAAGGTCCATGTAGAAGGGTTTTTGCCTTGGAAAGGAGAACCTCTTCATGTGACACAGGATAGGGGAAAACAAGTGAAAACGACCAAAGCTGAGAGTGTCTTGGAGGAAAACAAGAAAGCCAGTGTTACTGGATCAAAGGGTATGGGAGGGACAGCAGACCCTTAATGTGAAAGAAGACTAGAAGGGGGTGACTGTAGCAACAATTCAGCTAGCAGCTGTTGTGGGGGTGAAAGGCCAACACTAACAAGAATGCTGCCAGCACAAGTTCTTTTGATCTGCTTTACTAAGGAAAGGAAAGTTAGGGGGTTAACAATCTTATTTCAATCCAACATACAAATATCATTCACTTAGTTCAGGAGGAAAAGCCAGCAACCTGAACTTCAGAGCAAATACAAACAAGTTACAAACATACACAATATAAACAGACCAGATCACAATTCATAGTTACCAAGAAACCACCAACATCTGGGTTGACAAGCTGGGGAGCTCTTCAACAATGGCTGGCCCAGAGTCACATGCCACTCCTCCTGTGGCTCAGAGCCCCAAGCAAACAACTCTGTTCTCTCTTTTTATACAGTCTTTAGATGTCATCATACGTCATCTCAACAACCAGAACTTAGGTGCATACTATTGGCTCTGATCTTAGCAACTCCCCTTAGGGCCCTGGGTGCTTCCCGCCTCTCTCAAACTAGGAAACTAGTTTGCTAACCATCCTGGGGCTTTGTACCTAGTAAGACTCAAAGATACTTAATTTAGCATTCTAAAACAGTAAGAAAGTCCCACCTAAATTACCAATACAGTGGTGAGGAGAAGAAGCATGCTAGGGTTATGAAGATGAATGGATGCCATCGACAGGATTATGTATTTGATAAGAAGTAAAGGAGGAGATGGTGAGGAAAGACACGTGAATGAGGAGAGGAGAGGGAACTCTTAGCAAATGGCTCAAAGATTTAGAACCCGGGTCTTCTGACTTCTGGCTCAATGCTTTGTCTACTAGCTCAGGCTGGATTAAAAAAGACAAGCATACATTAAGTGAAAGTAGACATGTGGACAGAAAATCTACAGATATGGACCGGATGAGAAAACGTTACCTGTGTATAATTTCTAGGCTCTTAAAATTAGAAAATTCACAAAGTCCACAGAAAGTCTAATTTTTTTGTTTTTAAATCATAATTACATATTCTCCATAGTCTGTAGCAGCAATTTATATTTGAAGATCTTTCCTACCCATTAATAGGCCATGTGACCTGTGGGAAGCCTAAGTCACATGTGGTAGGAGGAGCTTCCTGACAGGAAATGAGAGAGTGAAGGAGAGAGAGAGAGCAGCTATGGCTGCTAATGGCCATCATGACAGCTAGAGCTGAACAGACTGTGACTTAGCTGTACTGTGTGTTTGTTTTTGGGAAGACCCCAGCAGGGGGTAGGAGAGGTTTTGGGACAGCAAGGCTCCATGTTATGATATTGTGTGGAATCTTTTACTGCTCTGATAGATTGGATAAATGGCTTGTGGGACATGGTTCTCTGGTGTCTGAATAAATGGTTTACTTCTTCTATCTTCTATGTGAAGAGTCTTGTATACTTTGCGACACAGAACCACATAGGCATTTTGACAATTATCATCTACATTGTGATTACTGCCTTATTGATACAACAGTGTAGTATAAAGAAGAGAGAGCTGGCTTCTTGGGTTCAAGTCTTGCTTCTGCTATATACAGGTTATATAACACTAGACAAATCCATTAACATCTCAGTGCCCCACAAAGCTCCCAAGAATAAACTACAGAGAATATGTGTCGTTAAATCAAGTTCCTCATCTGGAGTTCCTTACACCAATGAAATCATATCTGGCTAAAAAAAATAATTTTTTTATTCTTTATTATTATTAAAAAATAATAATTCTGCAATATGTTATCCTCATTGTTGCATGGGCTGTGGTTTCTATGCCGGTTTATTTAGCATGAACAAAGAAATTTCTCCAACAGTTAATATCAATTAAGAACAAAATCACAAATTTTAAATCCAACTATGCCAAAACATTAATTACTAATGGTACATCTTAGTTTCTGTATTTGGGAAAAATACCAACAGTCACAACAGAACAGAGAACAGAACTTACACTAAATAGATACGATAAATTACATTGAATCCCACGGAAAGCACTGGTACACACACTGATACACACCATATAGAATACATTACTATTTGGCTGGATACAAGGAAACTACTCACAAACAAGCAAAAGTTGGTTTTTTTAAATTTTTTTCCTATTGCTTAAAAAAACAAAGTATGATAAACTTCTAACTAGAATAACCTTCAAAGTTTGAATCCTACACATTGTACTTCCTATGTTAAAACACATATATATGTGCAGCACCACCCTTTCTCAGAATTTGCTATAAATTTCATCAACAAACATTTACTGAACCCCAATGTGAGTAGTGTAAAAGAAATGTGTAACTAGAAATGGAGGTGTGCCGGGTCATGTAGTCAGACCATAAAATAAGAGATGAATGGGTCACACGTAGCTCTGGTAGCCAAATAATGTCAAGAGACCTAGAAGACCTCCCCAAAATGTTGCGGGGATGTACTGTAGAAGATTTATGGAAAGACATAGACAAGAATTACAAAGCACATGTTGTTGGTTGGGATCCACAGCATTAAGAGAGGATCCCCATGGATCTATTAAAGAAGTACTGTGGTACAAATACCTCAAGTAGGGAACAAATCATACTTAGAGGTTATCACACCCCAGCACACTAATATAATCTGTGGCAATTTCATAATCACCTCTACCTAAGGGAATCATGAACACACTAAACCAATCAAACAGCAACAAAATGCTCTTAAGTTCTGACCTCATAATCGGCCTTCTGAAGAGAAGCAATGAAAGAGGTGATCACGATCACAGCGCTATTCTTTGGCATTTCCCATCCTCCCCACAGATGCTGCCACTGTGACTCTGTGCCACCCTGTCCCTATCAGCCCTGCCAGCCGGCCATGAGTGCACACTGGATTAGAGGTGCCTTTGTCTTCATGCTTTCTTCCTAATTGTGCTATGACAAATACTAGATGAGTACGGTTAAAAGAAATTGACCCTCTTTTCAAAGGACAGGCTAGTTATTAATACAAATTTGCCCAAGATCCACTTAACCAAAAATGTCCCCTTTTTCTGGTGATTACATTTCCAGCAACTTCAATCAAGAACAAAATCACAATTCAGAAATGGGCAAAAAAAAAAATGGTCTCCAAAAATAAGAAAAATACCTGTCATAAAGCCTTTAAAAAATATTGTAGCCATCCTCACTAAAACTACTTAGTATTGCATGTAAGGCTCCAAATACAGAATTATTCAATCTAACACTGCCTAATAACTTCCCAACCTCTAATTCCCAGGAGAAACTCCAAATGGGTAAGGAACCCTTTCTAAGCTCTTTGGTGGAGAGGAAGCCCTGGGTTTACTTGTTAATTTTAGGACTATTTAGGCTGTTCTATCCAACTCAACCCCTACTTCTAGTTCATCAAAATTCTTCAAGACCATTCTAGTAAAGTGCAAACTCCCATATCTCCAAGGTATTATTACCAGGATAGAAAGGTTTAAAGTACGGAATTAGCAAAGGACAGTGATAGAACATATGCTTCTTATCCAATGACAAGTTTAACCTGACTTAGGTAAAGAACTTTTTTTTAGTCGTGAATTTAGTCGTGAATTGCTATTCACGAAGATGGTCTACTAAAGTAATGCGGGGCTTTGATTCATTGAAAGGAGCCCCACAGTAATGAAACCACATTGAAGAAGCTGAAGCATATTAAGTCACATCACTGTTCAAGACACATATAAGAACAACATACAGCAAGGAATTCTTAGAGATTTACTCTATCACTAGCTTGGAACAAAATAAGCAACCTACTTTCTGATGCAAAAAAAATGGTAGCAATGACAAGCATTTGTCAAATTGCTGCCTGAGTTTAAAAGTGTTATCTGTGATGAAAGGACCAGTGTTTTAGTTCTGTTCTAAGTTAAATAAACACCCAGAGGAAGTATTTAACAAATTGCCAGATATTACCATAATTATTATTATTTTAAAATATCAACCAACTTCTACGTATTGAGTATCTATTATGTTGTAGAAGAAAAACAGAAAATTATAGCATGATTCCTATCTTCAAAAAGAAAAGTTTACAATTTAGCTTAAAAATCACACAAGAACAAATACAAAGACCATAAAGTACAATAAAGGTCCCTTTACAAACTGGTGCCAACATTCTTCCTCTGCAACATTATTTCCTACTACTAACCTACATTCCAGCAAAAATCAACTACTCATTGTCCCTCAAGTACCCATCCAATGTTTCGCCCCTTTCATACTTTTGCCGTCCTACTGCCTACAATTGGAATCCCCTTTCTCTTTTTCCCACTTCACAGCCTTTAAATAAATGCAACCGCCTCCAAAAAAATATTAAGAAAATCAGAAGACTGAAAGATACTTCAAAGATCCTCTTGTCCCCACTATTCCTTATCTGATCTTCCCAATCTGTAATGACCTTAACTCTGGATGGCCTTGCCTAGCACACTGTCAGTACATCTCATAATAGAAGATAAGTCAGTACATATCATATTCTCCTAATAAGTTCCTATGAGCCCAGGAATTTTGAATTATCTAAAGATTTTATCTATTGTGCCAGTATGAAACAGAGCAGGCTCTTAACAAATGTTCAAAGTAAACCAATACAACAATTATATACAGAGGATGAGGGTAACTTATCAATATTTGAAAACTAATGAGTAACATGTATTTTTCTTTGCCCAAATAATCTCCAACTATGGTTCTGCTTCAAAGCTTTATCATGATATGGGATCTGACTCTGAGGTCTCTCTTGAAGGATAGCTACATCATTAGAGCACAAGATCTGGCAGGCTAGAAAGACATTAAGTATGGGCCTGATGATAAACTGTGCATCTGGTTCTGTCACTTGACAGGTACAACCAGTCTAGTTTTGTTTGGAGAGATTTATCATAGTCTCAAAGTGATGGCTTTTCCTGCCAATTCCAAATGCTAAGCTGTAGAGAGAATTTCGAGTGGAAGGAAGTTCCCATACCTAAAATATCAGAAGTACGTGATATCCCGATATACATAATATAACCACAGTTTTAAATATTCCTATCATAGATTAGCCAATCACTATTTCAGTTTTTCTAGTCCATCTCTAAATATGTAAACTTCATATTGTAGAACACTATCTTAAGGGAAGGTATAGGGAAAAATCAATCTTCCTGCATTCTACATATATAAAAAAACTTCTATGATGTGCAAAAGCTAGTCTACATGTCCTGCGACATATTTACATAAGAGGGGTAAAGTGCACCAGCAGCCTCATGTGGAACATCTGTTACCGCAGTCTGATCCTAATCTGATAAAGTAGATCGATAACCAATGTCTGCTAATTTGGAATTTTTATGGTAGTTACAAAAGACTAATATTCAACATATTGTAAGTACATTAATCTAATTCTAAAACATATAGACAATATGAAAAAGTGAAGGGATATGTCATAAATAACTTCAAAGTTTCATAGTTGAAGTTAATTGTTTCCTTGTCCAAGATTGCTCCCCAGGCAGACCCAGAGCTATTCTACTGATGTTATTCTGTGGCAGTTGCAGCTTTGCTAAGTATGGCATTGGGAAGACTGGTGACTTGCATTCTAAATACTACTGACATAGCACTAAAATGCATTTTTTGGTGGGGGGGGGGGGTCTGGAGAAGAGTGTTAAGTTACTTGGCCTCTATGGGTCTCAATTTCTTTATTTCTAAAAAGAAAGAGCGTTCTGGGCCAGGGTTGATTCAGAGCAGACAGATGGTTCAGGTTTAGGACTGGAACAAAACGAGGCCCTCGCAGGACATATAACATTTTTTAATAAAAGCACTGGCTCTATCTCTTTTGGGGGCTGAGGAAGAACCAGACTATGAGTGCATATAATATTAAATCTGACTTATGTATTGGTTTTCTTTAGTGAACTGTTTTTGCCTCTTTCTTCTTCTTGGATATAAAGGATAACTAAGGGAGAGATGTAGGAAATGTAGACAAAAAACGACATGAATGTTTTTAAATATAGAGTTCTGTTTGTGGGAAAAGCTTAGGGTCGTTAAAAATAGGGTACTATTTCCCTAACGCAATACAATTCTAGGTCACTGTCCATCTGCAGTGTTTAAGATATACAGAATGTATTAATGAACTAATTCAGTAAGCTGTCCATCCAACTGCATTCTTTATGTACTACAGTATTCTGTGTAATTCTGATTTTGAATTTTGAGTTGTTAAACTATTAAGGAGATTCTTCAGTGTTCCAGAACTTGATCCAACAATCAGTAAAATGTCATCCTCAAATGAGAACAATCAGAGGAACTCTTATCTATGGGGACTCCTTTTTCCATTTGAACTGTATGCTGTACATTCTTCATAGCAAATATATGTTTTCATTTTATTTAATGACAAGTTAGAGGGTTGAATAAAATTACTGTTGGTGCAACTATCAAGCAATTTTGTGTGATCTCAACGTATACACAAGAGCTATTTCACTGAGTATGAGATTCTATTTCACTATACCAATACAACACAACTTCCTATGCCACATAATTGCATTCCATTCTTTGAACACATGATAAAAATTGCCAACTCTTATTTGCCTTCCTTTAGGGAGAGACTATATGCCATCCTTTGCTTATCTACAACTTCCTTTTATGTTCTGGTCTCATTCATAACAAGACTATCAATACTGATATGGTTTACAGCATGTCAAGCACCGATCACTGGAGAAGGATCTTATGTCAAATGCGCTGATTTAATTAAGCAATGTTTTGGATGGGTCTAGCATCCTCCAACCTCAACACTACAAAAGTATAAGGGACCAAACAAGACAGAGGGCTATTTTGTAACTGTCTTTGTTTCATGTGTTGCCACTGTCAAAATATTAATTATTCAGTGGCCTGACTACTGATGGTGAGCCTCTTCATACTTATCTAGTCTGGTCTTCTGAGAACATATGTGGCATGTTGCTGAGATGGTACTAGAGGTCATTCAGTCAAGAGAATCTTTCAAAACTTGCACACCACTGGCGTAGCCTTTAAGAACCCAGGGTCAGCTCCAAGCCATGATAAGGCATCATCACAGTAGGGCTCTGTGAAAGGCATATGATCGCTATGGGCATTCCAATACTCTGAAGACTCTAAACATATATACAGTATTTGGATTCTTCTAGCAATTCAGGTACAAGATTTGTCCATGTATCATATGACTTAAGGGTTGCTTCCAAAGATAACGAATTAGAGGCTGTACAACTGGATGCATGTTCTCACGGGTTAGATTTTGCGGTATGGCGCCTATGTATGTAAAATGATAAACAGAAGAAGAGAAGTGGGCTGTCAAGCATCTGACTCTTGCACCACGGGGTGCGATTTGGAAGCACATGGCCACGGCAATGACAATCTTTCCGAGTTTTAACAGATGGCATTTATGCGGCTTTTCTGGCCATCTGTAATGTGGGTTACAGTAACGTGACTCTTTATTATATGAGAACTAAATAATTAATGGTTCCTTGAAGTACTTATCACATTTTTTCCTATAAGTTGTGACACAGATGTCAAAATAGTGGCAAGCTCAATTAAGATTGATATAAATAAAAATCATAGTATATGTTTTTGCTTTTAATACAAACATTTTAAAATACTAATATAAGTAAAGGGAGTCTTCTTGCTAAGTGGTATAAATAAAAATGCAGCAAATGCATTTTGTGCTGTGTAGGATGAAAGGTATCATTTCCTTTGCATGGAAAGCCATCACTCTCAATTACCCAAGCACTCAAAATCATTTTAAAAATAAATCCCTGACTTATTATAAATGACTAGCTGCTTGAAAAAGGATTATTTTATAGAAATATATAATCTTTCTCCACAGATGAAAGTGTAATTTAGTAAGAGAGGGAAAAAAATCACCACTTAAGAGCAAATCTTTGCCACCAAAAGACAGACATAAAGAGCAGGTTTAAGGGTAGACAATTTCAAGTAAATGTTTTTATAGTGTCCCAAACACTCATGTGATCCTAACTTTATATAAGTAATATATTTGTCTCTTCTTATATACTGCCACCATTGAACACATAGGGGTATAAAGATGTATTTTTTGCTATTCCAAATGTAAGATACATACATGTGATATTCACAGAACACATATAGTAACCACTCACTTTAAGTTTCAAATTCAACAAACATTTATTAATTTCCTACGTACTGAACGAGGCTACACTTTGAGGGAGATATAAAACTTAGATAAGACAGGGTTCTTCATCCTATGGAGCTTACTTCCAGTCAAATAGAAGGATAAATATATATGCGAATAACTGTAATATAAAATAATACAATAGCAAGTGCAAGAAAGGGATAAATGTGAGGTGCAAGGAGTAAGATCATAATTGACTAAGTCTAAGGGATCAAGAAAAGCTTCAACAAAGAGGTGATATTTGAGTTATCCTGGGATCAAAAAGCATTCCTGGGATAGCAAATAATATGAATAAAAGGCAAGAAACTAAATGGCAGAGTGGATAGAGTGCCAGACCTAAAGTCTGGAAGACCTGAATTCAAATCCGGTCTCAGACATTTGCTAGCTGTGTGACCCTGGACAAGTCACTTAACCCTGTCTGCCTCAGATTCTTCATCTGTAAAATGAATTGGGGGAAGAAATGGCAAACAACTTCAGCATTTTTGCCAAGAAAACCCCGAATAGAGTCACGAAAAGTCAGACACAACTAACAAACAACAAGTAGAGAAAGGAAATATTTGAGGTATGTCATTTAACAGAAGTTCCTAATTTCATATGCAGATATCTCTTTTTTTTCTTTGTATATTGAAATGTTTATGTTTCTTGATAATTGTCAAGTTCATGATAAAAAAAAAGACAATTATAGGAGGGAAAATGTAAATAAAATGACTGTAGAGAACTTTGAATGCTAGGCTAAAAGACTGAACTTTAATAGGCAACGGAGAATCACTGGAAGACTGTGCAGAGTGATGGTCAGATATCAGTCTGGCAACAACAGGAAGAACTGAAGGGAAAACAGAGTGAGAAAGGCCTACTGAGGCAGCTAGGTGGCAAACTGGATAGAGCGCTGGGTATGGAATCAGAAAGGAGAGAGTTCAAATAGAACCTCAGATTTTTAGTTGTGTGACCCTGGGCAAGTCATTTAACCTCTGTCTGCCTCGGTCCGCTCAACTGTCAAATGGGCATAATAATAACAGGGTTGTTGTCAGGGTTGCTTAATAAATGTTGGCTCCCCTCCCTCGTTCCCCTATTACCCACCACTGCAATTCTCCAAATGAGTAGTAATTAATATCTGTATTCAGGGCTTAGAAGTTGGACCAGAGAGAAGTTAGTAGAGTCAAGGCTGAGATGAAATCAACAAAACTGGGTAGCTAACTAGCCATGAAAGGAGAGGGGGAAGAAAGACCAAAATTAACACCAAGTTCCAACCTGTGACTGGGTGGTACCACCAACAAAAATAGTAAACTTTGAAGGAAAAGCATATTCTGGGGGAATGACAAACTCTGTTTTAGATACATTAAGTTTGAGCTATCAGTGGGATATCCACATCTTGCAGGCAGTTAGACATACAGGCCTGGTGATGAGAAGAACCAAATTTGGACGTAGAACTCTGGGGTAATTGAAACTATGGGCATGTTAGCAAGGAAAAGAATGTAGAGAAACAAAAGAAGGCTATGGATGAAACTTAAAAGAGTAAAGGAGATTGAGAAGGAAAAAATAAAAGAGGAAGAGAAAACTAAGATGTCAAATTGCAAAGAGTTGCAGAGAGTAGGTGAGGAGGAAGTGGGACCAATGAGTGTAGGTAGACTTTTTTTCCCCAAGAAGTTTAGTTGTGAATAAATGGAGAAGTAGGACTATCATCACAGAGTCACAGAGGTGGAAGATGCCTAATGATCTTAAAAGTCTAACCCTCTCTTTTTACATATGAAGAAACTATGACCCAGAAAGGTAAAGATATTTGTCCAACATGATGTCATCTCATCACAAGAGAAACCATAAGACCTCGTTGTCCTTAAAGTGTTCCAAAAAGATACTTTTAATTGTATCCTGTATGTCCACAGGATGACAGGTAACGCCTCATTAATTTCTACAACAGTATTTGCTGAGAACATAAAGCACTTTTATGGATAACTGTAACCGTTCGCTTTAATTATTTTGAAATCTAGTTTTCACAGACAGAGACAAAACCATTATTTTTATACTTAAATTTTGTTTTAACAAAGCAAGTAAACACAAACTTAAAATGGTGTAATCTTGGGAAAGAATCATGCAAAAGACCCCAAGAAATGATTTACATCTGCCCTGTTTCCTAATCTATAAAACGAGAAGGTTGAACTAGAGGACACGGAAAGCCCTTTCTGGCTTTAAACTTCAGACCCTTGTAAAGGTCTCAATGTTAATACTGAGCCAGAGCAAGGACTACACAATTCACGGAGAATAGTCAAGGGAAGGTGTTTTTTTGAACAAAAGACACCTGAGCATGTCTGTACACAGATGAGAAGGAACCAGCAAAGAGGACACTGGAGATGCCTGAGAGAAGAGATTGATGGAGCAAAGTCCTAAAGGAGATCAGATGGGATGTAAACCAATGATCTTAAAAATCTGTTGTTAGTTTGCACTGAGTGATAACAAATATACATTCTGTATATTTATCATAAAACATTCTGTACTCTAAGAGGGTTAAAATAATTTGCTAGTCACAATGGGATAAACAATCTACCCCCATTCAACAAAATGAACTTAAAGTCATTTTTCACATTACTCTTCTCCCCAGCTCATTCATCCTTTAGGCCCCAATATTCCAGTTGATTGATACACCTCTCTACTTTCTCTCGCAACAACGACTTTCTTCCTATTCACTTTGCCATCCACATATCTAGCCTACTAAAATAAAGCCCTATCTTCAGAATCTCTTTTCTCTAAAGCTTCTTGCACACATCTCTCAAGATAATTTTCTAATCTTTTATCCGATCACTTTTATCCCGCCAGTATCCTGCTGATGAGCTTTCAGTGGATTATCAAAGCCTACTGAATCAAGACCAAACTATTAAGCTTAGGATTCAAGAGACTTAACACAGTATGACTGTAACCTACCTGCTTTTTATTTCCTACAACACAAAAGTTCAGTTCTAAGTTGACATTGCTCGCTGTCCCCAACAGAACGTGCACATTCCCATCCCTTTGTTCCTTTAACTTCTCTTTTTTAAAACCCTCCCAATCTCCTTATCTTTGCCCACTCAAATCTTAGTTATCCTTCTAATTCCAGTTCCACATCTACCTTACCCCTTGAAGCTTTTACTGACCACGTTAACTTATAGTGTCCTCTCAGAATCCAAGAATGTCAGAGCTTAATGCCACCCTGGATGCCTCCACCTGGATGTCTCTTTGGCACTTCAAACTCAACAGATTCATAATGAAGCTCATCCTTCCCACTACACCTGCTCCCTCCCCCCGAAAAAAAAAAACCAAACCAAACCTACAACACTGAATTAAAGATAATCTAGTTAAATGCCCTCAATGTATAGACGAAGAAACTCAGGCCAAGAAAGGTGAAGTGACTTGACCAGAAGTCACACAGCTAGTAAATGGCAAAACAGAAACAAGAATGCTGGTTTTTTAGCTCTAAGTCTAGTGATCTACGACACTGTACTGTCTCTCCTTTCCCTGCCCTCCAATGGCATTTATTGTCTGTACCTCTCACCTGAGGAGTTACCATATTTCCCCATGTATAAGACGCACCTTAATTTTGGGGCCCAAAATTTGAAAAAAAAAAGTATTATATAAAGTTATTGAACTCAAGTTTTATTTATCATAAAATTCATACAATAATACGATGAAATTCAAGGACCTTCTGCTCATAGCTTTCAGGCATCTTTTGGGCAAGTCTGGGGCATGTACGCATGCTTAGTCCATTCCATTTCATGAACCTGAAGCACCAATTGTGTCCTTCTTTGAAATCAGTAACTTCTTTTTCATCAGCTTTTCTTGCCTCATGCTGAACCATCTTTACGGACACAGGAATTCCAATTGCCCTTTGCTCTTCAATCCATATCTTCAATTCCCTCTAAATCAAGCCATTTTGCTCACTTGCCTCTCATGGCCTTCTTCTGCCGTGGCATTTTCAGTAAGGTTTCTTCTTCCTGTAGCCAGTCTTGGATTGTTTTCTCAGTTGGAGGAGGGCCAATCTTATGTTCAGCAGCACAATTTCCATTCACTTTTGCAAACTGGATCACTTTTAATTTGAATTCAGCACTGCATGAAAATCTTTTTTGAGCCATTTCTGGGCAGAACGTGGTAAAACGTAACCTAATATACCGGTAACAAATGCGAAACAATGAGCACAAAAACAACAAGCGTGGAAAAAGCAGGAAATTCAAGTAAAAAAATCTACAACCACTGTATAAGACTCACCCAGTTTTTAGACCTCAAATTTTTCGAAAAAGGGTCCATTTTATACATGGGGAAATACAGTATGTTTCTCATATTTTCATGTCTATGCCTTGTCTTCTGAATGAGATTCTAAGCTCCTTGAGCACAAAAACCAGAGACTTACACCCTAGAATGCCTACCACAATGCTTTGCTTAGAGTTAGCATTTAACTACCTGTTGAATGAACAGACAACAGCCTTATTAAAAAGCTCAATTTCCTTACTGAATATTTAGTGAAAAACAAGGCTGATTTGTACTCTCATTAACTTTACTGCAGAATTAATTTTTTAATTTACTGATAAAGTCTCCCATGAAGTTATTGTAGATAAGATTAAATGATATGTACTAGGTAGTGTAGTCAGATAAGTATGAAAACTGATTAAATAAACAAGCACACCACCAGAGTAGTGACTGATTAATGGGTAGATGTCAACCTGAAAGGAGGTCTCTATAGGAATGCCACAAAATTTCTGCCCTTGGCCCTGTTCTAGTCAACATTTCTATAAACAACTTTAGATAGTACGGTTTTCAAGTTTTGGCTTGACATAAAAAACTGGGAGAAGTTTTAACAATGGCTAATCAAAAAACTTCAATCGCTAGGATCAAAAAACCTCAACTGTCTAGAATCTAAAACAAACCAAATCTGGAAAGGTAAAATTTTATAAGTACAAATACTATAAAACCTTAGTCTTAGATTTGGAAATTCAACTACAGAAATACAGGGTGGAGAAACATGGCTAGTCAACAGTTCATGTGAAAAATACTGACACACAGTAATGGACTGCAAGCTCAATGAGCGCAGAGTAGGACAGGGCAGGTAGAAAAAAGTTAATACATGGCATTCCAAGCTTCTTCTTTACTCCATTCCCTAAAATTACTCCTCTTTCTCTTTCAGGGGGAAAAAAAAAACACACCCTGCCTTCTTACTTTACATAGAGAAGGTAAAGGCCCAATTTGAACTCTACCATTCCTCCTACTCCCCATTTTCATAATCCTTTGCTCCAAACTCAGAGAAAAAGGTCCTTTTTTGTCAAGGTTAACAATTTGTGCCCTCTATCTCATTCCCTTCCATCCTTTTCTAGTAACTTGGGCTATCACTCCCTTTCTCTGGCCAGTCCCTGGCCTCAAGGAGCTTATAGTCTAGTGGAGGAAGACAACATTCAAACAAACATATATAAAGCAAGCTATACACAGGATAAATAGGAAATAATTAACAGAGGGAAGTCAATGGAATTGAGAGAGGTTGGAGAAGGCTTCTTGTAAAATATGGGATTTTACTTGGGACTTAAAGAAAGCTAGGGAGGTCAGGAGTGAAAATGGAGGAAGGAGAGCATTCCAGGCATGGAGGACAGCCAGAAAAATGCCCAGGGCTGAGAGATGGTGTGTCTTGTTCATGAAACAGCTAGGAAATCAGTGTCACTGAACTGAAGAGTATGTGGTGGTGAGTAAGGTGTAAGAAGTCTGGAAAGTTAGGAGGAGGCTAGATCATGAAAGGCTTTGAGTGCCAAACAGACATTTTGTATTTAATCCTGAAGGAGACAGGGAGCCACTGGAGTTTACTGAGTAGGGGTGTGTATTGTGTGACATGATTGGACCTCCACTTTAGGAAAACCACTTTGGTGGCTGAATAGAGGAGATGGACTGGAGTAAGAAGAGACTCGAAGCAGACAAACCTACCAGCAGGCTCTTGCAATAATGAGGTGGCCTCCATTAGAATGGCGGCTGCGTCAGAGGAGAGAAGGTGGAGTATTGGAGAGATGTTGCCGAGGTGAAATTGACAGGCCTTGGCAACGGCTTGGATATGTGAAGGGGGAGACAGTAAGGAATCCAGGATGACTCCTAGATTTCAGGCCTGAGGGACTAGGAGGATATGTCTACAGTAATGGATAAGGTGGGGGGTAGAAAAGAGGATTTAGGGAGGAAAATAATGAATTATATTTTGGACACGTCAAGATGTCTCCTGGACATCCAATTCAAGACGTCTGAAAGGCAGGTGGAAATGTGAGACTGGAGATCAACATAGAATTTAGGGCGGGATAGCTAGTCTACGTTCCTAGAAAGGATGGTCTCTTCTCACTATCTCCACTTAACTTTTGACAGTGATGACCACTCCTCTTCTGGTTTCTCCAAGCCTTCCATAACTTTCTCCTACTTTTATCATTCATCTCTACTTCCTCCTTCTCCCCCCAACCCCACACAAAGGAAGGGTATCCTTCAAGAATCCAATCTTCTATGTTCTCTCCCCAAGTAACAAGGTCATCTATACCTATGTATTCAATTATCTCAACAACCTGGTGCTAGGAAAACTACTTTTCCAACTTTATCTCCCAATATTCCCTGTCATATACTGTAAAATCGAGTCGTACTGGAGTACTAACTGTTCCCTGACCTCAATATACTTTTTACCACCTTCACGTATTTGTGTTTTTCTCTCCCCAAGTAACAAGGTCATCTATACCTATGTATTCAATTATCTCAACAACCTGGTGCTAGGAAAACTACTTTTCCAACTTTATCTCCCAATATTCCCTGTCATATACTGTAAAATCGAGTCGTACTGGAGTACTAACTGTTCCCTGACCTCAATATACTTTTTACCACCTTCTCCCCAACCCCAAGCATTTTGCATTTCCACAAGCTGTCCTCCATACCTGAAACGCTCCCCTTCTCAGAATCCATAGCTTCCTTTAAGGCTCAGCTCAGGTTTTACCTTCTGTGAAACTAGGGGTTCTTAACCTGGGCTCTATGATTTTTTTACATATTTGGAAAACCATACTTGCATATAATTGGTTTCCTTTGTAATCCTGAATATTTTATTCATCTAAAAATTACTATTCTGAGAAGGGAGTCAATGGACTTCACTAAACCGCCAATAGGTACCAAGACACACAAAAAGAGTAAGAACCTATGTCCTAAACCCTTTGTTTTGTTTTGTTTTGTACCCAATTATCAATGTTCTCTCCTTTATTCAATTCTCTTGTATTTGCTTATCAGTGTATATGTAGTATTCCTGCCCTTGAGGGCAGGGGACTGTTCCATTTTTTGTCCTCGTGTCCCTAGCATGAAGTCCACAAAACAGAAACCCAAGAAATGTTTAACTGAATTGGACAATGTTCAGAAAAAGGGAGGTAACAATCCCAGGTTCTCTACTCTGGTGAGACCACAATGGAAGAAAGCACTAAGTTCAATCTAAGGAATACATTTTAAGAAGAATCTTGACAAGCTAGAACATATTCAGAGAAGAACAACCAGGATGGTAAGAAGACTTGAAACCATACCAAGTGAACTGAAGATATTTTTCCTGGATGAGAAAAATAATTGAGGGTGAGAAGGGGGGAAAAGAAGGGGACATACTACAGTTTTTGATTAAGGATTTAAAGGGCTGACATGCAGAGGAGGCATTGGACTCCTTTACTTGGTCCAAGACCCAGAAATAGGAGCAATGTATAGTTGGAAAGAAACAAATTCCATTTGCAAAACTTAACCAATAAAGGGAAAACTTCATAATAAGTGAAAAGGGATACAGGAAATAGTGAATTCCCCTCTTCAAAGGTTCCCTAGCAAAGGCTGCATAAAGCATTTTTAAGGAATATTGCCGCAGAGGGCATTTCTGCTCATTTATGGTTTGAAGTAGGTATCCAAGGTTCCTTTCCAGAAACACTGTGACTCATTCATCTTTTCTCAATCTTCTTCAATAGGTCTGTCAAATTGCTGTGGTCTGAACCAGACAAAACCTTCTAAGAAACTCTATCTGTTGTAGTTTTCCTAGACAATATTTTTCATATTTTCTAATTTTTTATGTTTTCCCCTTCATACGTTCCATGTACAGAGCCACAAACAGATGAGTTGTGATCTGTGCCAGTGATCTGTAAAGACAGGACCCTCAGGTCCCATAAAAGGACACAGAAGTATCTTTTTTACACAAAAGAGGTTGTTGTCAGGTTACCTCTAGACTAGAATACTTGGGAAAGAAGCAGCCTCTCAATCACTGCCTCTGTGAAGTTAAAGAACAATTCCATTTGTCACCTATCACATCTCACTACGGACCTAATGTGGCTTCTCAAAAATAAATTCAGACTGAATAGTGGCTAAAATTAGTATGTCATCAAGTAATAATACCAATTCGGAATGGGAATATATCTGCAAACTACATTTCAGTTTATACCAAGCAGCTTGATACAGTGAAAAAAAGCACTGGCTTTGGAGTGAGGAGACCTGGGTTCAAATTCTGCCTCAGACCTTTAATATCTGTGACCTTGAACAAGTAACTTAACCTCCTGAAGCATCAGTTTCCTAAGCTGTAAAATGAGGGGATTGGCCTCTCTTGCCTCAGACATGAAACTTGTGGTTTCACTATTGTTGGAAACTCCTGATAGGGAAACTTCCACTTTTAAAAATATTGCTAATACAACAGACAGAGTTCTTTTAAGAAGTTTTCAATATTAAAATTATTTTCTTCCACAGTCACCAGTTCTTCTATCTCAGAAAAAGCAATGAATGTTTCTTCCATTTTATTTAATAATCAATTACATTTTATATAACCTTTATTTTTTTACACTGTTTTAATACCTTGTTTGAATTTTTGTAATATTTTTCCTTTAAAAAAAAAAGTCAAACTCTTTAGTCTCTAAGACCTGAAGTCTTGTAGAGGAATTTCTACCTGGGTTTCAGGGGAGCCCAGAGGTAATCTCACCCACCAAGCTGGATTCCCTGACTGGAGATCTCTTATAAACTATCTTTTTACCTCATTTAAAACTCTTCAAATATAAACAATACTAAAACTTAGCACACTGTAGCAGAACCAGTAGAACCGCTTACACATGATGAGTCCTTAATGTTAGCTGAACTGAACTGGTATTCTAGTCTCAGCAGTGACACTCACTGTAAGCCCGAGTAAATTCTTTAACCTCAGCCCCTTTTTCTCATCTGCAAAAATGAGAAAGCTGAGTAAGATGGTCTCTAGGGCCCCTTCCAGCTCTAACATTCTACAATTCCATTAAGGTTAGAATAGTTTCTAACGCAGCACCCTCATAAATACCCACTGTGTCCCAGTCCAGCGTCACAAAAGGACAGGCAAGCCCTGGCCCTCTTCCAAGTTAAGCTTGTCTAGGAGAGATCACCTAGAGTGTCACCATACTCAAGGTGTGTTTGGGGGACGTGGATCAATGAGGGAACCTAACCTAATCCTCAATACAAGGAGATGTGAAGAAGACCTAAATAAAAACTCCGGGTGTCCCAGCACAACTAAAGGCGGGGTGGGCGGGGACATGAAGAAGACCTGGTACATTCTCCCGACCTAGCTCAGTGCCCCGGGAAGAAAGAAAGGGCTCAGGTGGGGTGGAGGTTCAAGCTATCTAGGAATAGCACCGCCAGCGCGTCCCCCCACCCCCTGGGCAGAGTGTCAGCCACACAAGTTCCGTGTTTCCAACCAATCACATGTAGCCACAACAGAGGGATCCACCAAGGGGGCATGGTTTAAGGGGTAGAGAGGGAAAGGACCCAGCCGCCGCACCTGTCAGCTTCCCACTGAGGGGCTTCCCCCACCACAGTCTTTCGGGACAGACCTGCCCCAAGCACCCCCACCCCGCAGGGAGAGAGGCCACGCCCCCCGAGCCCGGCTCCCCTGCCTCCCCGGCTGCACCGTGGGGGCCTGCGTCTCTGCCCACCCCGCCCCCCGGTCCTGGGGAGGGGAAGGGCCGGCCTGCAGGGTTTCACTCACACTTAGACCCTCAGCCTTCCCTTCTCCGCAGACGTCTCAAGCCCACAGCCCGGGAGCCACCGGTGCCGGGGCCGCCTGGGGATTCCCTCCCATCCCAGGATCCGGTGGTCAGGCCTCCCCCCACCACCGCGCCTCAGAGGGCTCGGCTCCTGCCCCCCGCCCCAGACCCCCAACCCCGGCCCACCCTGCGCTCCCTAGCCCGGCCCGGCCCAGCCGGCGGGAGCAGGCCGCGGGGGAGCGAGACCCCGGCCGGGGGAGGGGGCAGCGCGGGGAGCCGGCGGGGGTGGGTCCAGGCCGGCTCCCCTCCCGAGGCTCGGGCAGCTGCGCCTCCGGTGGAGTTGCGGTTCCTCGCGGCCCCCGGCCCGGCCGGCGGCTGAAGGAGCGGCGAGGTGTCAGCCACTCACCAAAAGCAGCAGGGAGCAACGGAGGTCGGGGGAGGGCAGGAAGATGGCAGCTTTCATTGTAGCGGAGGGGTCTCGGGCAGGGAGAGGCGGGGGCGGTGGCTGCGGCCAAGCTCCGGGGGCAGGAAGAGGAGAAGGAGGAGGTGGCGGGGTGGCGGCGGCGGCGGCTGCTCCTCGGGCGACTGCAGCGCCTCGTCCTCTCGACCCGGGGCTCCGGCAACTAACACCCGGGACAACTTCCAAAGAGGGCCCGCACGCCCTCACTTCCAGGTCCTGGCCACGCCGGGGCACGCCGGGAACTGTAGTCCCGAAGCCCTCACGGCTCGGTCAGGGAGCCCCGAACTCGCTTTCCCAACAGGCACCGCGGCACTTGAAGGCGCCCGCCGGATTCCACTGCCCGCCTGCCCTCCCCCGTGCCCCCTCCCTACCTCCACTTTCCGGCGCAGCAGTTTGGGATAGGAAAGGAGAGCCTTAGGCCAGAGCGCCCGTCCGCCCGAGCCGCAACTACAATTCCCAGAATGCACCGGAAAAGCACCCGGGGGTGTCCCGTTAACGCCCCTCTTTCCCAAACTCTGCGGGGACTGGCGGCGGCGGATTCGGAGCGGAAGTATTCCTCTGGGGCCTGGAGGGTCGGGGGGCTTTTACCTACTTCGGTGGAACTGCCTGTGGGATGTCTGTGCTGGAGGAGGTGAGGGTGAGTCGGGGGCGCGGGGGACGGGGCATCACCTTGAGGGGAGCTCGCGGCTTTCCCTTCATCACCTACTGTCGAGGGAACAAATCCCCCCACCCTCCCTGTGCCCAATTTCTGGGGTCCCACGATGACAAATAAGGAAAACCCTCTTCCCTCCCCGGCCAGGGCCGGTCAGTGCAGAGCCATTCCTCTCTTGGCTGGAGGGGTGGGAAGGTGCCTAGACTTGCCCCTCCCTGCAGGGATCGCAGTCCCCACGAGGGCGGACGCTGTCTTTGGCCCCTTTTTGCATCCCTAGCGCCCAGCGCTGTGCCGGGTACCTAGCAGTGCTTCAATAATATTGATCGATCGGAGAGCAGGTCCATCCGCTCATTGGGAGTAGGTAGGAGGAGGGAGGAACTGGAAGATAGCATCAATCCCAGCCAGCCCAGGCAGGGAATCGGAATCTGGTTCCCCAGCCCGCCCCCCCCCCCCAAAATAGTGGCCCTGCCTGTAGACCTAGAGTAGCCAGCTCATTCTTACTAGCAGATAAGAGCACGTGCTTCTTGTGTAGTCATCTTTAGTGACCCAACTGATGGGCTCGAAGCCTAAAGAAAGTTTTCAGGTTCTGTGAAATGCTTCCAGAAACGTAATCCTGAGGGAGGGGGATCCCTCCTGGACCTTTCCTGCCGGAGCGTGAGCCCGAGCTTTCAGCCTTCCCAATACAGTGTGGGCATGAATGCTGGCCCTTACCATCGCTAGTGAGCCGTCCTCTGGAGCAAAGACCGATCCAGTAATCCTTGTCACTGACGAGGAGTAACATGATCTAGGTTGACTGAAGAGATTTGTCCTGCAACCCTGCCAGATCTTAAGCGTCTCCGAGGTTGTGGTGGCGTGCTTGCAGTGGAAACTGCGTTTTCTGATTCTTGGTCCTGGACGCTTATTTGGAACCAGTCAGACTGACCTAAGTCAGGTTGATAAATGTTTTTTTGGATCTAAAGAATATCTTTCTAAGCAGTAGCCCAAGGGTACTAGCTTGAAAACTGTTCCACCAGTTTGGATTTTTCTGTCTCCAAATACTGTTATGGCACCAGAAAGAAAATTCAGTTCAGTTCCCAACGGATATAGTTAGTACCTACTATGTGCAGAGCTTAGTGATGGGAATACAAAGATGGATATACCGTGTACTTTGATCCTAAGGAGTTTTCAATCAAATGGGACCGAGGGTTTGAGAAATAGAACACAAATAAATTGATAAAAGAGGAGGTTGTGATAAGGGCAAAAGGGCCTATCCAGGCAAAGTACTATAAGAAATCACTTTATATTGAGAGATATCGGGTAAGATTTTGCGAAGAAAGCAGTACCTCAATTAAGCCTTAAAAAAAAGTCCTTTCGCAGAAATTGGCAGGTCTGGGAGGGTAGGGAGAGGAAAATCCATTCTAGGCGTGGAGATAGGAGAAGGATGGACAGTAGTCTAGTAAGGCGAGAACGTAGAGAATGAAAAGGGGAGTAGTTTGAAGTAAGACGTAATTGGATCCAGATTGTGAAGGACCTTGAATGTCAGGAACAGAAATATGATTTAATTTGTTGACCAGGGGTAGTTTGGAGACTAAATTGGAATTCTCTGATTTGCCCTCTCTCTAGAGGCTTTTACAATAAACCAGTTTAAGTGTTAAGTGGTGGGGACACTAAGACAAAAGTGAAACAGTCCCATAGGGACCTTACCGTTTACCCTAGGGAGGGCAATTGTATAAAACTAAGTCTATACAAAGCCCTTCAACTCTTTGAATAGTAGTGTATGAGTAACATTGCATTGTGTTTAACTACTTGCTTTCACTCAGTTAGCAACTACAGATGCTTCCAACTCTATGCCCTTCTTTCAGATATAAAGAATTCTTTCCATGTAGACCTAGTCTGTCTGGGCTAGCCTTACAAAAGCATAGGACAGGGATTTTTATTTTATCCATGGCTTAATCCTAATTTATTCCAGATAGAAATGCATTTAGGACAAAGCATGATCATCAGATTAAGATTTCATTTAAGAGAAAATCTACTTGTGAATTTACAAGTGAAGTCGTAAAATCAGTCATAGCATAATATAAGGGTTTGAGCTGAAGGGATCTTAGAGGTTATCTACTCTGTCCTCTCATTTAACTGATGTGGAAACTGAGGCCCAAAGGGGTTAGGGGTAGAGTCAAGATTTCCTGTCTATTGACTCCTGAATCACTGAGCTTCCTTCTGACTCCCAAATCCTAAACTCTTCTGGTTGGAAGGTCTCTTAGAGGTCATATTTTTGTAGCCTCTTACTCCATAACCTCTACAGTATCCCTATTAGGTGACCAACCAGACTCCCAGGCCACTGATTTTTCCACTACACCGTACTGTTTTAAACCTTTCAGGAAGGATTTGGAGAACATGGGCGACAACTTTGCCCACCCACCAAGAATGTCTTGGGCCCTCTGTGGGCAGCGTAGTACTAGGCTATGTGAACCATGAGACATTCTGAATATACCAATCTGCATTTTCCTAGGGAGTGTCAGGAGATGACAGAAAACAGTTTTACTAAATGAATCTGTGATTTTTTTTGATAGCATTCTATGCAGTGGTGTAGTTTGCAACCCATTCATACCTTTTAAACCTTTAAAAGTCTAGTCTGTTTTCTTCCATAGGTTCTCCAAAGAGTGTTTCTAGCACATTAGAAATATATTGGGAATCTTACATTTCTTGGATACCAGAGGGGTACTTGAGCAGTTACACCAAGTGACCAGTCTCATAATAACAAGCAATTAAACAGTGCTCTAAGGTTTGCAAAATCCTGTACATTTGTTATCTCATTTGTTTTTTGTTTTGTTTTGTTTTGTTTTTTCACAACGCTGGGAGGTTTACAAATGAGGAAGTAGGCTGAGAGAGGCTAAGTGACTTGCCTAGGTTCACAGAGCTGGTAAATCTCTGAGGCTGGATTTAAACTCAGCTATTCCTGACTCCCAAATCCTACACTCTATCCACTGTGCCACCTAACTGCCTAAAGCTGTCTACCTTTTCTTCTAATCGTACATTTTTGCAGCTTTACTGCATCTTGCCTATAGGTCTTCTTTGGAAATACGCTGCAGCCTCCTTGGGTTACTGTGTCTCTCCATTGCCTTTGAGTCACTTGCAGTTTAAATTCTTTGTAGAATCTAATATTTGCAACAATATAGTATTGTTGGGGAAACATTTGTGTTAAAAAATGGGCCTTCTGATATAGAAATATGTTTTACTTGACCTCACATATATAATCAAAATCAAACTGCCTTTTCAAGGAGGAGAAAAGAGCCAGGAGGAAAGGAAAGAATTTGGAACTCAAAATTTTTTTAAAAATTATTGTATATAATATGTATTATATACAATTATAATTATAATTGTATATAATTACATATATAATTACATAATATATAATTACAATTATAATATTACATAAAATATATGTAATTGGGAAAAAGCTAATGGAATAAAAATAGTTTTTTAAAAAGCTGGACCTTGGTGCTGAGGATCAGCTTGGGATAATTAAAAATCACTGCCCCATTTCTTAAATTCAGTTTACCCCTCTCCTCTCATTCATTGGGCCTCATTCATTGCCCATCTGCAGTGCCTTACCCAACTACATGTACCTAGGTAACATTCAACTGCCTGTTGTTTTCTGAACATTAAATAATTTTCATCCTGTTCATTAAGTAATTTTCATCGTATTTATTCCTGTATAAATTGTTATACCAATTTCTTTTGAATATTATTAGAATTTGGAGCTGGAAGGGATCTAATCCAGCCCTATTATTTTTACCAAAGAGAGAACTGATTTCTGAGAAGTCATTTACCCAGTTACACAGGGAGTAAATACCAGAGACAGGATTCAAACATAGGTCCCCTTTCTCCAAATCCATAGCTTTCTACTGTACAACTTCTACTGCTTCATTGATTTCATTGAGGAGCCTTAATAATGTTCTGGGGTTTGAAATTAGGACAGTGTCCCCAAATAGGGACAGCTTGAGGGCCTCACTACAGGAGATTCCTCTTCCAAATGAACCACCATGACACTAATGTGTCATACCCCTCTGATGCCTCCTTTGGAATTAGTAATCAGAGGATCTTGGAGCAAGATTATATACATGATTGCATTTATGAAGAAGTCCTGAATCCTGTATGATCTTAAGACATGGATGAAAGACTCTATTGTAAGAGCCATTAAGGTTGTGTTTTGCTCTATTGAGTCGAATACTTTTTTGTAATCAGCAAACAATAATTATAGGGACATCTTGCATTCTTTATGCCTTTCACTTAATTATGTGACTATAAAACTGTAGTTTGCTGTAGAGAATCATTTCTGAAAACCTGTTTATTCTCTTTTATTATTTTCAAAAAACCTACTCCATATATGGTTATTGATCATTCTCCCAAAGATTTGTAAAGGTGAGATAAGTCCATAATTATTGATGCTCTCTCAATCACCTTCTTTGAGTTAGTATTATTTGTGATTTTCCTCTCTCCCTTTTTTGGCAGGGGAGGAACCATACTTTCTTCCTGAGATATTTTGTAAAAATAATTATATAATAATAGTAACTCAAGGTTTTCAAAACAGTATTACCTCCAGCACAAATTTCTTTGGTATAAACCTTCTCTGATCTAGCTGCTTTCCCTGAATTCATCTATTTAAGTGCCTTATTAACTTCTTTGTGTAGCACATTGGAAATTGAAATGTTAAGGCCCAGATTTGGTAGTTCCTCTGTTACTAATCTGAAAATAGATTATTGTAAAAATACTGATAAATATATTCCATTTTCTATTTATTTGTTGACTTCTTGCTGTTTTCACCAATGAATGCCCTTGGTGTGATTTGGCTCTATTAGGGGGCGCCTTAAGCTTTCTACAGATTTAATTTCATTTCTACTGCTCTTCATGATTTTATAAAGTGATAATGGTAATCTTCTGCTATTTTCTTCTGTAGGTTTTACAAATGAGTTTATATTTCGTACTGGTGTTACCCTTCCTTGACTATCATTTGACAAACTGTTTACTGATTAAGGCAGTTTCTGAACTCTTTATATATATATATATATATATATATATATATATATATATATATGTATATATATATATATAGTGTTCATCATATTTAATGCCTTTGATTTCTCCTGGAATAAAGTGTAGGCATAGTTTTCTGGGTATTCTACAGGTCTTTGGCCTCTGCCTTTTCTGAAACCTGAACTGTATTTCCTAACATACCTTCTCCATGACCACCCTCCCGTTGGTGTCACTGAGTATAAAAGGTATATGTTGACTTTGGAGCATCTTGTCAAGTTCTGAATAGAATTTTTCTGTTTATCTATTATTAACAGAGGAGTTCTTAACTTGATGTCTGTGAACTTGTGTTTTTTTTAGGTTTTGTTAATATTTTGACAACTATTTTAATGTAATGATTTCCTTTGTGATAGTATAGATGTGGTTTATTGTATATATTTACTAACAGTATTCTGAGAAGGGGTCCAAAGGCTTCATCAGACTGCCCAAAGGGTCCATAATAAGAAAAGGTTAAGAACACCTGCTCTAACAGATGTTGGTACATTAGCTACAGTTATCCTCATAGGTCATCTTTTTGTTCATGCTTATTACGAGCACACTGTGAGATAAGAATACCAAGTAGCATGTGAAACTATGTTTCTTAATGCCTTTAGGCATGTAATTAAACCAACTCTTCCAGCTCCTTTGTTTGCCTTGGCCAGGAAGACCAGTAAATAACTACACCTTCCTTTTGTCTTCTGATCTCCTTCATTGCAATTCAATTCTTCCAGTACTGTGTCAATTCATCGTTCTTAAGACAAAGCTCTAACTACAGTTACTCTTTGTATAGTCCAATATTTCTAGGGGTCTAAAAACTGATTCCTAGTGTGGTCTACCCCCTCTTCCATTACTCCAGTAGGACCTTCTCCCACTGCCTCTGCCCAACCACCACGCTCCCCCTACAACATTCAAGACCCTTTTATATTTATCTTTTCTTTGTTTCATGGGTTGCCATAGTCAAAAAATTCATTACTTAACAGCCAACTTATTGGTAAAGAATGTCTGCATACTTAGCTACATTGATTATGGGACATCAGACTTGATCTTTCACTGAAACGTGTTTGAAACTTTATTCCCAAGCTTATGTTGCACTTACATATCTTTCAAGAGTCCAGTGTAATCTCCATACCAACACAGTAGGATTTCATAATTAGGGACAGAATTTTTTAGTATGAGCATTTTTTAAATGCTTTACGGATAAACATTTTCTGGTAAAACTAAAAGAATGATTTATGATATATGTAACCTGTTTCATAGAGATGATAAGAATGAAAGAGGAAGTAGTGTGAGAAACTCTTTTGTATTACATTAATTATATTTTATCAATTGATTCAGGTTGCATAGGCTCAGAAAACTATGAACACTTCAGAGAGCTGGGTCCTTAGTGGTTCCTCATTAGCATCCCAAGTTCATGCTGCTGCTGTTAATGGAGATAAGGGTGCTCTCCAAAAGCTGATAGCAGGTAAGCATACTTTTTTAAAGTCAGAAAACTTAAAAACTCATTTTGGGGGAGCATTTACTTCCTTGTTTTAGAATGGGGTTTTTTTTTTAATCTCAATTTGAATTTGCAAGGAATTATTTATTTTAGTGGGAATTGTCCTTTTAACAAATTATATTTTTTTCAAAGTATAAAACTTTTCAAAATGAAAAAGTAGGAAAGATACCTAAAATGGGTTATTTTAAGAACAGTCATTTGTGTAAGATTGCCATTAAAAATTAGAGCTAAATGAAAATAGAATTAATAAATGCCCACCCAGTAGTTGAAATAAACAGAAAGGGCTTTTAAAAATATAGTATTTGTGAAGCAAGAGAAATGTTAGTAAAATCATAGTAGATGAGAGTTATGAATTCAGTTCCAGCCTCAGACAGCTTTTAGCTATATGACCCTGACTAACTCATTTAACCTCTACCTCAGCTTCCTCATCTTTAAAATGGGGATAATTATAGCACCTATCTCCTAGGTCCATTATGCAGATAAAACGAGATAACATTTGTAAAGCACTTTACAAATCTTACAGAGCTATATAAATGCTTGCTATTTTGAACCACTTTACAAAGTCTAAAAAGAAAACCAGAAGAGACAAAATAAAGGATTAAGGCCAAATAACCAAAATTATAGATTAGATGAAATGTGGCTAAAAATTCAATTCAATAAATATTAGACACCTACTGTTTCTAAATCACTATGCTAGTAACTAGGGATAAAGAGACAAACAAAATAGGCCCTATTCTCCTGGAATTTACATTCTATTGAGCAGTGTGGGGAGATGGACAGAGTGCTGAGCTTGAAGTTAAAGAGCCTGAGTTTTAACTCTGACTTTTCCACTTAATACTTTGGGACCATGGACAATCTCCTAGCCTGTTTTCTTACCTATAAATGGAGGTGGGAGCAGAGGGTGGGTGCTGAACCAGCTGATCTCTGTGGTCTCTTCCATTTCTGGAGCTATGATTTATGCTCCTATATTGGTCTTAGCTACACCAAACACACAGGTTAGTAAAAATGCAAAGTAATTTGTGGAGGAAGAATACAGCAATACCAGTTGAGCAGAATAGGAAGGTTTTTTTTGTAGCAGGTACTACATGAAAATGAGTCAGTCACAGGGGAATATACATGCCTTACTGAACCTGGCACACACCTTAAGTTTTAAAGTATTTCATCTTTGAAAATAAGAGAGCACTCAAAATGAACCAGAAAATAAAGGAGAAAAAATAAAAGTTATAATTACCACTTTCACAATCTCATTGTAGTGATCCTGATAATTATTTCCTGGTTCCTTTTAACTTTAATCCCTGGGAATGGAAAGCAGGACTGTAGTAGAAAGAGCATTGGACCTAGGGTTGGATTATGAATGTCACACTTCTCACCTTCACTGTGACTTTGTGCATACCCTCTTTGAGACTATTTTCTCATCCTTAAAATAGAGATAATAATATATGCAACCTGAAGAGGTTGTTGTGAGGCAGATCTGAAAGAGCTACATAAATATACCAACATAATAAAAATTAAACATCCATATGTTATAATGATCATTTAGCCTTCAACAGGGTCTTCAGAGGGACTCAATCCTTTTCAGACTTTTTATTTTCATAATGTTTCAGTGAGCTAAGTAGTGAATGTGATTTTTAAAACATGTGCCTATTCATAGTTCTTAATCACTTTTGTTGCCTAGTAATTGTTGTTCTGTTATGCAGTAATCCAAAGTAAAAAGAAATTCAGAATTCTGAGAATCCAAGAAGAAAGGTGCCAAATGTTAGGTTATATTGTTTGTTATTAGAATAATTGGTATATGTTTAAGTGAAACCCAGAATTAATGACCACATGAAATGACTACCATATCCAGTTATAAAGTACTTTTTACCCACAAGTCTGTCTGTTGAACCTTGATTTGTTACCTTGAGCATCAGTGGAAAATTATCCTAGACCTAGAAGCCTTAAAGAAAATAAATATGTAATCTTTTGTGCACTTTAAAGAGCACATATGTGCTATGTTAATTTTTTGAATGAAGGTGGTATAAACTAAAATAATTATAAATCATTGTTTTTATATAATTTTATAGTTTATGTACCTAATATTGTTGATAAACTGTATAAGTATAGAAAATCAAGTTAACATTAATGCTTTTGAATATAGAAAAAAAAACTGTGTCAGATTCTTACTTTTTTCTGTAATTTTAGTTATGACCCTCTTAGAGAATTTGAGGAAATACGAATACTTCAAGCAACATCATTAATCATCTGCCATTACTTATGTTTTTTTCACATTAACATCCGTTGTATTTTTTAAAGGAATATTTTTCTTTAAGAAAAATATTTAAACAAATAAAAATTGTTTCATAAGCTATTAGCAAGTGCAACACCTCTCTTATTTCTGAGGTATAAGCATGAAAACTGAAATAACTAAATCAATTAAAATCCAACAATTCAATAAATAATTAAGTATGTAGTCTATATAAGGAATTGTTCCCACCCAGTAGAGATCACAGATTTAGATTCCAAGCTGGAAGAGACCCTTAGAGAAGCCCAGATTTCTCATTATAAAAGTGAAAGACATTGCTACTTCTGGCTGGAGAGGTTATAGAAGGTTTCGTGGATGAGGTGGTAGCTGAACTCAGCTTTGGCGGAAGAGGATTTCTGTAGGTATAAGGGCTAGGTATAGGGTCTGTTCCAGGAAGGAGGGATTTCATATGTAAAAGCTAAGAAGATTTACATGCCATTGGGGAAAAATAAAATAATAAGTTTTTAAAAAGAGTTAAGGAAAAGGTGAAGGCGAGCCAAGACTAGGGAACAAAAACAAAAAAAAATCTGTCTGGGTCAGAGAAGAAATAACGGGAGGACTGTGTGTGAAATAAAGCTGAAAAGATAGGTCGGAGTCCTAAAAGCCAGGCTACTTGTGAAGAAGACGCAAATCTAAAAGCATTCAACTATTAAACTTTTTGAACTTTACTTTTATTAATAGAATTACCTTTCTGTAACCTTTTTTTATGAATTACACATTTTCTAACATAATTTTTGTGAATAGATCTTTGTACTAGACCTCCACCTTAATACTAACCAGAGTTGATTTTTATTCCTGCACTGTGGCGTCTATTCAGAGATGACATACTGGTGATAACCCTTTTTATAGCAATACCAATAGAGACTAAAGGCAATATCACTTTCCACAAAATCATGTGGAGGCATATGAAAATAAACATTACAATAGTCCTGGCTGTTGAGCAGGCAGTATGTATAAAAAATGCTTTCATGTTTAGTTTCATTAATGAAAAAAGGAACTTAGCTTAATTTATTTTTTAATTTATGTCCTTGATTTGAAGGAATCGGACTCAGGCAAGAGGGAAAAGTTCTCTCTAACACTTAAACTTTGATACTTTGGTGGATCTATGATCTCATCAATGTGGGATTTAACCCATAGGTGCAAATCAAAACCCATTTGTACCCTGTCTTGTACAACCCTTGTCCATGTCCTCCCTTAAATCTTCCACAGGACTTCCTTCTAAATCTAGAAGGCCTTCCTCTAGGTAACTTGACATTGCATAAAAACTAAGAAATCATGATACAGGGTGAGGTCACCTTCTTTTCAAGTAATATATTTGTCCAATGATAATCCTTTAAGATGATTCTTTTGCACAATTATTGGTTGGTACTCTCTTGTGCTCTGATTAAGCTGGCGATACTCTACTTTATTGCCCCTTTGACCTGAAACTTTAATTCTTTGTAAGCTGTAATGTTCCATGACTTGAAGCTATGCAAACAGAATCACCAGAAGAAATACTGATATTAAGAAGATAGATAAATTTCAGAGAGAATGCTGAGGTCAATAAAAAAACTGCTCAGTTTCTCAGAGATAGTCTAGCCCACCCTCTTCTTCTTCAGTCCTTGTCCCAATTCATTGTCCATTCATGGTGTCCATCCAGGCTATATGTACCGATGCTCCAGTCCATACAACTGTATATCATAGCTTGGACAATAGGCACTCTTTATCCACTTGGTTTTTTCATGTAATGGATAATTAGACCAAATTGTTGATTGATTTATAGAAATTATTTAGGAGATTCTGAAGCATTCTAGGGCTTGATGGAATCAGCAGTGTCATCTACAAATAGGAGTATCTAGAAGATCCATCCACAAGGAATCCCTCTTTAATTTGGACTCTGTGTTAGGCATCGCATCCCTGATGATAGTGGCATGATAGTGATTGTTTCCCTAGTTTTTTCTTCATTTGACATTAATAATCACAGATCACAAAACAAATTTATCTTTATTATTACATCTTTCAAAGAATTTTGTAAAAATTTGACATTCATGGGATACACCTTGTGAGAAGAGAACCTGTTAAAGTGGTGTTTTGCTTTGCCAAATCAGAGGTCTTTTTTTATAGTCAACCACAAGCACAATGAGATCTTATATTCTCTGAATCTTTGAATTGTCTGACTGTAAAAATGTGGTATGCTATACAATATCACTTAAACTTCCTCCTGTTCCCTTCTTATACCTTCATCATCAAAGATGCCCCAAAACAGGTATAGATTGTTGTAATATTTTTAGAAATGAGAAAATAGCCATATAGATCAATAATTATTGCTATTTTCTCAGTTGCTTTTTGGGGTAATAGTAAGCGCTATGATTTAATTTGATTACCCATCTCTCAGATCTCTTGAAACTTGATCCCTCAACTCACTTAAAAACTTTGCTTCCAGCAGGAACGTCCTCTCTGTTTATTTCATCTAGTCCAGGGGTCAGCAAACTATGGTTTACTGTCATATCTGACCCACTACCTGTTTTTGTATGGCATATGAGCTAAGAATGGCTTTTACATTCTTAGGTACAAGAAAACTTTATTTAAAAAGGTAAAAGCCATTTTTTGCCCTGCAGGCCTTGCAGAAATAGGCAGTGGGTTAGGTTTGGCTGGCAAGATATAATTTGCTGATACCTGGACTTTAGCTTTTCTGCTCCTTCCATCTCTGTTTTCTTTAGAATAGATTTTGACATTAAAATCCAGTTATGGTGGGACTACTGTCAGTCATGGAAGAAGAGTCTCTTATAGAAATCTTGATAGCTTTTATGATTTGTTGATTCTTCATTGTCCTTCCATTTATATCTTAAAATGTCTCGGATGCCCTGACTTAATTGGATCTCTTGCCACGCTTTTTATAAACTTATTTTTTCCTCCATGCTTTCCACTGTTTCATGAAGTAATACTGCTAATAATTATTTTCTACCATCCCCCCCATAAGGTTTTGCAAATGCCTCTCTGTTCCAAATGGTAGTGATCCTAGTTTCCATCTATCTTTGCTTGGCATGGAGATCATTGATCTCTTCACTAAAGCAATTGGTTTACCTCTATTAGATTCTAATAGATGGTGATACCTAGGCAAATCACTTAACTTTTCAAGCACCTCAGGCAACTCTCTAAGACTAAAATGCAGAAGAGTTGCTGATAAGAATCTGTAGAAAGACTTTTGTTACCAGAAATTCCATACCTTGATGAAAATATGAGTCTGAAACTGTAATAAAATATAGTGAGAGCCTATGTCACTGTTTATTCTTTTATCCATTTCTCTCTTTTATTATGTCAACAGCTTATCTAAATTCTTTGCATTCAAATTGTTCACCGTGTTTCCTTCTCATTTTATTCTTCCAGTTTTGCATTAATGTTGATGTTTATTTTAAACAAGTTGATTGTGTAAAATAAGTGATTTGGAATTAACATATCAATAATCTGTCATTTCTTGTCAGTTAAAATATTATCAGTTTCATCCTCTGTGATTTTATTTGGTGCTTGCCATATCTCCCAACTCTCTTCTTAAAGACAAATATTTGTGATGTATAAGTACAAGACTTCTAATGAGCTACAGCCTTTGACCTTTCTTGTTCCTCACTCTTGAACCTTGTTTTCCAACATATTTTTGCCATCCTTTGCATTAAAGTTACCAAGTATTAATGGATATGTTGATTTCATTTGGAGTGCCTTAATATTTTTATTTCTCTGCTTCCTCACCAACAATGGATGGTGTATAATTTACAATTTTCTTCACAGTGTGATTTTTTTTGGCATGTGCTTATGAGTATTGAGTATAAATGTTTCATGAAATGTAGTAATGATGTTTTTTGCTGCCATTAGATGTAAAATAAAATTAACTTCATTAGGTCTTCTTTTTGCCTTCCCAAGGTGAACCCTGTGGTTCATCTCTCCATTTAACCATAACTTTCTTTCATCTCTTCATTTCATTTATTGCAAGACTATCAACAGTGATATAATTTTGTTCCTTTAGCAATATATCAACTTGCTGGTCACTAGACAAGTCTTTCACATTTAGAGTACCAATATTTAATATTTAAAGATGATCTTAAAACCATGTGACTGTCAACTACCTCTACCTTGTTTTTCATCATTCTGCTGCCATTGTTACAGAAATAAAAGGGGGTTGATTAAGATCATTTCTTAGATTGCCATAGAATCCATTGCCAAGTGATCATCCTATCCATGTGGTTCCTCCATACCTAATGTGGTCCTCAAAAAGTATACTCTGTCTGCAAGAAGCTCTCTCTCTCTGCCTGAAACCTTTCTAAAAAGGCTCCACAATAGCTTTCATTCTGCTGGCCTAGCCTTTAAGAACTCCATACCACAATGAGGCATCCGAGTAGATCTTGGTGCCCTAACACTTAAGGATATTATTTTTCTGAAATTCTTTATGTGTGAGGTAATAAATGAAAAAGCTTTTAAAAATTATAAGAAAAGGATAATCCATAGATTAAGGGAGATATTATTTTAGAGATGAGTATATTCTTGGAATTGAGTATAGCAAGATTTGAATTTGCAGCCAGCAATCCAGGCTCCTGCACTAATACGCTATTCCAGTATTCCTTTGTGGTTTAGAGGTAGGCCTGGATTCTCAAAGTCTGTGTCACAGGAACACAAGCAGGCCTCATTGTCTGTAAAACCTTCATGTATATAGAGAAACTCATCTATAGCCAAAGGAACAGCCTTGCTAAGTTCGGAGAGACTTACCATCATCAGGCTGGCCACCATGTGATGATTTCTCTCCCCCTCCCCTGCCCCTCCAATTCAAGCAAAGAATGGGCTGTGGTCTGTTTTGATCTCCACTGATGAAGTCAGGTTCAGTGCAGGTTCAGTCATTCATATGAGTAGTTTATTTGATAATTAGCTTTTACATGGAACTTAAATTGCCTTGTACTTGTAATTCTACAAAGAAAAAACATAAATCCTATTATTTGACCAATTATTTTTAAACAAGATCCTTAAAAATAGAAAACACGAACCAATCAATTCATGGTATAAATTGGTGGATTTAATTTTAAACTGTTCTCCTTGATTTTTAAACTTCTTACCTGATTCTTAACAGATTTGTTCTGATACCTTATTTTTAATAAGAATTTTTCCGCTTTGGTTGTCAATGATACTTTTGCTGTCATAGTTCCCAAATTTTGTTTTCTTCTGCAATTAACTCCTATTTTTTCTTAAACTTGCATGTATTTGAAGCATACTCGTATTTAACCTTTATGTTTTATCTCAAAATGTATGCTGTGTTTCACTTTTCTAGACTGTGGCATGTCACAACGGATGAAGCATTTTGTCTGGATTCAGCTTTGCTCACTAACCACTCAGTGAATTCACTCATTTTAGTATCTTCTGACTCCCCTGCTCTGTCTCCATGGAGACGTATGTCAATGATAGTGTGGTGTGTGACTCCATGGAAACAGACGTGTCCATCTCTACAGATCTGACTGATTAAATCAAATACCTTCTGTGCGGCACATTGTCATGGAAGAGGATTGAAGAAGTATTCCTTGAAAAAGACATGTTTTAGTGGCATCTCTGAGTATTTAATATAATATGGTAGATTCCTTTTTTTAACAGATTTAGATCTGCTGTATTCTAGATTAGTTACTCTAAAACTTTATCCAGTCAATCCTGACAGAATACAGTGATCCATTAAGTGAGATATTAGTTCTTTATCTCAACATCATCATCGTAAAGGGGCCCCACTTAAGATACTTTTCAAGATACTTTACAATCAAGTTAATCCTTCCATGCTCACTATAAAATCAATCAGTGTTTATTTTTGTACTTGGAAAATGATGACACGGAGATACAAAGTTTGAGTGAATGCCATAAACATAATTTGGAATATACTTTAGTTTAAATGATACAGTCTAATATTATGTACAGAACAGTCCACTGACAATAGTCATTTCTTAATTTTAGAACTATCTTAAGAGAAACAATGTGATGTTTTTAGAAAATTCTATTATGTTTCAATTTTATCATCAGTTGTATATATCATTAAAGAGTGCCAGTTTGTTAAATATCTTTATCTTGGAAAGAACTTGAGATTTCATTAGCTCTTTTTCGGAATTATGTTTGCATGAAATCCTTTGCTTTGATGAGTAAATCCTACGAGTAAATCCTGCCTAACCATGTTTTCTTGTCTATGCTGTTGCCCTTTCCTTCCAGTTCTGTTGACAGCTAGAGATGTTCTACAAGTAGCCCATTGTAGGAATTTTACTCCAATAAATTGTTGAAGATTTATCACTTAGGTAGAATTTCAGTTTCAATTTATAGTCACATCTGCAATGCAAAATACATTAATAATTTCTCTAAATCATTTTACAAAAATAATAAAAAGCAATAAAGCCATTTGGTGTGTACTCAATTATACCATAACTATTACTGATATCTTTGGTGGTGGTGGTTTTTTGTGGAGTGGGGACTAAGAATGAGTGTCTTTTTCTTCTTTTGTGATGTTAGCTCCTAATGTCCCTTTTGTACACATTTGTAAAATGCTCTGTAGCATTTTAGCTCGTCCCCTAAATTTAGCAGATAGATAAGGGAGCAGGGGGGGAGTGGTCAGCAGAAGTAGGAAAATGGGATACCCATTTCAGTTCTTTTTTCTCTTTATCTAAAAGCCTACTTGAAAAATACAAAGATCATCAAGTGCTTTGTAAATTCTGAGGCCCATAATATGTGCACTGTAGAGAAGAAACTAGGTCTTACTTAGAAAAAAGTAATTCAGTCTAAACCCTTGGATGATAAGGTAAGTGATTATCCACATGAGCTCCATGAATCCTCACAGGCTACAAAGATTACACTTACCTAGAAGCTGAGAAATCTACCCATTAGGCCCGACTAGTTATGCATTATGAATATATCAGGGTTATAAATCCAGACAATGGAGGTTTCAAAAGCTCTCCCCATTTTATGCCTGCTTCAGGACTGCCATATAAATCTGTAAGTAGATGTAGATCTACATTTCGTCCTTGACCTCACTCAACAGAAAAGACCTATAAGATGATAAAATGCTGAATCTTCTTACTGGTGAGCATTCCAAGAGCAGTGCCTTTGTCTCATTGTTTCTTCACAGTGCTTTAAGTGGGAACTTGATAAATGTCTGGTTTTTAGATGGCTGTCTGTGATTTGGGAACTGAATTTTCTGTCGGTCTGTTTTATGGGTTAACTTAACCAAATGTATTCATCTGCCAGGGGCCAACCTTTTTATGAGGAATTTCTCCTAAGCTTTGCTAGGCTGGTCCTCAGATAGTTGTTTCAGAGTCCATCACCCCTCTAGCACTTGAAGCCTTTCCAGCGTGGTAGAACCTGCCAGAACTTGTGCCAACATAGCTTTCAAAAACTCAGGGACATCTGTATAATAAGGCACTGAAACAAATGCAGGTGGAGCAGTAGATAGGGCACTGGCCCTGGAGTCAGGAAGACCGGAGTTTAAATTCAGCCTCAGATACTTGGTAGCTGTGTGACCCTAGGCGAGTCACTTAACTGAGATTGCCTCCCCACCCGCCCCCCCCCCCCAAAAAAAATTACAGGTGTAGTTTTCTTCTCTTGGACCTGCTGTTCTCCCTGACTCAAATTCTCTGCTGCTACTTAAGCAATGCAAAACTTTTTTGTGAGAACAGACTAATATGTTGTGTATTGTTTATGTCTTCATTGGAACCAACTACAGTAGTAATAATAAAAATTAACTTTCATCGTAGCCAGAGGTAAGGAAGAGCTTATTCAGATATGCAGGGGAGGAATAACTAATATGTGAAAACATTAGGATCATCTTTTGTGACCAGAAGAAAGGAGTAAAGAGTGATGAGATTAAGAAATTATGAAGATAAAGGAAGATAGCTGAGTAGCTCATGTCACTTCTCAGTATTGTTAGTGATTTTGGAGGTTAGGTCATCTATCGCAAGTAGGGAGATGGGGCTATAAATTTGCATATGTTACCTTGGAGAATGAGGTCAGAGTAGAAGAATTGTTAAGTAGTGTTAGTACCACGCTTAAGGCAGATAATTATTAATTTATTATAAATTACTGTGAATTTGTAATGCACGAAATCAGGTCATTTTTTGTGACTTTCTCTAATGGTGCTCAGCAGCTCTGGAGCCAGAAGCAAAGGAACCAAGTGGTGGGGGTTTCTCTGGGATAAATATACATCAGGAGAACAAATGATTCTAAGATAGTAGCTATGAAAATTGCAGTATCAAATTATATAGTCAAGACTCAATAACAACCTAAGTGAAGGCAGAATGAAGGAAGTGGATTGGAGAATAGGAATGGGTCAAGAGACCTGAGATCATGATGAAGGCAAAACATATGATTGGTTATAAGAGAAGAAGTTATGGTTCTCCCTGGTTGTTGAAGGTGGTAGAATTCCATGAAATGGTGAAGTCTAAGGTGTGTCCAAGTTGCACCTGGGGGGAATGAGAAAATGCAGAAGTGAACTTTGAAGGAAACTAGGGCTCCCAAGAGAGAGGTGACAACAGTATATTCCAGGCATAGGGGACAACCTGTCTGATGGCGTAGAGAAAAATAAGAGCTCTGTGTGAATGACAGCAAGAATGTCAGTTTGTGGTGGACTGTGAATTGGAATAATGAAAAATAAGTCTGGGAAAAGTATGTGGGAGCTGGGTTTTCATGAACTTTAAATGCCTAACAGAGTTTGTATTGGATCCTAGACTATAGGCAAGAGGGAGTCACTGGAATTTTTAGAGCCAGGTGAGTGACATAATCAGAAGAAAACTACTTGCAGCTGAGTAGAAGATGATTGGCAAGAAGAGATGCATCAAGGAGAGCAGTTAGTAAACTACTGCTGTAGTCAAGCTAAGAGGTAGCAAACACCTGAAAGAGGGCAATGTCTTTGTAAGGAAAGGAAAGGAAAGGGTGCAAAACATGCTGTAGAAGAACTGATAAATAAGGCTTGGCAACTGTTGTCTTTGTGGTGTGAAGGAGAGAGGAGAGTCAGGAATGCTAGCTCTGCTTTTGAATCTGAGTGACTAGAAGGCTGCTAGTACCCTTGATAGATATAGGGAAGTTCAAGATAGGGGAGGGTTTGAGGAGTGTTGAATTTGAGATGTTTTTAGGCTCTCCAGTTTGAAATGTGCATTAGGTAGTTAAGGAGAAAGACTAAGACCAGCTATATCTGCGTAGAGATTTTCAAGTTCTCTACACAGAGATGATTGAACCCATGAGGTTGCCAAGAGAGAAAGTGTACAGCAGTGGTTTCAAACTCATATAAAAATAAATCTCTTATGGTAGCATATTGACTTAGAAAACCACAAATTAATGTTATGATGTATTGAATTTTTACTTATTTTGTTAAACATCTCCCAATTACATTTTAATCAGGTTCCAGCTGTACTCTACCTGAAAGTTGGACCCCTCTGGTGTCAAAAAGAGGGGACAGGATAGAGCTTTAGGATACATTCATAATTATGGACTGAGATATGGTTGATAATCCTGGAAAGGGAGGTAGGAGGAGAACTGAGAGAGAAAGAGAGAGCAATATCATGGAATGCCTAAACACAAGTGTTTATGAGATTAGACCATAAATTCTCAGACCATAAGTTTTGCCATCCAGGAACAGCCACTCACGTGGAGTTGCATATGTATATTGGGACACTATCCTACACCTGTGTTGACCCCAAAGCCTCTGTTCTTTCTGTCCTAATTGGCACTTCTCTAGCTCAGCATGTAATTGTTGTGTTCAGAGTTGTGCCAACAATGTCCATATTAGCTGAATCAGAAAAGCTCAAACTATCATTCGTATAAATTATCACTCCTTAGTCAAATAAGTCTTAAAACAGGAGTCCTTAACCTTTTTTGTGTCATGTGCCCCTGTGGTCCTCTGACAAAGCTTATGGATCCTGTCTCAGAATAATGTATTTAAATAATTGAAGAAAACAATCAAATTTCAGTTAAAGATTTGTAAAAATGAAGTTTATGGACCCCTAAAATCTATCCCCAGACCCCTCAAAGATCCGTGGACTCCAAATTAAAGAACTTCATGAAATGTCAAAATGTGGCTGATGTGTTGCACAGACCGAATGGCATTACCAGATACTTACACCAGTCCTCCACCATATCCATGCTGTGCAACTTCTCTTGGTCTCTACTTCCATCTAGAACTGAATAACCCGCCCTGTGACTCCAGCTCTGCCTGGTCTCAGGCTTACAATGGCACATGCACTGTAGCCTCCAACTCAGTCTGGATCCCTCCTCTTCCTCCTCCATAACCTTTTTGAACTCTAGCTCTGAGAAAGGTAATCCAAGCAATACTACCGGTCCTGGTAAAAACATGTCAATGTCTTTTGCTCCAATTACCATTCATTCTAACTTCCCTGCCAAAAAACTACCACTCTCCAAAAAGTATTCTTTTCCTGTTAGAGTTTAAATTGCTCACTACGAATCCACTTAGGACGAAGGTTAATTTGGCTAATAAGCATTTATTAAGCTGCTTACTGTGTGCTGGGCACAGAGGTAGATTTTGGGTTTAGAAAGACAAAAATAAAACAGGAGAAATATATATATAAATAACATAATACTACACATGTATATGTAAAATTATATATGTTTATATATATGTATGTATATGCATACATACGTATGTACACAGACACACACATATATAGCCCCTGTTTTAATGGATCATCCCACCAAGACTATTTGTGGGAGGGGGCCGCTGCAGAATTTATCAGTGTCCCTAGCCAGATTGTCTAGTCAAATCAAGGGGTAAGAGTAAAGGTGGTTGTTCCGTCATTCAGTCATGTCCCACTCTATGACCCCATGAGCCATAGCACCCCAGGCCCTTCTGTCTGCAAGCTCATGTTTGTTGCTTCCATGACACTGTCTATCCATCTCCTCCTCTCCCATGCCCTTCTCCTTTTGCCTTCAATCGTTCCCAACATCAGTCTTTTCCAGTGGGTCCTATCTTCTCATTATGTGGCCACAGTATTTAAGCCTCAATATATGTCCTTCCAAAGAATAGTCTGAATTAATTTCTTTGAGTATTGACTGATTTGGTCTTCTTGCTAACCAAGAGACTCTCAAAAGGCTTCTCCAGTGCTGCAGTTTGAAAGGGTCTATTCAAAGGCTTTCAGCTCAAGGGTGGGAGAGGGAGTCAGAGCCCAAAAGTTGGCTGAAAAACTAAAAAGGACTGATTCTGTCTGTCTACAAGGCCAAGCTGGTTTCTCCTGAAAGATTACCTCCATTATATATGATTTAAACATAAAGGTGACATCATAGGTAAATTGATGCAACAAGGAAGGAGAAATTATGTCAAATCTATGGATAGGAGAATTGTTCATGACCAAACAAGAGAAACAGAGGTTTATAGGAGGTAAAATAGATGATTGTGATTAAATAAAATTTAAAAGTTTTTGCACAAACAAAACCAATGCAACTAAAATTAGAAGAAAAGCAACATGCTGGCGAGGCATGGGGAGGATCTTTGGGGCAAGTTTCTCTGATTAGGTCTCATTTCTAAGATATATAGGGAATTGAGTCAAATTTACAATAATAAGAGCCAGTCCCCAATTAATAAATGGTCAAAGATAGACATAAGCAGTTTTTAGATCCTTTCTATCAATAGTCATACAGGTGAAAAAATGCTCTAAATCACTAATAATTAGAGAAATGCCAATAAAACAACTCTGAGGTACCACTTTATACCCATCAAATTGGCTAAGATGACAAAAAAAAAACCAGTTCATTCTGAAAAACAATTTGGAACTATGACCAAAAAGCTACTAAACTGCATAGTGTTTGACCTAGCAATGTGCAATGAGGTCTATAGCCCAAAGAGATTTTAAAAATATGTACTAAAATATTTATAGCAGCTCTTTTTGTGGTGGCAAAGAACTGGAAACAGGGGATACCCATTAACTGGGGAATGGCTGAATAAATGACAGTGAATGAATGGGATGGAATACTATTTCCCTATTAGAAATGATAAAGGAGATCACTTAAAAAAAACACCTGGGAAGACTTGTCTGAATGGATGTAAAGTGAAGTGAGCAGATTCAGGAGAACGATTTATCCAATGACAATACTGTAAAAATGATGAGTTTTGAAAAACTTCTCCTCTCTAATTAACCCAATGATCAACCACAACTCCAAAGAACTCATGATGAAACCGCTATCCACCCCCAGTTAGAAAACTGATGGACTCAGAGAACAAATTGAAGCATATTTGCTTTCTTCTTATTTTTTGGGGGGAAAGGGCTAATGCAAAACTTTGTTTTGCATGACTGTACATATTTGCAATGGGTTTTGTTTTTCTTGCCTTCTCAATAGTTTTGGGAAGGGGGAGGAGGGAAGGAGAGAATTTTGAACTGAAAATAAAATTGAATTGAATTTTTTAAAAAAGACTACCCCGAGCAATTTACTTTTGCCAGATTGTTTAGACGTTTTTGTTATGTACTTCACCTCTATACGTGGAACTTTCTAACACTTTATTTTAAGAAAGATTAGGTGGGGCAGGGGTGGCATTCTCCAACTGCTCTCACCCGTGCCCCACTGGCCAGGCTGCCCGTTACAGTCTCCACGAGATTACTCCAAAATTCCATACTACTGTCTCTCTGGTAGTTTACTCTGTGAAGCTTCACTCATTCCATCTCATGAATTGGAACTGCAGGAGAAGAGAAGAAATGAAAAGAGAGGCTTACCAACACTTGTATCCTAAAAAGTAGACAAGGTGACTGAAGCCTGGATCTGAGTTTGACCCTGGAAGTTTTCCTCAAAGTTAATGCAATGGGGTGGAAAGCCGGGAGGGAAAACAGTCGGGCTATCACAGCTGAATCAGGCTTCTTCATTAAAATTACAATCTATGTTCTGAGAAAGGAAAATGCAGGTACCACATAGAAGGGGTGAAGCTATATGGGATACAGTGGCATCTAAGGAAAATCCTAAAATGCTATAGCATTTTTAAAAAATACCTATTTGCCCCAGCATTACTGGAAACCACCTGCTTTTCAAGACTACCTTGGCCACACAGAGTAAAGACACGTCAACTGGCACTGACTTTGAGAAAGGAACTTGATAATGGTCAACAGACACCTGAAAGATTGTTAACTGGGTAGTCATCAACTATTTTTTCACCATTGAGCCTCCAAAAAGAAACAAGCCTACACTTTGTAACTTCTGAGAGATTTAGGTTAATCATGAAAACTTTAACCATCATAAACATAGTTAGAGTGGAATATGCAACTCTAAGAGTGTGTTTGTAGAATTTACTCTGCAAACAGGTTCAAAATTTAAAGTGATTTCATTGTCCTGCCAGGTGAAATGAAGATGAACCAGTGAATGAGAAAGCGTTCATTAAGTGATTACTGAGTACCATGCCCTGTGCTAAGCATCATGAATACACCTGGTTCCTGCTTTTGAAGAGTTTATCATTGGAGAAGACTACAGATAGAGAGGAGGGGTGGGCAGAGGGAGGAAAAAGGCAATAGAATCGCAGAGAAAGGATCAAAATGGCTAGACACAACTACTGTTCACCTACTTGGAAATCAGAGGTATACAAAAAGGCTGTGTAGGTACGCCCCACTCAGCAGTACAGGAAATTGTGACTCTTTGCTTTAAGTTCAAACCCTCTCTCTGTTCTATTGTTCTGGTTTTGCTGACCCTTATCCTGACTTTGGACTGTTGATTCTGCCCATTCTTTCTGAGCCTGTGACTCACTGTGGCTCAACCGGCTACCACGCAAAATGTGGACCCAGCCCTTTTTTGCCTTTCATGCTTCCCAAGCTGTTTGACAAACAGGTAAGTGATGGGTTTTTTTTTTTTTTGCCTATTGTCTCAGCCCTGCTTAGACTCTGTCACTCCTTGCTCTTTGATCTTGGGTTTCCATTCTCTTTTCTGTCTTTAATCTTTCACAAATCCAGACTATATCCTGCTCCAGCTAGCCTTTTCCACCTGGTCTTGGTCTCCAGATTTCTGCCAAACTGTTGAAGACTCCCTGCTGCCTTGTTCTTCCAGTCCATCTGTTGTCCTTATACTCTACAATCTGATACAAGAGCTAAAAGAAATTAAACCAGAGCTAAAGTAACTTTGAGTTTAGACATGAATATGTACTTTCAGGCCTCTGTTTTAGGAACTTTTAAAATACCATAAGCAGTGCCCAGGGTGAGAATGAGGCATAGTACAGAAGTTTATTTGTAAGTTGTTTGATACTTGAAAGGTCCCAATAGAAATGAAGATGAAAATGGTAGCAAATTCACCTGATAGGACCCCCAAAACCTATTTAACTCCTAGTGTACTCTTTTTGGACCAATGATTTCATCGTATAAAGAATTCTAGAAAAAGAAACTCCTGCTACCAATGCAGATGGGCACCTATCCTGCAACCTAGTCTTCTATATTTGTCTGGGGCAGTGAGAAGTTAAGTTATTCAGTGATCCGAGGTTGCTATGTAGTAGATGGGTGCTAGACTGAGGAAAACCTCAGTGTGATTCTTGCCTCAATCTCACTGGCTGTGTGACTTTGGGCAAATCAATCAATATTTGTCACCCTCAGTTTCTTCATCTGTAGAATGTACCACACAAAGTTGGTATAAGGATCAAATAAGAAAGCATATAAAGTACTTTGCAAAACTTAAAGCACTACATAGTGTTAGTATCTTCCTAGGCACTGCATAGGAAGATGGCATGGTAGTAAACAAAGAGGTGGGTGCCCTGAGAATCAAAAAGACCTTGATTTGGGGCATCTAGGTGGCACAGTGGTCAGAGGAGCACCCCTGGAGTCAGGAAACCTGAGTTCAGATGTAGCCTGACACTAGCCACGTGACCCTGGGCAAGCCACTTAACCCTGAATGCCTCCCACCCTCACCCCACCCCACCCCCCCCCCCAAAACAAACCTAGATTCAAGCCCTAACTATGATACATTCTGGCAGTGTGACCTTGGGCAAGTCTCAAACTCAAGGTGATAGAAATGTGGCAGATCTGCATTGGTAGTAAGCGTTTCCTCATCAAGGATGCCTTAAACCAGCTGTTCTGTGTGGTTCATGAACCACTGGAGGTCTCCAAGACCCATTCAACGGGTCCACAAAGTCCAGATGGTTTTCATAATACTGAAATGTTATTTGCCTACCAAGATACTGCTCCCTTTTCTGACTATGTATGTGTAAGGCCAGATGTTATTCCTGTGCTTCAGCAGATTTAAGAATCTAGCTGTCTTCTATTAAACCAAACATTAAAGAGATTTGCACAAATGTCTAAAACAATGTCCCTCAAAACTAATTTTTTTCTTTTTCAAATGGTTACTTGTAATAAAAAAGTTTAACTTGTGGTGGGTTTCTTGTTGCTTTTAAATTAATCAATAAACACTTATCAAACACTTACTATATACCAGGCACAGTGCTAAAGGTACAAAAAGAAGCCAAAAGACAGTCCCTGCCCTCAAGGAGTTTATAATCTAATGGAAGAAACAACATGCAAACAAGTATATACAAAGTAAGGTATGCACTGGATAAATAGGAAACAACTAAGGAAAAGCTTTGTGGAATGGGCCTTTTGCTTTTCTGGAGATCTTCAAGTGGAAGATTTTCAGTCTTTTTTTTTTTCTAGTCATGTCTGACTCTTCATGACCCCATTTTGGGGTTTTCTTGGCAAAGATACTAGAGTGGTTTGTCATTTCCTTCTCTAACTCATTTTATAGATGAGGAAACTGAGGCAATTGGGGTTAAGTGACTTACCCAGGTTCACACAGCTATTAAGTATTTGAGGCCAGATTTAAACTCAGGAAGATGAGTGTTCTTGACTTCAGGCTCCTAGCTGTCACCTAGCTGCCTTGAAGTGGAAGCTAGATGACCACGTTTAGGATATGTTAGACAAAGGATTCCTGTTGAAGTACAAATTAAACTAGATAACCTCTTGAAGTTCCTTCCCAGCTCCAAAAATTCAAGGCACTTCTAACACAACCACAATGTACTATGTGCAAGCTACTATGCTAGGTGTTGGGGATATGAAGGCCAAAAAACCCAGCATTTACATAAATACTAAAGTACAAGAAAATTTGAAGAGGGAGAGCCTTTCTAGAGGAGGTATCTCTTGATTGGAACTTTGCAGGAAATAAAGTTCCCTTCAACTTCTAATGTTCTATGGTCCATGGCATGATGTACAATCTCAGTGTATCTTTGAGAGGAGGGAAATAGGTTCTAGGAATGAAGAAGCAGAGAGGCTGTGAGATATATCTGTTCAGATAATGGAAGAATCGGAACGTTTACTGTTGACAGGACAGGATGAACTTGGGTAGCAAACAGTATAGTGGGTGAGAATGAATGGGTTAACTTGACAATGGGGCAGTATCTATAGCAATATCCAGGGAAAAGGTTAGGAACCATAGACTTAAACTAGAACTAGAAAGAATTTTTTTAGTTCAGCCCCTTCATTCTAAAGCTAAAAAAAGAGAAAACCTGAAACTTGAAAATTATGTATTGCCCAAGATCACTCAGGTGGTAATAGTAAATCTCGAGGTCAGGATTTGAACTGTTATTCTGACTCTAAATCTGTTACTTATTATACTGCACTGGCATAGGAAATCCTCACCAGTTGCTTTTGGGAAGATTCTGAGGTCAAACCAGCTAGGGAATGAATCCTCTACTGAGACAGTTACTCCTATGCAAGGGATCTTACGTCAGATGTTTATCAGTCAAGGAGTGTCAAGACCTGCATGGCCTTGGAAGCTGCACAGAACTAAGGACTTACTATTAGTTTCTTATTGTCGGTGAAGCATCATCTTTCATAACCTCTTTAACTTTAGTAACTCTAGCTATAACTCTTCTCTCCGAGGATATTGGATTTATAGCCCCATTTATATGACACATTCTGTGTTAATAGAAAACTTTTCTCACAAGACCTCTGTGAAGCAGGTATCACAGGTATTCTGATTACCATTTTATGGATTAAGAGACTAAGGCCACAATGACATGGTTTATATATGATTGTACATGGATTAAAAATAAGTTTGTAATTTGTGCAATACCTATTTTGTACATAAGATAAATCACTTTATTGTATTTTTTTAGTTCATGGTTCCCATAGTATTCCCTTTTTTGTTATAGGATCTGTAAGGGCAAGCAAAGTGGGACTTTTTACTGTTTTTTCTTTTGGAGTGCTTCTCAGCACTAAGGCAAACAGGTGCCTTTGATTGAGTCTTGCCTTTGTTTGTAGGGAAGGCCCATGCCCTTTTGCTAGTTAGGTCACAAGAGGTGTGAAGCCCTCAAGCCCTGAAAAAGGGTATATATACTCTGAGGGTAGCCATTAAGCTAGAACTCTCAGAACTTCGGGAGGAGGTTTTGCTTTGGGGGCTCATTCACTGGAGTGTCATGTGATTTGAGCAGACAAGACTCTGGGTAGCTGTTGGAGCCCCCCTCCCCGGCCCCCAGCTTTGAAAAACCCAGATGTTGGTGCTTCTCTCTCTGGTAACTATATATGTAATGTTTTGGTCAGACAGCTAGAGGCCTATATGTTGATTTGTGTTATTTGCTTTGTTTATATTTTCTCTGCTTGTAATTTCTATTTGTGTTTTCTCTGAAGTTCAGGGGTGCTGACTTTTCCCCCTGAACTAAGTGAATTATATGTGTGTGTGTGTATATATATATATATATATATGTTTAATTAAAGTAAGATTGTTAACCCCTTAAAGTTGCTTTCCTTGGAAACACATATCAAAGAACCTGTGCTAGCAGCCCTCCTGTGTGCTGGTGTTATTGGTCTTACACAGCCACAGTAGCAGCAAGTAGCATTGTTGTTACAGGATCATAGGGTAGCGGGAAGCTCAGAACCAAATTCTACAACAGCCTTTTTAACAACAAAATCTAATACATACATATAAGCAATATCATTGCCATAGAGGAGTGTGTGTGTGTACATGTGTAATCCCATGTTTAAATAGATCTATCACATGTATGTATATATACACACCTATGACTGTGTGTAGATATACATATGCCCATAGGTATACATATATATATATATATATATATATATATATATATATATAGATAGATAGATAGATAGATAGATAGAGAGAGAGAGAGAGAGAGAGAGAGAGAGAGAGAGAGAGAGCTGTCTATAGTTAGACATACACCCATAGGGGTATATAGATAGATACAGATAGACAAACACACCACCAGGAAGAGGAAATCAGATCCTTTCCTCCCAAATAAATCATGAGGTATTCATCAAGACTAAATTGTTTCTTTAACCTAACACCATCCTGTGGAAATGCATAAGAAATATGGTATTTTTTTTACCAGCAAATACGTTTCCTGTGATAGTATTGAAGCTGGCAAAACCAGCTTCCCAGTGACACAATCCAAATGCCATGACAAGTATTTGGTTAACACATACCATCATCATGTAAAGTGAGCTATTTGGTACCCTCTTGTCCCTTAACATTTACCTCCATATTCAAAAGGTTAAGAAATCAACAAGCATTTGTCAAGTGCCTACTATGTGCCAGGCATTGTGCTGAGCATCGGGGATACAAAGAAAGGTAAAAGTGGTCCCTGCTCTCAAGGAGCTCACAGTCTAATGGGAAACACAGCATGTCCCCACCCAGGAGAACTATTGAAAAATTGGATTCAAATTCAGGTTTTCCTGGCTATAAGTCCAGTACTATCCAATATACCAATACTGTGGGGGCATCTAAAACCTGGAGGCTGTATTTGCAATTCTGAAATATATAAACAAAAAGATAATATCAATTTAAACTAAAAATAGTGTACACATTTCATTTCCTTAAAACAAAACTTGAGTTTTTGGATATCCTTACAATATTGGAATTTTATGGGTTTTGTGTTTTATGTTTTTATTATTTGTGTTGTGTGCACTGGATGTGAAAATTAGTGGCATTTGTAATTTGTAGACCCCTCAGAAATGCATCTCTTTTAGGTGACAGTTTAGACCTAGTAATTTTACCTAAAGGATACATTGCATCCAGTTTTGAAGTTTGAATAATTTGGAGTTGGATAGCAAAATTCCAGATCTTCAAGTTGTGTTAACTTTAACCCAAGATCATGCTTCATTATCCATTACTTCTAATGTCACTGGTAGGGGATTCTGGGATGTCTTCCATCCACGTGAAACCTAGTTAGATGCCAGCTTTCAATCTAGTGTTAAAGAAAGTCATGTGGTCTAGTGGATAGTGTTGAACTTACAGCCAGGAAAACCTGAATTCGAATCCTACCTCAAGTACTCCCTAACTATACGACCTTGAGTAAATAACCTCTCTGTTTCAGTTCCCTCTTCTGGGGGAAAAATGGGGATGCTATTATTAATAACACCTATCTTATAAGGTTGTAAGGATCAAATAAGAAAATATAATGTATATGTGTACATATACATACAGGAATACAAATAACATGTATATGTGTAAAATGCTTTGCAGAACAGCAGTATATAAATGCTATCTAGCATTATTGTTTTACCTAATTGAAGCAATGATAAAGAGCTAATTGTCTGTTCATTGCTTCAGAGCACTTGTGATGGATCGGTTTTTATGTTCCAGGATAGCAGGAGATGTACAACTGTTGCTTCATAACTAGAGCGGTCAACAAAGGCCGAGGCGCATTGTCAACCTGTGTAATATCACAGACCGAACCGGTTTCTCTAGAGGTGCCTAAGTGGTGTATAACTTTTTAAGCAAATTTTTGGAGTAGTATAAATTTAGTTGTTGCAACCAAGAAGGGTAACTGATTATCATAGAAAATGAGCCTACAATGACTAGCAAATATTGGTACCTTCTATTTTTTTTTAATTCAGAATCATTTGTCTATGTACTCTATCTGCCCTGAAATTCAATGCATCCAGCACTTCAGTACCTGCTATGTACAAGGTGCTGGGGATGCAGAGAAAAAACAAAATAACCCTTCCTTCAAAGAGCTCCGATTTCACCTTGTTCCCAATGTACTTCATACCTTTGGCTTGATGACAGTAGCCTCTAGGCTTTCTTCTGTCTGAGATGGAATATGAATGTGAGTGTTCATTATTCCACGCTGCTTTTTACATAAGGGGTCTTACGATTTGTTTTTACCTAAGCTGAAGTGCCTTCCAGTCCTTCATGAGCTATAGTATAACAATTTAGCAAGAGTTAACTTGCTTTTACTTTTTTTCCTTTTGTGGCTACTGTGTCAATTGAGACTTGCACTAGCTTATCTCCCTTTTCATTCCACTCTCTTTCTAAGGAGTCTGGGGCTTCACCTTGTTAATTGAACAGATTTTTGTCAGAAAACTTCCCTATAAACTGTTCTTGAGTGATCAAGGTTGTGAATATGTGAGTACAAAAGCATTTATCAATATAGGTATAAATATTGATGGGGCAACTAGGTGGTGCATTGGATAGAATGCTGGGCTAGGGATCTCGAAGGCTCAGATATTTGCTATGTGACCCTAGGCAAATCACTTAACTCTGTTTGCCTCGGTTCCTCATGTATAAAACGTGAGCTGGAGAAAGAAATGGCAAATCATTCCAGTATCTTTGCCAAGAAAACCCCAAATGGGGTCATGACAAATCTGACACGACTAGAAACAGCTGAACAGCAATAAAAAATAAATATTGATATAAATGCTAAACAAACATTAAGTGAGCACACAGCACTATGCTAAGTAGCCAAGGAGATAGAATGTTATATAAAATATTTCTGCTTTTTTTTTACTTGTTAAATATTTATTGATGTTAAAACCACATGATATCAACACGACAATCCAAAGTAGTATACTTGTACATTGTTTCTTTATAAATACAAATACAAGGTGGCAAAATAATGCTAGTGAAGCTAAAAACCAGTAAATTAGCAAGTCACATTCAGAAAATTTGGCAGGTGATACATGACATATTTCTAAAGTATAGGTAGGATAGTTCCTGAACAGACTGTGTACTGCATCTTAAATTCTTCTGAGCCATGTGTATGAGCATGGTCATAAAACTAGTATCACTCTGCAGATAACAATAGCTACCCTATGTACAAAAGGCCATCAATCACTTAAAAGCAGGTTGGTGTTCTTACAAAGAGGTACAAAGCAATATATGTGTAGCTGTAATGCAAAATATATGGAGTGGTACACAATTATAAAATTCTTAAAAAAAAACAAAACAAAGTATTGACTTGAACAAATGAGCTGAGATAGACAGATAGTCTGCAAGGGGATAAAGCACATACACAGACAACCGGAGTACACAATGTTACAATAGAGAATTACAGAACATTCTATGGGAAATCAGCAAAGGACCAAAACTGGGTGGGAAGAAGGGGACCTCAAGGAAGACTCCCAAGAGAAAGTGCCTCTCCTTCTCATAGTTCTTTTAGGGGTAGAGCATCTGCTACATATAGGACAGCTACGTGACACGGTGGATAGAGTGTTGGGCTTGCAATCAGGAAGACTCCCTTTTAAAGTAGTATATAAATGACTGCTGCTGTTGCTATGACTACTGCTGTTAATATTTTTATTAATGATGACTGCAGACATGATCAAATGAGGCTAGGTCATGAGTTTAAATCTGGCTTCAGACACTTGCTGGCTATGTGACCCTGGGCAAGTCATTTAATCCTATTCACCTCAGTTCCTCATGTGTAAAAATGAGCTGGAGAAGGAAATGGCAAACTGATCCAGTATCTTTGCTGAGAAAACCCCGAGATGGGGCTACAGAGAGTTGGACACAACTTAATGACAACATCTGCTATATATGGTGTATTTAAATCAATCTAGGTATCTCCGTTACAAGCTGGTTTTTACCAAGAGCATAAGATTTTTAGTAATTAAAAAAGAATTATTTTAAGAGCCTGAATTCTTCATTTCTGCTAATTAAATTTAGTTAAAATTCTGTTAACTTCTTATTTAACTTCAGTATAATTGTCCTTAGAAGCTCCTTTATTAAATTAATTTTTATTTCTGCACCAACAACACATGAATTTTTCGGGGACTTGATGCTAATGCAAACACCTATGTTGACTCTTGGGCAGCAGGCAAATAGTGATTCTAGGCCCGGCAGAAGTCACACCTCTTAACAAAAGCTTGCTGGGCTGGAAGCTGGCAACATGCCTGGGCACTGAGGAATGTAAGAAAGAGGAGTAGCAGAAATTATAGACCTGAAAAAAGATGGTGACTGGTGACTCCTTCAAAAGAAGTGATGCCTGTCAAAGAAAGAGCAGTTAAAACCTGTCAGTGGTGACTTGATGATCTAGCTGCTTGTTTTGTTCACTGCATCAAGGTATCAGTGAGAATGATGGTGGACTCTGGGCAGAAAGTTTTCAGATCATGGGAACTGGGGAGCTGTGTGCCCTGCCTCTTGCTAGTCTTCCTGTTGACTCCTGTGTTACTGTTGACTCTTTCCTGAGAAAACAGGGATCCACAAGTAGCTATCCTGCTTATCTTTGTCTCTGTGAATTGCTTGTAGGTGGCAATAGGGAAACTGGCCTCATTTGATTAGATTATTTCGCATGTCTGCCCTCATCATTAATAACAATATTAATAGTAGCAGTAGCCACAGCCACAGCAGCAGTTGTTTATACGCTGCTTTAAGGCTGACAAACTGATTTACGTGTTAGGGCAGGGACTGGCCAACGAGGGCTCCATCCTTCAAGCAGGAATAATCTGCTCTGCCTGGTGCCAAGCTATCCAACTCCTTCACTTGCAGTCGTGGATGATGGAGAGCCATGAGGGAAATCTGCGGCTAACCATAATCTGGGGAGCTGACTTGCCAGCGTCAGTGGAGATGGCTCTGCTACCACTAAACTCATCCCCACAAGTTAGGGCAAACAATATTATGTGTTCAAATTTGCATATTGATTCAGATGGGGAGAGAAGGGCTTTCTCCATCCAGAGGCTCACAGCATGTCTTTCCTCCGCTGCCATCAAGAGAAGAGTCTTTCTCCTTAATATTGACTGTCCATACAGGATTTTAATTCACATAAAAACAAGAAAGAATGGACCATGCACGCTCAAAAATAGTTGTGAAGATTCAGCAAAGTCTTTCTTCAATTGCCACCAATTCATAGAATGTCTACTCACACTCTGAAGCCATGAAATGGCATAGATATTTATCTCCTCAGGGCATCCTAGATTCTCAAGGGGAAGATGTAGCCAGCTATAATATGGAGACCCAACTTGCCGGTACAAGTGGAAGTTGGAATAAGTGTCTATATGGAATAATTAAGTGTCTATATGGAATCCATTAAGCCTCCATATGCATTGGCACCAGCCAGAGCAAACTGCCCATGATCAAAAGGACTAGGGCCCCACTGTTCAATACCTCTCCAGCAGCCTATTTTAGTTACATATTATTTCACTTGATCCTCACAACAACTAGGTGAGATAGATAGATGTGGTTCTCGTTCCCATTTTATAGATGGGAGCTGCTAAAGCTGAGAGAGGTTGACTTAGCCAGGTTCCTATACCTAGTGAGGGTGTAAGGCAGAATTGAAATTCAGGTTTTCCTAAATCGAAGTCCAGTTCATGGATTTATCCACTACATGACTTCGTTGCCTAAAATTTCATGTTTTTTCCTCTGAAAGAACAGTGTAAATCACTAAAGTTTTCATTTAATCACTATTTCCAAATAAATTGCCAGAAGCTTTAAATGATTTTTAGAACCAAGTTAGTTCAATTCAAATACAAACATTTATTATGCACTAACTACATGAGGATCATTTTACCAAACACTAGGAAAGATGCAAAGTCTAAGACACAGTCCCTACTCTTACATAGTCTAATGGGGAGATATGGTCTATATAGGCAGTAGAATGTAAACTCCTTGAGAGCTGAACTGTTTGAAATTTTGTCTTTGTATCCCTAGTGCCTTAAAAATAGTGTATAATACCACCAAGGACATCTTTCCCTTTCCTTACCTTCTTTTACTGTTTCCCTCCCTTTTTCCCATCCTGGCCCACCCCAGAATCCATCTGAGATACTAACTTGCTCAAAGAACTTCAATGAGATGAAAGTCAGTAAGTTTTGGTGAGATGGAGAACCATCAGACTTTACCATCTACCCTACCTCTATGCCTTGTAAATCCTTCTCTCATCTGCTTACTTGGTGCAGTCTTGTGCCTTGCTATCTGCCTCACTGATGAACCTCATGGCTTCTGAACTTTTCCGTCTGTCCAGCAAGTCAACATTTTTATTTATCGTCCCAACTAGAGTGTGAGTTCCTTGAAAGCAAGAATTCTCACTTTTTCTGCTTTTAGCCCCCCCACATTTAGCAAAGTAAATACTTAATAAATTCATTTTCACTTATTAATAAATGTTTATTTCATTTATATAACTATAAAATAATTTGTGATAAATGCATTAGAATTGAAAACTACAGATTATATATGTTAATTTCAGTTACCTCTTTTGAAACATTTTAAATCTCTAAAACCAAATTAATGTTTGCTACCCAGGATGTGTGCATCCATATATACTACCTGTGTGCATATACAGTGGTTGTTCAGTAGCATCTGACTTTTTGTGACCGTATTTGGGGTTTTCTTGGCAAAGATACTGGGGTGGTTTGCCATTTCCTTCTCTTTCTCATTATAGAGATAAGGAAACGGAGGCAAACAGGGTTAAATGACTTGCCCAGGGTCACACAGCTAGTAAGTGTCTGAGGCCAGACCTGAGCTCATGAAGATGTCTTCCTCACTTCACTCTATCCAATGCATTGCCTAGCTTCCCTTATACAGTAGACATGTACATGAATATGGGTAGATAATATACATATAGAGATATGGGCAGAAATAAACATTTTTATACTCCAGATTCATAGCTATAGACTTCAATTCTCCCATTTAATTTATACCTGTTGCCTACAAATACATTCACCTTTTAAAACTTTACTAAGTTATAATGCAGTCTCTTTTTTTTTAACACACCAAGTTAGTTGTTTACTAGGAAAAGGTAGGCCCAGGTGGTGAAGTGTTGACATTACTCTTGGACAAATATGACCACATTGTGTTTGTTGAATGAATCATTTTAACTCTTACAAATTCATCCAATATTTTAGCTTTTTATTAAATGCATACAGGTCTTCAGCTCAAAGACTCAAATGTATGACCGTATTGTTTGTAGAACGAAAGAATGATTTTTAATCTCTTTTCCAAAGCCATCCAACTCTCTCAGCTTCTGTTTAAAAATAAACAGGGGTTGGTGAAGAGCCTCAGTTCATTAGGAAAGCTACTTTAAAAATGTTTCTTCCTCTGTCAGCTAAAAGGTTCATCTTCCCATGCTACCAAGGGTACAATCCGAATAGCAGTCCTTCAGTATCTAAGTACTTTAAGTCCAGGATCTCTTCAGCATGAACACTCCCTTTAGCAATATGGACCCCGTGCTTTTCCACCTCGGTGATATCTTTTTGTAAATCTAGCTTAGCTGACCTACCTGTTGTGTTAGAGACCTTCCTTAATTAATCTTTGTGTTTTTTTAAGAGGCAATCAGGGGTTCAGTGACTTGCCCCGGGGTTACACAGCTAGCGTCAAGTGTCTGAGGCTGTGTTTGAACTCATGTCCTCCTGACTCCAGGGCCTTGATTGGTCTTCTATTGTTTCCTGTGTGTTATTGCAGCATTTGGATGGTACACCTGTTATCATGGTGCTTCACCCTTGAATATTTATTAGTCATATTTGGGGATTTCAAGGGTTTTTTT